>NW_025335761.1:60643595-60808152 GCF_004798865.1 Varanus komodoensis
TTATTCAAACGTCATTTTAATTGCTAATATTATTTGCTTATTTTATTCTTTGGCCAGGGCGACTTATTTTATATTGTTAATTTGTTTTATATGTTTAGTGTTTTATATTTTAATTGATGCTTTGTGAGCTGCCCCGAGGCTTCAGCGAATGGGGCGGCATAGAAATTTTCTGAATAAATAAACAAACAAACATGGGGCTCCCCTGCCATTGCATCCAGTTGCTTCTTAAACTTCTGCAGTGGAATGTAATGCGCTTGACCTGGAGCATGGCGCTCAGGTAGCCCTTGCGAAAGAAAGATGTACACACCTTGCTTTGGACTGCATGAACACAGATTTGGAAGTAAGTCCTGTGAGCCTAGGCAAGAGTTGTTTAAAATTATCTGTGGCATGTTAGACTGCAGACCTAAAGCTGTGGATGAAACACACTGGAACACGGTGTGACTGACTTTCAATAAATAGACATAAGCATGCCTCACTTAGTAATAATAGACCTCACTATTATTTCCCATTGACTTGCTGGAATTACTTCCAAGCAGGATTATTATATTACTTGTGTTTCAGCCAAGGTGGAGCTCCCAAACTGACTCACAGCAAGGAGCTCCAGTGTGGCGTAGTGGTTAGAGAGCTGGGCTTGGGACTCGGGAGATCTGGATTTTAGTCCTG
The DNA here is from genome assembly GCF_004798865.1 of Varanus komodoensis. Classification (NCBI taxonomy): domain Eukaryota; kingdom Metazoa; phylum Chordata; class Lepidosauria; order Squamata; family Varanidae; genus Varanus; species Varanus komodoensis. Next base: position 60,644,259 of record NW_025335761.1, read on the forward strand.
ACTTAGCTGTGAAATTTACTGGCTGGCTCTGGGCCAGTAATCAACTTTCAGTCTAACCTACTGCACACAGTTGTTTTGAGGATGACATGGAGGGGAAGAAGAGGAGAATTATGTGAGCCGTCTTGGATTCCTTGCAGGAAGAAAAGGGGGGTATGAATATAATAAGATCTGTTGCACAAATAACAATTAAAATGCAATACGGGATGCTGCTGGGTGTGGGGAAGGGGTTATTCTGCTGAATTTAAACTGGCCAGATGTGAAAGAAAAGAGAATTCCTCTGCCTCGATGCAGAAATAAAGGGCGTTGATGCAGATTCAACTTATTGTGTGAGTTTCCACTGTTGGTTTTTCTGATTCTGCATAAAGGGGCAGATGCCTTGTTTGTTTCTGTATCTTGTCACTCTATTTTTGATGCATTAAGATTGAGCAGTTGGAGCACTGGACGAGCGAATGTATGGCAATGTCGTAAGAAGCATGTTGTCTGAACCATGACATGAATGACACCGGCATGCATGTGAGAACATGCCGCTTAGAGGGGGAGCATGGGATGTGTTCTTGTGCATCAGGGCACCTAACTGGACTCCCCCACCTCTAGTTTAAGGGGGGCAAGAGAGTGAACTGGGCGGGCGCATTTTATTTCTGCGTGCCTGTCACCTTTGTTTGGGTGCCTGAGCTTCCTGCCAGGCTCCTAAGAACACTTCTGCTCGAGGCTCCCAAATGAGCACAACTCAGCCCGTCACCTGCCGGTCGTTTAAAATGCATGCATGCGCCCCCCCCACCCCCGGTCCTTTGTCGAGAATTACATGTCGCACATCTATTTTCGTTACATAATCATTCTGTGCAACCCAAGCGCTTAAGTAATTAATTATAGTTGGAGGATTTGGGGAGAGAGACAACAAATCGGTGGTCTGTTTGCTTAGTGAAGCACGATTGGTTTTATCAGCAAGTGGCTGCTTGTTCTTTGTGTGTGTGTGGCAAAATACACCAGGACAGGCAGGAAGGAGAGAATAGGCAATGTTTGCTTTTGGTTTTCAGTTTTCCCATCTTCATTATTATTATTAGTGGTGCTTAAGAACTATAAACAAAGCCCAGAGGGAGGGTTTTGGCTCAATATGCTGGACAGGCAGCTGGGCGTGTTGTGGGCAGGGACCCCCATTTCTGCTCTCAGACCTCCTGTGTGCATTGCAGGGGACCCAGAAGATGGGGCAGTCCCGATTCCTGTCCCGCACCATCGCCACGAGAGCACATGGGCGCGTCACAGCTGTGCAAGGTGTGGGAGAAGGGCATAGAAGCCACTGTGGGCTGCTGCGTCATGAGAATCCAGGCACTGGAGTTCACACCGGACAGATAACCTGTTCATCTTTGGGTGACCTTGTGCTCGTCTCTGCCTAGCCTACCTTGCAGGATCACTGTGAGGACAAAAGGAAAGGACCGTGTGTGCTGCCTTGAGCATTTTGGAAGGGGAGTAGAATAAAAATGTGATGAAGGAACCCCCTGCTGTAGTCAGCAAACCTGATTTCCACATCATAGCACTCTGCTGAGGAAACTCCTTGGCCCATGTGGTGTGGACTCCATGTGTGTTATGGAAGATCCTGGGGTGCCTAGCAGGAGCCATGGATCTGCGGCCCTCCAGATGATGTTGGATGAGCTTGTTGCCCTGGACCATTGATTGTGATGGCCAGGGATGATGGGAGTAGGTGTCTGAAACACCTAGAGAGCCACAGGTTGCTGGCCATGTTTTAGAGTACCTACCTAGTGCTGACCAAACACAATAAAATTATCCAAGAAAATATATAAAGCTTCATTCGCTGTTAAAAGTTTGGGGGAGCAATGCTGTCTTTGCCAACTGTCTAGAGAAGAAGCAGGTTTTGCGGTTGGGGGGCTGCCACAGAAAAGACCCTGCTCCAAGGATGTAGCAGCCCCATCTTATCAAGGACGGGGGTGGACAGACTTTTGGCTTGTGTGTGAGCCAGTGGCTACCCTTGCTATGCACGCATGCTCGGACAAGATTCCCAGGCACGCACGGGAAACAGCTTGTTTTGCGGGGACTGACAGCTCAGACTCTGAGGATGCTGCGGAGTTGGCTGGACCACGGCAGGCTCAGAGCTCACATGCTGATCAGAGAATTGTTGTAATGGAGAGCACTGCACTGGCACATTCCTGCTGCGGTGCCAGTCTCCACTGGCTCCGGATGAAAGGAACTCAAGGACAGCCATGGGACCGTCTCCCTTTCCTGCCTGCGGGAATGAGGCAGACAAAGGGCGGGAGCGGGGAGAGCTCCTGGATGGAGAACACAAGCCTCCTGGGGATGTGGAGCCGAGGACCCGTCGTCATAGCCGCAAGCTGCACCGGCTGCACCGGCTCGGAGTGCAGAACGGAGGCTCGTGTGTTTCCACAGGCACCTTCTCCCAGGAATCAGCCCCAAAAGGTTCATAAGCAAAGCTTTGGGTAAAGGGGGCAGAGAGGGGTCAACACTCCTTGGGTTTACTCCGAGACTTGTGTATGCTTAGATTTCCTGTGCAAAAGTAAACTCTTACAAGAAGTGCTGGAGTGGACGTCATGCTTGGGAGGGGATGCCCAGGTCATGACAACCCTGGCCAGGACAGGTGTGCAGTGCCTTCCTGCCCCTTTCCTCCTTGCCTGGGATGACTTTTTCCTTCTGCTTCCGGGGCCGCAGAAGTAGTCTGCCATTTTCTCTGGATGGTTAGAGCTGGTCTGGATGGTTAGAGCTGGTCTGGGGCTTTGTGACGGGCGGCCGCCAACGTGGAGGGCTTCTTGCTCCCCCGCATCCTTTGTCACCATCCTTGTGGAAACGGAGCGAACAGCAGGACAGACTTCAGAGTGAAGCCAGGTTTTTTGACAACGCGGCAGCCGTCCGCAGCACCTGCAAGGAAGGCGCTCATTAAAAGGGCACGGAGTTGAGTCACTTCGGAGGCAGCCCAGGGGAACCGGCAACTGTCAGCCATCCTGACCTGGAAAATAATTGCTGTGCACTAGCATCTGCAATCAAAGCTGATCTTTAGGTATGGTGGGGCTTGTTAAACAGGCAGCCTTCAAGGCCTTAACGCCTTTGCAAAAGGTAACCATTATTTTTCTAATTTTTATATCTAATAGAAGTGTCATGGGAAAATATCTGTAATCAAAGGGGTGCAGTCAGAAGGCTGCAGTCCTGAACCAAGTCACCTGCGAGTAGCTCAGCAGAATTTAATAGGGCTCACTTCTGAGTTAATTGGTGAGATTTATGGATTTTATGGATATGGTTGACTGCAGGTGGTGCAGTGGTTTAAATCACTGAGCCGCTGGGCTGGTTGATTGAAAGGTCGCTGGTTCAAGTCTGCACAACGGGGTGAGTTCCCGTTGCTCTGTCCCAGCTCTTGCCAACCTTGCAGTTCGAAAGCATGCAAATGCAAGTAGATAAAAAGGTACCACTTCGGTGGGCAGGTAACAGCGTTGCGTGCACTTCGGTGTTTAGTCATGCTGCGCACATGACCGCGGGGACTGTCTGCGGACAAATACTGGCTCCCTCGGCTTGGAAACAGAGATGAGCACCGCCCCCTAGAGTCAGGCATGACTGGACTTAACGTCAAGGGGAAACCTTTCCCTTTCCCTTTTATGGATTTTAAACATTTGATCCAATAAAAATCGCCACAGTGAATAGACTTGCAAACATGTATACTTTTAATACAAGAATTTGCACAAACTGTTGGTATCATTCAGCATCTTAGGGAAGTCTTTCCACCCATATTTTTTTGCACAAAAGTGTTATATCATCTTTCCATGATAGTGGAATGCATTTATTCAATGGTGTATTATGCACATTTGTGGCTGACGGTGCAATTTCAGAAACTGTGCTTAACTTTTTGCCATCCCAAGATTTCCTTTTCCTTTTGTTTGGAAACAAATGAGAGGAAAGCAAGCTTCTAGCTCTCATGATCATAGGGAAAGCATGGACATGTGCGAATAAACCAGTAGTTTCCAGTCAGAAGGTACACCCAGCATAGACAACTTGAAGCTGTACTCATATTTTGGGCAACATCTCCCAGCAGTCCTTGCCTCTGTGGCCAGTGGTAAAAAATATGAGTGTTGTAGTCCAAAACTTCTGGAAGATGACAGGACCAGGCAGAGAGGTGGCCTTTGGATTAAAAAAAAATAAAATCCTATATTATTTTGCATGTTCAGAGACAAGACAGTGAGCAGGATGTACCTTCCTGCAGCTCACACATTTTCATAATTTTGAACGCACGTTGGAAGCAGCCCTTTCCAGTCTGAAGCAAAATCCCCGGTATTTCATGTGAACGCAGGGCCATGTTGCGGCCATTCTGGATGGTTCTGAGTGCAGGTCTGGTCCTGAACCAGTTCGAGGTCGTTTGGACTGATAGCCAGGCTGAGCCCACGGATGGAGGCTGGCTGAAGTCCCAGCTTCAGCACTCCAGCTTGAATCGAGAACGGCAGCGCAGGCGGGCCGGGGAGACGGACTTGGTTGCAGCAGGATCAAATGCCCTCGCTCTTCTCCCCCTGTGGCAGTGCTGGCCACCCCACCCCGGTTTCCCTTTCTGCCCGCAGGGAGCAGTGGGGTCACCTTGCTGGATCCTCAGAGCAGTGCAGGAAAGGGGTCCCAGAGATTGCTGCTCCTGCTGCAGCTTGGGCCGTTCCCGGGGCCACCACGCCAAGGCCATGCTCTGAGGCAGGTCCGCTCGCCAGGAGGTGCTTGGGCCAGGTCGTCTGGGGAGCCACACTGGCCGTGCTGACTCCCCGGGGAGGGCCTGCCCGGAGCCATGCTCCGAAGGGTCCACAAAGCGAGGCGGTGGGTGGGTGAATTTCCAGACAGCCGTGCAGGCTGGAGTGGCAGGTGAGCTGGCCCCGTGTTTCAGGTCCTTGCCAAGTCAGCACGCGAGACTCCTCGCAGGTAAGAATTATGAGAAAGCTTTTCCAGATTGGAAGACTGAACCCCAGTCTTTCTGTCCAGCCACCTTGGGCAATAAGCAGTTCACCCACTATGATGTAGTGGTTGAGTGTGGAGCTGGGACTCAGGTGACCTGGGTTCAAATCCCCACTCATCCATGGATCTAACTGGCTGGGACGTGGGGGGCAGCTGGATCAGGCAGAATGCCTGGACCAGGGTGCTGGTGTGAAGCCAGGCCCTGCAGCTTAGTAGGGCTAGAGGCGGGTGGCGTGGCCAGCAGTCCAGGGCCAGGGCCGAGGCCGCAGGCAGTCCAGTATTACCCAGGCGAGAGAGGGAGCACAGTCCAGAAACAGTCCGGTGGTCTGATGCCAGAGAGCAGTCACAGGAAGGTTGTCCAGACAAGAGGGGGCTGGAGCAGGGCAGGCACAGCTGGAGCGAGCAAGAACACACGGGAGCAGCGCTGGAGCAGACTAGGGCATGCGGGATAAAGCAGGAGTAAGGCAGGAACAGACTGGAATTAGGCAGGGACTAACCGCTGTGCCGCTGGGCTGATTGATCGAAAGGTCGCCGGTTCGAATCTGCACAACAGGGTGAGCTCCCGTACTCTGTCCCAGCTCCTGCCAACCTTGCAGTTCGAAAGCATGCAAATGCAAGTGGATAAAAAGGTGCCACTTCAGTGGGAAGGTGACAGCGTTCCGTGCACCTCGGTGTTTAGTCACGCCGGCCACATGACCACAGAGACTGTCTGCGGACAAACGCTGGCTCCCTCGGCTAGGAAACAGAATGAGCACCGCCCCCGATAGTCAGGCATGACTGGACTTAACGTCAAGGGGAAACCTTTACCTTTTTAACCAGAGCAAGGCAGGAGCAACTAGAGCAAGGCAGGAACGCGGTTCAAGGCAAGGCGATGCAGAAGCCAGAGCACAAGGGAGTCCTGAAGACGACTTGTGTGTCTGTGGCAAAGAGCAGCACTGCCCAAAAGCCTTTTATGCCGCTCTCCAGGACCTCCGGCTGCACGGCATCATCGCTCTTCAGTGGCTTCCTGCCTCCTGGCTCACACAGGCCCCGATCCTGACAACTGGGTGCCATTGGACCAGTCACAGACTCTCATCCCAACCCACCTCACAGGGTTGTTGTCGTCAGGATAAGACTGGGCAGAGGAGGAGAATGGTGCCTGCCACTTTGGTTTTGCTCCAAGAAAAAAGCGGGATATAAATCCGAGAAATAAATAGATAAATCATGGCAAAGCGGGGTCCTTCGACCTCAGCCAAACCGGTTGCCAATGACAGCCACAACAGCTTCACAGAGAGGAGTGAAATCCAGAGCGTGATTCCTGGGTGTGCATCTTGTGAAGAAACCCCTCTGCTTATTTAGAAAGATGTTGGGCAGCCCCGTGAAGCACAGCCGGGCCTTTCTTTAGCCCCCACACACGCCCCCGAATGCTGCTCGCCTTTGTGAGAGTGAGAACGGCAACGCACGGGAATGCCAGAAAAGATGCTGGGTGCCGTGTGGCTTGCTCCTCCGGAGCTTGCAAGGCTTTGGAGAGAGCCTCCATCAGGTGCCTGCGTGGGACGCTCTTGTCGCTACTGGGCCGGGAGGCCTGGAGAAAGGGAAGCAAAGAGACGTTCCCGGGAGGCTAGAACGCGAATATGTCTGGGTGGGAGGACGTGCCTTTTATTTCAGGAGGCTCCGATTTGGCAGGGTTGCTCTCTGGCTGGTACTTCCCTTCCATGCAGATTAACAAGCCACGCACTATGAAAATGCGACAGCCTTGAAAGCCGAGAGAGAGCAAACTCTTTAGCTTCCCGAATCCTGGCCATCCAGAGCCAAGAAGGGGAACAGACAGCTTTAGAATGCCAAGCCGGTGTTGTTATTGAACGCCAGCAAGACTTTTCCTAGCTCAGCGTTGCCCTTTGTGCTTTCAAAAGCCCAGGGGCATTGCTGCTTATCATGTCTGGCCAAGTGCAAGGAGTGTGGCCTAGTGGTGAGAGCACTGGACTGGGGATCCCCACTTGGCTGTGATGCTTCCTGGGTGACAGTGGGCCAGCCACTGACTCCCAGCCTAACCTACCTTGCAGGGCTGTTGGGGATAAAATTATGGACAGGAGGCCCTTGGATTCCTTGCAGGGGAAGAAGGCAGGGAATGAATCAGGATGTGGGCAGCGCTTGTGGAAGTGTGTGGTCAGCCCTAGACGTGTGTTTGGCCCTTGGTTTGGTCCAAAGAGCCCTTCTTTGGATAGGATTGCTCCTGCTTCCTTGAAGGAGGGGATTCTGTGCTGAGAATCCTCAGGCAAGATGACCCCAAGGCATGGCATGTGGAGGGAGCTCCTTTGGAAGTCTTTCCAGAAGCTTTTGTGGGTTCTGAAAGCAGCTCCTAAGCAACTAACCGGGGCTGCTGGCCCCTGATGAACGCCTGGCACCAGTTTCAAATGGCTGCAGTGTTTGTTTCTGTCTGCCTCTGCAAGAAATCCCTCTGGAATTATCTCAGGCCAGGCCTGTTTTCACCTCCTTGAAATCCGTAAAATAAAAATACAAATTCAGCAGGCGAGACTGACTTCTGGCCTTTAAACTAACATCACAGTGAGCTGACGGTGCTTTCATAGCCTCTCTTTTTGTCTCTGGCTGAAGTTTGACTCTAAATGCTTAGATGCTGATATTGTGCATCGGAGTGTTGTAAGCGGCCCTGCACCCCGTTTGACGTCAGAGTGTGAACACCCTAATCAACCCAAGTCGTGAATAAGAGCTTCATTTCCCCAGGTCTTTGATGCTTACCTCCTTTTTCAGGGGAAGGCTGTGTGTTGTGCATGCGAAGGTCCCAGACGTCATTGCTAGCATCGCTAATTAAAAACATGGGAACAGGGAACTCGTGGCAGCAGAGGCCTTCTCTCCACATGGGTTTGCCACATGGCTGGACCCTGGGCTTCTTCTGGACCTTCAAGACCCTCAGGCCATGAATGACATGGAGGGTCTGAGAGGCCCACCCCCTGACTTTCTGTCTCGGGGTCATTCCTTGTGCCATGGGCCACTGCTGGTGATGTTTCTTTTTGCCATCGCGCATACATCCGTGCATGTCTTTACAATGCATAATCGACAAACAGGACTAGCGCCACTGCTGAGTTTTATCCAAATGGGGAATTTAGGCTGACTACTCTAGTTTGGCAAATTCCGACTGGGTAAAGGCTTATACCAGGCACACAGATAGGGTACTTTGCCACACAGTGCAGCTTGCATTTCCCCTCTTTCAATGTTGGTTTCTTATCGTGCTCCAAGGCAAAGCTACACCAGCAGTTTTGCAGGAGATTTAAGTAGCAGCAAGACTTAAGAGGGGATTCATGGCAGCCACCATGCTGTGATGCTGCAGTCCTGGCTAAACATGAGTCAGCCGTGTGACGCGGCGGCCAAGAGGGCGAACGTCACCCTTGGTTGCATAGACAGAAGTGTGGCTTCTAGATCGAGAAAGGTGTTACTGCCACTCTACACGACTCTGGTGTGTCCGCAACTGGAGTATTGTGCTCATTTCTGGGCCCCTCATTACAGGAAGGACATAACCAGGTTGGAGTCAGTGCAGTGTAGGGCCACAAGGTTGGTGGCCGGTTTGCAGGGGATGCTGTATGAGGCGAGACTGAGGGAACTGGGTCTCTTCAGCCTGGAGGAGAGGAGACTCAGAGGGGATCTGTTGGCGACATGCAGGTATGTGAGGGGGTGTCACACGGAGGTGGGGAGAGACCTGTTCTCCACTGCAGAGGAAGGCAGGACGTGCTCCAGCAGAGCAAAGCTCAGGTAACCAAGGTTCAATTAAATGCCAGGAAGCACTTCCTGCCAGTGAGGACCCCGAGGGTGTGGAATGGGCTTCCACGGGAGGTCATTGAGGCCCCATTGGTGTGGGTGTTCAAGCATAGGCTGGACATGCACATGGTGGGCATGTAGTGAGCGGAGCTGGCTGGAGCTGGGGGTCAGACTAGATGGCCCGGGAGCCCCCTCCTGACTTGCTCTGTTTCTATGTTGTTGTCATGAACCATCAAGTTGTCTGCAACTTAAGAATGAGCCTCTTCCAACATGCCCTGCCCAGAATATCCCTGCTTTGGTGTTCTAAATTCCTGGGTGTGGCTTTCATGATGGAGATGTTCCACGTCTTATTTGGTCTTCTTTTTCTTCTGCCTTCGACTTTCCCGGTGTGCCACTCTTCACCAGAGTTTTGCCTTCTCATGATGTGTCCAAAGTAGTGACAGCTTCAGCTTTGTCATTTTTGCTTCCAGGAAAAGCTCTGGCTAGATTTGATCCAGGACCCCCACTTCTTGGTCTTTCTGGCAGTCCAGGGTATATGCAAAGCTCTCCTCCAGCACCATATTTTAAACACATCAATTCTGGGTATGGAGTAACTTTTGTAAGCATCACCCTTGGGATCAGTGATGTAGTGGAAAATCTTGATGCGCAGGTGTGCATCAACAGGGTTCAGATGACAGATTGGTGGTTTCTTTCTTTGTGGTTTCTTTCAAACCTTGTTTAGGATCTTTTCAGCGTGTTGGTGTTTTGCTGATGATGCCAACAACCCATCCCTGCCAGGCTTGCATGACACAAGAAACCACTGCCATGGTTTGATTTTTCAAAATGACTGCCCACAAGACAGGCAGCTGCTGTGGGCAGACTGGGCTGTCGTCATCTTCATCACCACACTGCATTTCTATTCTGCCTTTTTTCTGCTTGCAAGGAACCCAGGATAGTGTGCATAGTCCTCCACTCCATTTTATCCTCACGACAACAACCCTGTGAGGCTGGCTATGCTGAAAGTGACTGACGGGCCCAAAGTCACCAGTCCCAAAGTCATGGCTGAAGTGGAGCCGGAACCTGGATCTCTCTGGTCCCCAGTCCAGTGCTTTAAGCACCATCAGGCACTGGGCAAACTGGCCCATCATGATGGTCCCTGCAGTCAAGGCCTCCAAGGATGCAGGCTGATCCACATCAGCAGGCCAGTTCTGGAAGGTTTCATCTCCACCTGGAGCAGGTGTTTTGGAAAGCAAGTGGGTCTTAATTGCCTGTTCTAGACCAGTAATTAGCATTACAACAGGGAGTGCCTTGCACTGCACTGTGAAAACTCATTTCCTCCCAGCTCCTCTGAGGATTGCTGCTAAGCTCCTTGGGTGCCAGGATGCATGCTAGAGCTAGAAGAGATCAGCACCCTTGCTAGGAAGGAAAGCATCAGTGCTGCTTTCCCAGCCCCGTTTCACTGCACCACTGCCTGCAATCAGAGGATGTTTGGTACCCAGAGAATGCAGCTTCATTTCTCGTATAAGGAAATAAGACGGCAACTTCTTGGTTCCACTTGAGAACTGAAAACCTTGCAGTGTCACCCGAGAAGATGTATCTATTGACTTAAAAATAAGTTTTCCTAGCTTCCTGTTTTATTAATTAGAAAATGGATTTGCAGCCTCTTTGCGAGCACCGTGCGTACCTGCTTCTCTTTGGGTATTCAGTTCACATTCATTTATTCCTGGCATCGCTCTGGTAAAAGCACTTAATTCATGGCCATGTTTACTCCTCTTTGCTTTGAAGTTCAAAGAACGCATTGTTTAATCAATATCTGAGAAAATGGAAAAGGGGAGAGAGAGCGCAAGTCATTTTCAGATGGAACATGCGGTCTCGCTCTCATGCCTTTTGCAGGTGTGGGGGGAGGATTTCTGTATGAGTTCCCAAAGCAGGGTGGCTCTGAACCCAAGCGGCATTTTAAACCCTGAGGCTGGGCCGCTGGGCCTGTGAACTGGGAGAGTCCATTTTGACATCAGCTGTTCCCTCTATCTTGTTCAGTGCCCTTGCTTAAGTTGCTGAAATGGTACTAGCAAACACAGGCAGCCACTGAACCTGGGGGAGCAGGTTCCATCAGTCACGCAAGTCTGTGCGAAAAGCACGTGCATCTGTTTTTCTGTGGCCTTGCCCCACTGGGCACCCAGTTACCCATCGTGTGTCGGGTGGGAAGCCTTGGCTCTGATCCGGGACCACGCTTTATTCTCTGTATATACCATGGGTCCTCAAAGTACGGCCCGGGGGCCAGATCCGGCCCGCCATGCCCATTTGGACCCACCGCATGCGCGTGCCCACGGGTGTGCCCGCCGCTGCCCACCTGCCCCCCCCACGTGGGGAGGCAGCGGTTTGCTCACTCAGAGAAAACCATCTCCAAGCAAGCAAGCCGCTGCCTCGTGTGCCCGCCTTGAGGCGCGTGCCTGTCCCCGCCTCGCCTCCCCTGCCTCCGTGCGCGCACCCATACGTGCCGCCCCCGCGCCACCCATGCACACCGCCGGCACCACCTTTCCGGCACGCGCCCCGCACTGGCACCTTTCAACTGGCCCCCTGGTTGAAAAGTTTGAGGACCCCTGGTATATTCAAAGAACGAACCCCATTTTGCAAGCATGGACTGCTGTGTGGCCAAAAATACAACACAAAAGGATCTCTGGGCCTGCTCAGGGGGACCCCAAAGTTTGCGGCAGTGCAAAAAAGATGTCGGAGGAAGTGGGAGACAGTCCAGAGAAGTGATGGGCACAGAAGGCATTATCCTCGAGAAGAGAAGACTGAGGGGGGATGGGACAGCACTCCAGGAGAACTTGAAAGGCTGTCACAAAGAAGGACAAAATCTCTTCTCCGTCATCCCAAAGTGCAGGACACGGAATACAGACCCAAGTTAAAAGAAAGCAGATTTAGACTAGGCCCCAGGAAGACTTTCTTAGCTGTCAGAGCAGTACGACAATGAAACCTTTTACCTGGAGAAGTTGTGGGCTCTCCGTTGCTGGAGACGCTCAAGAGGCAACTGGGCTGCCATCTGAGAGGGACGGTTCAACCTGGAGTCGTACACTGAGCAGGGGGTTGGACTGGCCCCTTCCAGCCCTTAATATTCTGTGATTCTGTGGGCATATAGGCTGAAACTCTGATCAGGAATGCTGTGTGGGATGTGTCAGGACAAAACGAGCGGAAGCATATTCTCTTTTAGCATAATATGGCTGCTAAAAGCCTGGCACAATAAGAACAGCTTTGGATTTCAGATGGGATTCCTGATCTTGCTCCCCAGGTACACCTTTGATATACTAATGTGCACCTGTCCTGAAAGATCTTCCTTTGGGGGCACACCTTAGACACTCTAAGGTTTTCCTGTCCTGAATGCTCTTTTTCCTGTATTGTATTGCCTTAATCCATTCAACCCTATTGTTTTACTCTCCCTATTGTTTTACTCTCCCAACCCTATTGTGCCTATAGCAAACTGTCTAGTGATTCTCCAGCCTTCTTCCAAACTGTTGTTAGTCAGGAAGTTGTGTCCGACCCGTCGCGACCCCATGGACAACATTCCTCCAGGCCTTCCTGTCTTCCAAACTAACAGGCTATAAAATGGTCTTGTACAGACTCCATCTTGGTAGTTCCTTCAGCAGCTGCCAACAAGCTGCATACCATTTCCTGGATGTCTGAATAAACATTCTTTTGATTCTATCCCCCAGCAGGCCTTCTCTGGTTTTCCTTGTCACAGGCATGGGCTCAGGCAGGCAGGCCGGCCCCCAACCTCACCTGCGCTGCCCGGACACCTTTGCACAGCAATTAAGCTTTTTAAAAAACTTCCCTCAGTGCCTCTCCTCCAGATTCACTCCTGTTACACAGGGGCTAAAAAGAAAGGGAGAACTGGTGATTCCCTTTCACCCCTGTGTCGGGGAGAGTATGAATTTAGTGCGGGGTGGGGGAGATGACAGCTGAGGGGGATGTATTTATTTATATCTCACTTTCTCCTGCAAGGAACCTTCGAGCTTCTTACAGCACCCTCCTGTTTTCCATTTTCTCGTCAAAGCAGCCCTGTGAGGTAGGTTAGGCTAAGGGTCAGTGATGGACCCAGGGAACTTGATAGCCGAGTGAGAAATAGAACCAGATCTCCCGAGTCCTAGTCCAGCACTCACACCGTTACGTGACACTGGCTGTTTCGTGCCCATGCATGCTGCCAATCCAGGTGAGGAATCTCTGTGCTTCCTTGAATGTACAAAAAAGAAAGATAGGAACATCCGCACGCTGTATATTTAACACAGCATTTCAGCCAGCTGCTGTTTGCCACCTTTATCTGGTTTGGGAAGCAGGCCTTTGATGCATCAATTCTTTCTCCTTCACCAAAATGCACTCACTTCGAAGGATCCCTCGCTGATCAGGTCCCACTGAGACTTCCAGAAGAATGACTTTGGCCATTCCATCTTGTTTCCTCCCCTAGTATCTCTCTGAATATTTCCAGTTCCTGAGCTGACAAGTGTCAGAGTCTCCTTACCAATGGCGAGAATGACCACTCGGTCTCAGGGAAGATTTAGATTGCATTGAACCCCAGTGTTTTTATGGGGAGATCACCCAGGCCCCCCGTCTTTTACAGCATGCTACCAAATAGTGGTCTCCACTGCCAGCTACAAGCTTTTAGAACATGCTCAGAGTGTTTTATCGGTTCTGAGTCACATGTGCAAGCAGGGCAGGTGATGACAAAATAAGGGGAACACAGTGAAAAAGAATGTGAGAGATCTGCAGAGACTTAATGCAATCGCCTTGATTACAAGAGATTAACATAATGATCACTGAGGCACAGGGATTATTGTCTAGGCATGCAAATGAGGGTGATTGCAATAATGCTAGAAAAACTTGTCTGGTTGCCTTATCAGTTTTGTTTGTGATTAGCCCAATAGCCTTGGGAGCCCCATCTGCAAAGACTTTTCCCAGCAAAGGTAGTTGTTTTTGTCCGACCCATTGTGACCCCATGGACAACACTCCTTCAGGCCTTCCTGTCCTCCACCATCCCTCAGAGTCCACTTAAGCTCACACCAACTGCTTCAGTGACTCCATCCAGCCACCTCATCCTCTGCCGCCCCCTTCTCCTTTTGCCATCTATTGTTCCCAGCATTAGGCTCTTCTCCAGGGGGTCCTTCCTTCTCATTAGGTGGCCAAAGTATTTGAGCTTCATCTTCAGTATCTGACCTTCTACAGAGCAGTCGGGGTTGATCTCCTCTAGGACTGACCAGCTTGATCGCCTTGTGGTCCAAGGGACCAAATGTAGTGGCCATCTCTTAAAGGGACAGCTTGAAAGTATCACTAAACAGAAACCTGCCTTGGAATTCTGGTACTTTCTGAGAAAGAGGTGCAGGTTTGCTTTTATAACACAAAGGCACATATAAGCAACCCTTTTCTACCAGGATTTATCTGGATTTCCCCAACATGAGTTGTATCTTTGCAAAATGGTTGTGTGCAGTGCAGATCAAGCCTTAAATTATTTGTAGTGCCATTTTCACAAATAGTTTATTGTTGCTGTTTGCTCCGTGCTGTCAGGTTGCCTCTGATTTATGGTGACCCTAACAAAGCCCCCCAGAACACCCTGTCCTTCACAGCCTTGCTCGGGTCTTTCGCAGAAATGGGGTCTGAGTCTTTAAATCTCTAAGTAAATGGGTTTGCACTGCTTTAATATTTTATTACATTCACATGCATGTTATGCAACTCTGAGCCTAGCATATTCCCTTGGTAATTTTCCCTGTCAGTTTCATCCTCTCACTAATTCATTCTTAGCTGGCTGTATTTCTTACTTCACAAAGAAGTTGTCCTTGTCACTTTTGTCTAGTTTTTTTGGTACAGATTCCCTGAGCTTTTTTTTTTTTAAATAGTGCAACACATAACCTGTTTTAAAATCCAAACTCTGCATGTGAGACTGACTCAGATGGAGTTAGCTTTCATAACCTATCAATTACATACAGTTTGGAGAGGGGGGGACCAGCTGTGGGGTGTGTGCTATGGGCACAAAAGGATTGAAAAATAGTTCAACACTGTACAAGAAGAAGAACCTTCAGGAGAGGCAAAGAATTAGCATCTCTAAGAGGAACAGTAGCATTTCTAAGGTGTACCTGGCAGGCAAGACTTCCAAGCAGTATCAGGCATTTATCAGTCATAATATGGCAGAGCTTTTGCTCATTTCGTCCTGACACTACGTCAAATTCTGTTCCCATCACAGACTGTAGCCCTGCTCACCAGAGAATCCGCTCCGAGTTGTGCACTCACAAGGATTTCTGCTGTTATAGGTGGGTGACCACTGTTTCCCTCTTGGGAAGAAAAGTCAGGATAAACTGTTCCTGACCTTTTCCTGGAAAAGTACTGGATAGCACACAGTTATGCAGCGGTCAGTTCTGAACTGCAGGGGTTCATCGTGATCGTTCCCATGAACGAGAGACCCAAGAAGGGACCCAAAATTCAGAGGGGTGATATTTACAAACCATTTTTAGCAGTTTTCATGTCTAGCATGAGCAGGTACATTCTACCAGTGGAGTGGGGATAAACCATGGGGTTGCGCTGGCTTTTACTGGGACCAGTGCTTATCGTAAATGATCTGGAATTAGGAATAAGCTGTAAAACGGCCAGATTTGCTGATGGCTGTGCATTGTTTAGGGCAATTAAAAGAGAAAGGGACTGCAAGGTGCTGCAAACAGATCCCTCTAAACTGGGAGAGTGGCCATCGAAATGCCAAATGCGTTTCAGAGTAAAGTGACGGCTGTAAGGACAAAATCTAGTATTTCAAGTAAAGGCTGATGGGATCTGCGGTGGCCAGGCCTGCACAAGAAAGGGGCTCAATGAAGAAGCTGAGTCTGTGCGCACTGATGCTGTGAAACAGACACATTCCATGCTTGGCATTCTTTCCTTGTCCTTGTCTCCTCCTTCTCCTTGTGTCCTCCTCTACTTTCTAATAGTTGAAATTCTCTGCTGTACTGCAGCTGCTCAACAGGACTGTGTCACAATAAAAGAACTTAACTTTTTCATAATCCCAAATCCTGAAACAGTTTAAGCTTTTTAAAACAGTCAACAGCTAAACCATATGTCATAGAATAGGCCAGTAGGTACCTCAATAAGGCATTAGGTAGCTTAAGACATCTTTGAATGACTCAGCACACCTGAGCCTCCAATGACCAAGGTGGCCCACGGAGGGCCTCCAGTGAAGGCTGTGAAGCTGCTCCTTCAAGAACAGCGCATCTCGTTCACAGCAGGTTAAACACACTCCGTCTGGTCTGAGAAGCCACCCACCGACAGCTCCTCATTCTTGTCTGGACTGAGCTTCAGTTTATCCATCTCAACAACCAGACACTGGTTTAGCACATCCACAGCCTCACCTGCTGAAGATGAAAAGTGGAATAGATGGCAACATGCTCCAAAACTTGGGATGACCCCACTGCATGGTTTCTTGTAGATGTTGAGCAGCATAGGGGACAGAATCCCTGAAGAAACCTATCCTAGAGAATCTATGGGGCTAAGCAGTTTTTCTCAGACACCACCACCTGGAGCCATCCACCCAAATAGAACCAGAAGCACTGGCTGCAGTCATGCCAATTCCAGCTCAGACAGCTGCTCCTGGGGACTGAATGGTCAATGGCACTGAAAGCTGCTGAGAGGTCCAGGAGAACCAACAGGGTCACACTCCCCCTGTCTCTCTCCCGCCGTGGCTGATCATACGTTGAGGCCCCATTGGTGAGGGTGTTCAAAGACAGGCTGGACATGTACATGGTGGGAATGTTGTGAGCGGAGCTGGCTGGAGCCGGGGGTCAGACTAGATGGCCCGGAGGCCCCTTTTGACTCGCTCTGTTTCTATGCTTCTGTACCAGGTGACCAAAGCTATTTCTCTGCCAAAAGCTGGCCTGACCCTCGACTGAAATGGATCCAGATGTGGCCTCCTGCAAGAATACCTGGAGCTGATTGGCTACCACCTGGCCTGGGAAAGGAAATGGGGAAAAAAAACATTTCCACAGTCATGCTCCTCTTACACAGATCTATGGTGTGACTACACTTAGAATACCATGTACCATTCTGGTCACTGCAGCTAAGGAGGAGACCGTAGAGCTGGAAAAAGTGCAGAGCAGGACAACTGAAGTGATCAGGGGGGTGGAGTAATCTTTCCCTCATGGGGAAAGATTAGAAAAGAAGCAGGTAAGGGGGAGCAAAAATGAATGGGACAAGAGCAATGGAAACAAATTACACCTGGTGTGGAGAGAGTGAGGCTCTCTTCCCCCGCAACTTACCATGCTAGAACTCAAAGGAGTCATCCCATGAGAGCCAGTGTGGTGTAGTGGTTAAGAGCACGGGGCTGGGACTCAGACAATCTGGGTTTGAGTCCCCGCTCAGCCATGGAGCCAACGGGGTGACTTTAGGCCAGTCTCTGACTCTCAGCCCAGCCTACCTCACAGGGTTGTTGTTGTGGGGATTAGATGGAGGAGGAGATGTAAGCTGCCTTGAGCCCTTTGTAGGAAAAAGGCAGGATATAAATCGAAAAATAAATAAATAACATAAAAATGAAGCTGATGGGTGGGACGTTCAAGACAGAGAAGAGGAAGGTCTTCTTCTCACAGCATATTGTTAGACTATGGAAGTAGCTGCCATGGGAAGTGGTGACGGCCACCGACCTGGATGGCGTTAAAGGGCGATTGGACTCATGAGGAAGGAGGCTCTCAGTGGCTGCTTGCCTTGCTGGCCATGTCCTCCCTCCTTCACCAGAGCTGGCCTGCCTGCCTGCACCCCTTGCTGAGGAGCTTGGGCAGGAGGAGGCCTTGCACCCATCCTGCTGGAGGGTCCTGAGGGCAGCTGGTTGGCCATCACGTGGGCAAATTGCTGGACTGGATGGACCTTAGTTGGTCCAGCAGGTCTCTTCCTGTGCTCTTAGGTCTTGATTTCCCATTCAGGACCAAGCCACTGCAAAATGCTTTACGTTACATCTGGGAACTCTTATGTTGCTGCCAGGACAGTTCATTTGTCCCCAGCTACTGTCAGAGTTGCAGCTGCTCGGAGGAAACAAAGAGTTCTGAGGCAATGGGCATCACTTGCCGTAAAAAATAAGTCAGTCTGGTCCCCCTTGTCATCTGCATGAAGCTGCTGGGTGAGGTCATCCAGAGTTTTGGAGTGCTGCTGACACAGCTCTCTCTCTCCTTTACATCTTCAGAAGGTGAGGCCGTGGATGTGCTTGGCTGGATGAGGCTAACAAGCTGAAGCTCACTCCAGACAAGGCTGAGATGCTATTAGTGGGTGGTTCTTCTGACCAGATGCAGGGAAGCCAACCTGTTCTAGATGGGGAGCACTTTGTAACTTGAGGATGCTCCTTGAGCCATCTTTGTCACTTGAGACCCCGCCGGCTTCAGGGGCTCGGAGTGCCTTCTACCAGTTTCGGCTGGTGGCTCAGCTACATTCCTGTCTGGGCAGAGATAGCCTCCTAGTAGTGATCTGTGCTCTGGTAATCTCTGAACTAGACTACTGCAATGCACAGTACTTGGGGCTGCCCTTGAAGACTGTTCGGAAGCTGCAGCTTGTGCAAAACGTGGCAGTCAGATTCAGAATAGGGATCAGATGGTCTGAGCATATAACTCCAATTCTGACCCATTTGCACTGGCTGCCTATATGCTTCCAAGCCCAATTTAGGGTGCTGGTTTTGACCTATAAAGCCCTACATGGGCTTAGGGCCATGATACCTGAAGGAACACCTCTCCCAACCTCTGTCTACCTAGACACTATGTTCCAGTGCTGGGACCTTTCTCCGATTTCCACCTCCAAAGGATGCTCACGTGGTGGGCAACAAGGAGAACTTCTCTTTTCAGTGCCAGCTAAAGACTACCTCCTACTGCAGGGCATTTAATTAGTTACTGGGTTAGACAGGGTTTAACAGGGTCTTTTAACATATAATTTGTCTTTTGCTTTAAATATTGCATTGCTAACTTTATATGATGTTTTAATTGGTATAGTTTATATTGTTTTAAAGCTGTGAACCACCCAGCGAGCTTCGGCTGTTGGGCAGAATAGAAAGGAAAAATGCATAAATAAACTAAATGAACAAGTGTTGGTCCTCCATTCACAGGACACTTGGCACCAGTATTTATTTATTTTATTTGTTAAAACATTTCTATGCTGCCCCTTGCCGAAGCCTCGGGGCGGCTCACAGCATAGAATAAAATACACAATAAATTAAGACAATAACAATTAAAATATATACATTAGAATAAAATAAGCCGCCCTGGCCAAATAAAATTCAATAGTATTAACATTTAAAATTCTGCTTAAATAAAAAGTATAACCCTGAGGGTGCAAACTCACACTGGGACTCAGGGCTTGGCTGGGAGGACCCCTCATTTCTGGCTCAGCTGGGGGGACCCCTCATTTCTGTCCAATCCTGCAGATCTTAATTTCAAGCAAGAGGCTCTGGGACATTTTTCCCACTGCCTCTGCACTGTACATCTGTTTTGGATTAGCAGTGACAATAGAGGAGAGTGTTAATGAATGAAATGGAATAATGCCCATTTTGCAGCTCCAACATAGCAATTAAATAAAGTACTCAGAAATTCTGCATACACTTCTCCCAGCACTAAACAAAGGTAGAGTGAATATTGATTTTAGGAAAGAAGAATCTTTATAGCATTATCTTCTGGCAGAGTTTCTGGGTCTCTGTGCAATAGACACTATGCAGAAAGGAGTATATTTAAAAAGCAAACAAGGATCAAATCTTTACTGTATTAGCTCCACCCACTGAAGCAGTCCCAGTGTTCGTCCCTTTATTTATTATGGGGCAGCCCATGGCATTGTCTTGGCAGAACTATAAATGAGGTTTTCCCTTTTTTTTCAGCAGGCACCCTCATGACATGCAAAGGAGGCAAATTCTTGTTATATGGCGCAGCGGAGAGGCCAGAAACAGCTCTGCCTCAGTGGGCTCTGGCTTTATTTTCTAGGTCTCTGATAGCTGAAGTAGACAGCTCTCCTTCCTTTGGAAGTTTCAGATTAGTCGTCAAATGTATTTCATCTTTTCATGGCAACTTGCTGGGAGAGTGAAAAAGCAAACCTATTCCGAGAGATTCCTGGCATTCGGGACCTCACCACGAGGAGAAGAGGGGGCACGGAGGAATCCCCATGCAACGTGGAATTGTCTTCCCACGTGAAGAGAGGTTTGGCTCATAGAAACATGGAAACAGAGCAAGTCAGAAGGGGTCTCATGGGTCATCTAGTCTGACCCCTGGCTCCAGCCAACTCCACTCATGACATGCTCATCATACAACATACACAGTGTTACATATTTCCTACAGGAATACCTGAGGGATTTTCCAAGTGTGGCTTTAGGTAGCCGAATGACAGCACCCACTCAAATGGGGAAGGTGTCAACATTTCCCCCCAAAAGGAGGGGTGCCTCCTCAAATCCTCGAGAGCCAGTGTGGCATAGTGGTTAGAGTGTTGGACTGGGACTCAGGAGATTGGGGTTCTAGTCCCTACTTAGCCATGGAGTTTACTGGGTGACTTTGGGCCAGACTCTTAGCCTAACCTACCTCACAGGGTTGTTGTTGTGGGGATAAAATTGAGAGCCACAGGAGAAGAATAATGCAAGCTGCTTTGTGAAAGAAAGGTGGATAGAATAGAAATTTAATATAAATAAATAAGAGGACAAACAGGATGCATATATTCACATACTAATTTATAGATAGCTATACAAATTTGGAAATAAAAATGCAGGACCTTTCTCAAGGAACCAGGTGAGCTGTAGGATCCAAATAAGGAAAATGGAAAGAGACTTTTCCAAGAAGATTTGCAACTGGAACTGTTGCCAAGGGCATTTCTACCAAGGCTGGACTTGAGGGAGGGATATTTATGCAACCAACAAGTGTTTACTTAACTTCTGTGCCACAATAAATACATTTACAGTCCTGTACTTGTTGCATGAATCAAGTGGTAACAATGCCAGTTAAATCCGTT
Organism: Varanus komodoensis; assembly: GCF_004798865.1. NCBI lineage: Eukaryota > Metazoa > Chordata > Lepidosauria > Squamata > Varanidae > Varanus > Varanus komodoensis. Next base: position 60,664,899 of record NW_025335761.1, read on the forward strand.
TCTATTCAAGGTTGTACCACAACAAGAAAAGGAAAAATCAAGGGGGGGGGTCAATACTTCTGCAAGGCAGTGCAGTTTTTCTAAAAGTTGCTATCGAACCTGTGGGTAATTTATATATTTCTGTAATTTTTCATGGCAACAGTCCTCAACTTTAATAGAATTCTATTTGAACACTTTGTACCTTGAGATGTTACCCATATTCTTCAGTCACTCTTCCTCTTTGATTTCCAAACGATGTCTGTAAATTTTACATTTTCATCTAAATATTATAGACATATTTGAATATTCTAAATTCGGCTGAGTTTTGTCCATCTTAATATCTCTCCTTCTCTCTCTTTATTAGTGCTTAGTTACAGTCACATTATTTAATATTGTTATGTTCTCTGCATTTTTTAAAGCAGTCATTTCCAGGGGGTCTTTAAAATGAAATTCTCCGGCCACCCTTGTTATGTTTCCAAGCATCACAGCATCTCCCATTGCTGATCTGCATTGTTAAAAATGTCGAACAGCATCACACTGTTGCCGCTCCTCCACATTCCCACGTGTATACCCTCAAAACTATGGCTGAGGCCTTTCACCCACTGCCAGAGGATTTCCTAGCGGGAATTAAGTCTGCACGGAGTAGGGGCAAACAGGCACCAAAGATGCTCAGAAACTCAGTTAAACTCTAAAAATCGACAGAATTGTTAGTGTTCTGATGGAGCTGGCAGTTACTCCGTTAAATCTGTAGAAGACAGGGAAAGTTTGGTGGAATGCATATGGGTTATGCGAGAAGGCTGAAGGGGGAACTGATGCCACACAAAGAGATGAAAATGTGACATAAGCTATTAAGACACGAGGAAGTCCAAAAAGGTGAGAGGCAAGGAGACATAATGTAAGGAGCTTGCGGTGCTTGTGGGTAGCTGGAGAGCTGCTGCACAAAGAGACAGGATGGGTTGCCCATCTCTGGAGGCAAAGCAGGGAGGGCACCGGTCCACCTTTCCTAGAAAGGTGTTCTGGAGCCCTGGGAGAGCGGCTGAGAAGGCCCTCCTGCATTCCCACCAGGGATGCCTGCGATGGGGCCGTGACTAGGAGAAATGTAGGGCAGGCTCAAAGTGTGTGTGGGGGGGGTGCGTCTTCCAGGTAGTCTGGGCAGCAGCCAGAAGGGCTTTATGGGTCAACAGCAGCACTTTGAGCTGTGCCCAGAAGCAGAGGGGGAGAAGCAAAGGAATTCTGTGCGCGTCCGTCAGTTCTCCTTCCGTGGAGGCAGATTCTGTGCATTCTGGCTCCACGGCTTCCTTATAGGACCTGGATATGGGCAGCTGCCGGAGTGCTACTCGAAGCAGTCTAAAAATAGCGGTCCCAAGTGGCACTGAATTTAGTATCTAGGCCAGAAATCATTGCCAACGGCTTCGTATTTTAATTGCCTCCTTGCCGCCCACAGTGGTGCAAATCGGTGCAACGCTGCAGTGACTTGTGTGCACGACAATTCACTGCAAGGCAGAAAGCAGAGTGTTGCTTTCTACTCGGATGCAGAATTTGCTGTTTGGTTGGAGCAGTTGGTATCCAAGGCACTTCACTAAGTCAGTCTCTCCATCCAATGGCAACATTTTCCTCCTTGCAGGATTTGGGACCTGGAGATGAAGTTGTTGCTGGTCAGCTGTTTCCTCTTTGGGAGCCTTTGGCTTCCCAGCTTTGATTCCTATTTGAAATAATGCTGTTTATCTGTCAGTCTTGAATGTGCAACAAGGCTCTTTGTTGTGGCTCCCTCACAAATTTAATACAAAGGAGATTTCACACACACACACAAAGGCAGAAAAGCATTTGACAGTAAGTTGCCCTCAGCTGTATGTGATATGATGCATTCAACTTAAGTACCTTATTCTTCTGCAAGCGTAGCGGAGAAATGGAGATTTTCACAAACTGAATCCAAGCACCAGACACCTAGAGCCGTGAGACCTGGCTAGTTAATATTTTAATCAAGAATGAAGCTAAGCACCCTTTTCTGCTGTGCATGCACTCACCCAGGACTCCTTGGCCCTTTGTTGCCCAGGCTCAAGAGGCCTGCCTACTCCCTTCCTACACGAAGCCTCTCAGATGTCGTTCCTTTCCCACACCCCCTTTCTTCAAGCCTGTCTTTCCTTCAGGCCTTGGTCTCCTCTCTATGATCTGCACTTTTCAAGCCCCTTCTGGCCTGAAGCTCTGTGCTCCTGGGCCCCTTGGCTGCTGTCCCTCCTCCTCCTCCTCCTGAGGTTGTCCTCTGTTTCTCCATCAGCCACAGGGCATGGGACATCCTCTGCTTGTCAACGGTGATTTTTCATTTCCCCTACAAAATGCAGAGTTTCTCAACATTTGATTATTGCCCTTCATGGCACCCTTTAAATGAGCCGTCTCCACTGCATGGAGATGGCTGTTGAGGTTGTAGTCCACAGAAGTAGAACAAGTCACATGGGAGTTGTAGTCCAGAGTGTGCCAAGTTCTGCCAAGTAGAGGAACTGCTTATGCACCTTTGTCGTCTTCCTCTTGGACGTCTATTACATTGATATCCCACCTTTTTCTTCTGGCAAGGAGCCCAAAAGCATCTTGCAAGGTTCTCCTCTCCATTTTATCCTCACCACAACAATCCTTTGAGGTAGGTTAGGTTGAAAGTCCATGACTGGCCCAAAGTCACTCAGGGAGCTCCATGGCTGGGTGAGGAGTAGAACCCAGCCCTCCCGAACCTCAGTCCAATACTCTAACCATTATGCTTGCCAACCTAATGGCAAAGATCCTGCAGAATCCATGTAGGGTGTTACAAGACTGAGGACGCTCTCCTAGGCAGGTCACATGTGATGAACAAGGCAGCAGATACATGGAAGCTTTTTCGAAAGGAAAAGCCATAAGCTGCTTTGGGGGTGTGCAGGAGGGCAACCACCCATTTCTGATTGACAAACTGCCCCACAAATAAGCTTCTCCCTCTGGGCTGGGAGGCCCTTAAAAGGGCACCTCCATCCCCGGGAAGCATGGAATGTTCATAAACATTCTCCTTGGGTCTTTCTCCTTGTGACTATAGCCATCATTCCTCTCTGTAGTCCTCTCCAGGTTGGCCACTGCAGACCCTACTGAAGAAACAGATTCTGTGTCCTTCAATTGCTGAGTCTCTGTAGTTCAGATCCCATTGTGTTCAGTCAGACTGAGCTGTACCTCGATTTCTAGGGAAGATGTTTGCATGTCTCCCACTCTTGTCTGCTCTCCGTCCTCTTGTGCCTTCATCGTTTTTCTTCCTTTCAAAACAGATTGCTTCAGGTTTTGCAAAAAGCTTGAACCAGGGAAAAGTTTAGAAAGTCAGCCTTTGGATCCTGGTCCACAGCAGTAATTTACAGTTTTGGTGCTTTGCTCTTCGGCTGACTCTGAAATGCTTTCATGCTGCATTCCTGTTGCTGGAAAATATACACTCCTAAAATCTATGGTAAATTCTGTTCCTCCTCCTCCTCCTCCTCAGCAGTCAATGAGCATCTGCATTATCTTGCAGTAAAGCCTTTTCCAACCTGACACCCTCCAGATGTGGATGCCAGTATCATCACATACTGGCTCAGGATGATGGAACTTGTTGTCCTGACTTCTGGAGGGCAGTTGTAAGTAAGTGGCAGAGTGGACAAAAGAAATCCATTTCATTTGCAGACATAATGGCAAGTTCTTTCTCTGACCTTTTTCCATAATAAACATTTCTGAAAATTATGAGCTCTATTTAAAAGCATTCATTAATAAATGTTGTGCAGTTTTGGATCCTCCGTGAAGGATGGATTCTTGCTTTGGCACGAATGTTGTGTATTAGATGTTGTGTAGTAGAGCTTAATCATGGCCAGGTATCTTCTGCACGAACCTTCTTTTAATTGCGTTTCATAGCATTGCACTGCTGATGCTATCAAGAACCTTTGTCAAGGAAAGCCACATTTTATGATCTGGTTTTTATGAGCTCCACGGGGCTGTCCTTCAAAATGGTTTGGAAATTTTAGCTGGAGCAGAATGAACTTCTTGTGGCAGGCTGTTGGGAGACACACCTCATTTGTCTTCAATGACAGCCCATGGAGGACGGAGCAAGATGTTTGTGAAAAGGCTGCCCCCAAAGTCAGAGAGAGTTCTGAGAAGTGTATTTGTCTGCATAGCTGTTTTGGAGATGGGACCTGTGACCTTCGTTAAGGAAGGAGTGGCCTTCTCTCTTGTCGTAGGAACAGGGAAGGCTACTTTCCACTGAGTTGGACCTTTTGTTCACCTAGCCTAGGGGTCAGCGACCCGCGGCTCCGGAGCCACATGTGGCTCTTTCATCCCTCTGCTGCAGCTCCCTGTTGCTCCAAATATGTGTCACAGCCGTCAATGTGTGACACCCACCGGCACGCGATTTATTGAGCTTTTCGACCCCTGGTAGGCCAACTATGGATAAATCCAAGAAAAGAAAAGTTTCAGAAGGAAACAGAATGTTTAACGGTGCATGGACAGATTCATTTGCTTTCACTGCTGACAAGACTGGTTTATCTTCATTTTAGATGTCAAAAGGGTTTTGCGGCTCCTGGTGCTCTCTTTTCTGTGGGAAACGGGTCCAAATGGCTCTTTGAGTGTTTAAGGTTGCCGACCCCTGGCCTAGCCCAATACGTTTGACCCTGACTGGCAGCAACCGCCCTGCAGTGTTTCAGGCAGGGTTCTGTTCTAGGGAGAAGCCAGCCATGGAATCTGGGACCTTCCTCCTGGAAAGGGGCTTTTCCAGTGAGCTACAGTCCCTTGCAAAATGGAAGCCTTCCACACTTGTTCTCGACCAGGCATCCATCCAAACGCTACCATGCTCAGGTTAGGGATCAGGAACTTTTATACGAGTTTGAAGATAGCCTGTTTTCCCTGGCTGTAGAAGACAACTTCTGCTGTTTGTAAATAATCTTGCTAGGGGAGCCATGGGAGTAGGCCACACAACTGCACAACTGTATGAAACTGCTCGATGCTGAGCGTGTCGGTCGATCTAGCACAAGATAGAAGAGTAGTAGAGCTTGAACCAGCCATAAGGTCATCAAGTCCAACCTTTCTCTGCTTCCATATGTGGTCACCCATCCTACTGCAGCCAGCACCTGTCCAGCTTCGCAAAGGTGATCTGGGATGCTTGCTCACTGCATAACTGTGCAAGGAGCATGCAATTGGCTGTTTCAAGAGGGAGTACCTCTCCAAGAGGCGCAGTGGTTTGAACCGCTGAGCCGCTGGGCTGGTTGATCGAAAGGTTGCCGGTTCGATTCTGCACGATGGGGTGAGTTCCTGTTGGTCCCAGCTCCTGCCAACCTTCGAAAGCATGCAAATGCAAGTAGGTAAAAAGGTGCCACTTCGGTGGGCACGTAAACAGTGTTCTGTGCACTTCAGTGTTTAGTCACGCCGGCCACATGACCACAGAGACTGTCCACGGACAAACGCTGGCCCCCTCGGCTAGGGAACGGAGAGGAGCACCGCCCCCTGGAGTCAGGCATGACTGGAATTTAATGTCAAAGGGAAACCTAAACCTTTACCTCTACCTCTACCTCTCCAAGGTCTTCAGCTGGAGCCTTTCCCAGCCTTGCTCTCCAAGGTCCTTGTCAACGGGAGGTGCTAGGAAATTAATCCATCTAACTTCTGCCTTCCACTGAGTTTTAGCAAGTCTCCTCATGGTAGGCAGGATGAAACTAGATTGAGACTAGACTAGCTTCTGGTTGGTTTCTAGACTCAATCCAAGGCACTGATTTTGACTTCCGATTGGGGTGAGCACCTTTAGGGGCCTTGTGTTCTAATACCAGGATGCACAGTTTCATTGCAAAAAGAGGAAATATCCACACAGAAAGATGATGAAATCAGAGGACATTTGCTTCTATTTGATGCAAAAACATTGGGAATTTTGCAAAATGGATCACCAAGAAAGAGGACAGAAAAGGATGGTGATGTACCCGTAATGTGCATATCCTAATGCATAGGTATAGATGCAAACTTAGAAATAATTATTAGAATGGATTGTGCAGCTGCTGGCTGTTGACAGGCAACCATTCTTATGGCTGTTTATTTTTAAAACCAGAACTGGAAAGGACTGCCTTTCAAATAGAGGATGTTCCTGTGTAAAAGAGAACACATGGCCACCCTGGATTGAAAAGATTTCCAGGTTGAAAAAAGTCGCTACAAGAACTTGTCAGCTGGACCTGGTGGGGCAATTTTGTGTTCCGTGGGTGTGTTGGCCAAACAATGGTCTCTTGGAGACACTTTATCAAGGTTGTTTGCATGGAACCCACAGTGTGAATGATCAGATCGTCCTGCCTGGGCCATCCCTGCTCAGCTGTTCTGAGTTCAAGGCTGTGGCTTCCTCTCGGGAGTCCATCCAGCTCTTTGGCCCATCTTTCCATCTTCATCTTTCCCTAGCATGATGGTCTTGTCCAGGCAGTTTTGCTTTCTCGTGATGGTCCCCAAACCCACAGTAGGTCAGCTTTCAAGCTTCACTTTCCTTTACAGGTAAATGCTAACTAGATCCTGAGAACATCCCAGAGGCCTTTCTCTGAGTGCCCCCACCAAGTGAGGGGAGACGAAGGGGCTTTCAGTGGTGGTACCCATCATTCCTTACTCTTGGTTGTACTGGCTAAGGCTGATGGAAATTGTAGGACAAAATATATTGAGGGCCACAAATTGCTCTTCCCTGTGAAAACTCTCATTTTATGACCGACAAAAGGCATTAAACAATCTGAGCCAGGTGGTTGATTTAATGGACTGAGTAGCAGTGCTGGAAAAACAATTTACTTTCAGTGCTTTATGCAGGTAAACAAACAAACACGCCTACACACCTGTTTCATGCCTCTTCTCATTTAAGAGCCTTACAGAGTCATTGTAACATCCCTGAAGAGCACAACACCCCTGCTGCTGACATCAATATATTCCATTTGACAAACATTTACATTGTGCAATCTTTCAGAACTGTTATGTCACCCCCAGCCCCGTGCCTTAATGCCTTCCCGAGAGGAAGAACTGGGCATGTTGAGCCTCCAGAAGAGAAGACTGGGGGGGGGGGGGATAGCACTCTTCACATACCTGAAAGGCTGCCACAAAGAGGAGGTCCAGGATCTCTTCTCCATCATCCCAGCATGCAGGACATGGAATAACAGGCTCAAGCCAGATTCCGGCTAGATGTCCGGAAAGTCTCCCGACTGTTAAAGCAGTGCAACAGTGCAACCATTGACCTAGGGAGGTGGTGGCTCCCCCACACTAGAGGCATTGGAGATGCAGCTGGACTGCCTGATGAGAGGAATGCTCTAACCTGACGTCCTGCACTGAGCAGGAGGTTGGACTCAGCCCCTTCCAGCTCGTATGAAACCACGTCCTGTGAATCCAGTTTTTCCACAAAGCCTGCCTTGGTTGTCCCCGTGATGAGCTCTTCTCCAAGTCTGAAGACAAGAGCAATGGGCCACACCTTGGGAGCCCTAACTCCTGATTGAAAACTGCACCAACCAGCCATGGCTGCAGTCTGGTGGCAAGGTGTCATGGCCCCAGCTGGGGCTTTCTGTTGCTGGCTTGGGAATGGCCTGATTTGTGAGCGGCTTGCTGGGGTGCGTTTGCTTTGCCAGCTTGTAGTCCATGCTTCCAGCTCTTACACCTGTGAAAGAGGATTGGCAGGTGGCGTGTAATGTGATCTGAAGGCATCAGCACAGCAGGCTTGGGGTTTGTAGGGGTCAACTGGAAACTGGGAATAATATACTTGGTGGGATTCTGCATCCCAAGATACACCGTCCCTTAGTTCCAGTCAAGTCCCTCCTTTCCTTGCTCTTCAGCTTTTTGGTCCTTGCCATCGCTACCCATTTACTGGCCTCGGGGACATCCTGGTGTAACCTCTCTGGATTAGCTGGACTGACTGAGTTCACCGAAGGAGAGACTTGGCTGAATTATTCCATGCACACAAAAGCTAAGCTGAGCTGTTAGCTGTCCCAGATTTTGGAATGCTGGGGAAATGTCTGGAGGAGCAGTAAGGTGAGCGCCTGGTGTAGCCTTGTCAGGATTGGTTCCCCTGTAACATGGGCAGCTCAGCACAGGTGCAAATGGACTGCAAGCTCTTTTCACTGCAGCAAGAAGAAGGTAGCCCTTCTTTAGAGAAGGTGGCACGGGAACGTCACCAAGGTGATAGTTCTAGTCAATGAAGTTGTTCTCTTAGAATCGTAAAAACTCCATCAAGTTGTTGCTAGTTGTGAAGTCGCGTCCAACCCATCGCGACCCCATGGACAACATTCCTCCAGGCCTTCCTGTCCTCCACCATCCCCCGGAGTCCACCCAAGCTCACACCAACTGCTTCAGTGACTCCATCCAGCCACCTCATCCTCTGCCGTCCCCTTCTTCTTTTGCCCTCAATCGTTCCCAGCATCAGGCTCTTCTCCAGGGAGTCCTTCCTTCTCATTAGGTGGCCAAAGTATTTGAGTTTCATCTTCAGGATCTGGCCTTCCTAAGAGCAGCCAGGGTTGATCTCCTCTAGGACTGACCAGTTTGATCGCCTTGCGGTCCAAGGGACTTGCAGGAGTCTCCTCCAGCACCACAATTCAAAGGCCTCAATCCTTCGGTGCTCAGCCTTCCTTCTGGTCCAGCTTTCACAGCCATACATTGCAATCACAGCCGTACATTGCAAACCATCAAGTTACTGGATATAATCCAAACAGAAACTGGGAGCAGGATTCTGGAGACGGCTGATGTGTGAAGACAGTGCTTCAAAGGCTTTCGCTTCTCATGGTTAAAGCATAATATCAATTGTGAGATCCTGCAAACACAGGAGTCAAAGCAGCCCCACAAACTGAATACTTGAGTGAGAGAATTTCCTGGTACTAAAGATGTTGCATCCGCCAAGCTCCCGGTGTTGTATACATCCAGGGGCACCTGGAGCTCTGTGCCGGTCCAACTCTCCCTGCAGGCAAACGTTGCCTGTAAGTAAGAACTGCACCTAAGTAGGCATTCCTCTTCCAACCTCTTCAGATGCTCCAAGGTAGCATGCCCCAAGTCTGCCCTTCCTCAGCTGAGGTTTTCCTGTTTGTTTCCCCCGGGACATCCTGAATCTGAAGGCCTCTCTTTGGCTGGGGATACCAGACTCCTCCGCTCTACTCCCTGTGGAGAAGTCAGGCAGAATAGAGCTCCCACCATGAGTGCATTCAGCAGCCCTTTCTGTGTCTCAGACTGAATCTTTCTCCAAGGCCACAGTGGTGTTGGGGAGACATGGTGGATGTGGCTAAAAGTGTGCATCAAGCATATTGGTGGTTGTGGTGTTAAATCACAAAGTGTTTCCTTCTTGGAAAGTTAGAAACATAGAAACAGAGTGACGCAGAAGGGGCCTCCCAGGCCATCTAGTCTGCCCCCCTGCCTCCGCTTACGACATGCCCACTATGTGCATGTCCAGCCTATCCTTGAACACCCGCACCGGTGGGGCCTCAGCCACCTCCCGGGGAAGCCCATTCCACACCCTCAGGGTCCTAACTGTCAGGAAATGCTTCCTGGCATCCAAATTGAACCTTGGCTCCCTGAGCTTCGCTCCGTTGGAGTGCGTCTTGCCCTCCTTCATGGGGAGAACAGGTCTCTACCCACCTCCGTGTGGCACCCCCTCATGTACCTATATGTCACCGACAGATTCCCTCTGAGTCACCTCTTCTCCAGGCGGAAGAGACCCAGTTCCCTCAGTCTCGCCTCATACGGCATCCCCTGCCATCTGGCCACCAGCCTTGTGGCCCTTTGCTGCACTGTCTCTAACCTGGCTATATCCTTCCTGTAATGTAGAGCCCAGAACAGAACACAACACTCCAGTTGCGGGCACACCAGAGTCATACAGGGCAGCAGTAATACCTCCTCAATCTAGAAGCCATGCTGAAAATATCCTCTGGCTTAGAGGCTAAATAGGAGCAGGAGTCCCGACGCTGAGGCAGCCTTTCACATGCCCTTCAGCTGCAACCTAACACAGTAAAGCATATTTAGCCTTTAAATACTGCAGGAAGTAATGGAAGAAGGCGGCTTGAGACCATGCAACCCTGCCTGGCTGGTATTGACGGGATCACAAGAACCAGCAAGGTGTTTCTTTCTATGCCAACAGTTTGAGAGCTAATTGCTAAGCATCCAGCTCTGTCTATGAGCTGTGATAGCAGCACTTTAAAAAAAAGTCCTCAGCCATTGCTAATTGCCCCAGATTTTACCAATCACTCCCTGCAGAGATTAGTCCAGGAGTCAAGCTTGTTTTATAGTTCTATTGTATAACTTCCAGGCAATTAAAAAAATGACCCCAGGCCAAGAATTGGCTAATTAAGCTGTTGAAGAGTAGATTTTCAAGTATAAGTTATACATCTTGTAAAATGGATTGCCACATACTGGTAGTACATTTGCTAAAAGTGTGTAACTTTACTCTTATTTTGTTTTTCAACTGGAATTGCCATGATTAAACAAATGAGGGTGCTTTATAGAGAATCCGATCATTGATTCATCAGCTTGTATAAGGCTGCAGGCAAAGGAAGGAAATGGGTGGGGTAAGAAGACATGTTTTGGAGGCCTTGCTCTCTACCCTTCCACTTCCTCGCTCTCTATGGTGATGCTTTGGAGGCCCCCTCTCTCCCCTTTCATTTCCTCTCTCTCTCTCTCTCTATGGTGGTGACAATTTTCCATGCCAAGGCAGCTGTATTCAGGGTGACTCAGAACTTCATGGCCTCTATGACAGCCATGGAGCTGTCTCAGCATGTCACCAGCCCAACACACTTAAAAAGTCACACTCTAGACCTGATCTTCTTAGCTGGACAGGGAGATGGTGATCTGAGAGTGGAAGGCTTAACATTAACCCCTTTGTTGTGGTCAAATCATTTCCCTTTGAGGTTTAGGATATCAGCCCTTTTCCCCTTCTGCAAGGGTGGGAGACCTATTTGAATGATCTGCCCCCAGAGACTGATGGATCTGGATGGCTTCCAAAGGGCTCTGGGGTTGCTTCCTGCGGATATGGCTGGTGCTCCTGTCAAAGCTTAGGTCACTCTGTGGAATATGGAGATGGCCCAGGCAGTTGACACAATGGCACCCAAGCGCCCTCTTCTCTTACAAAGAACCTGGACTCCTCCTTCGTATACCCTGGAGCTGAGTTTGGTGAGACGGGCAGGTAGATGGCTTGAGCGCAGAAGGAAAAAAACTCACGATGGATCCAGATTTGGAATGGAACCTGGCTTGGCCACCCCATGGGATGACTTTTGGCAGGAGAAAGATAAGGAGTGCAACCTGTTGGTTCTCCTGGACCTCTCAGCAGCTTTCGATCCCATCGACCACGGTGTCCTTCTGGACAGGCTGGTTGAGTTGGGAGTAGGAGACACGTCACGTGGGGCTTCCCTTGAGGATGGTCCAGAAACTTCAGCTGGTCCAGAATAGGGCAGCCAGGCTGCTGACGAGGACTGCCAGATACGATCATATAAAGCCAGTCCTCTACCATCTCCACTGGTTGCCAATTGAGGTCCAGGCCCACTTCAGGGTGTTCACATTAGTGTTTAAAACCCTACATGGCTTGGGGCCAGGCTTTCTGAGGGAGCACCTCTCCCATATGAACCTTACTTTCCCCTCAGACCTGCATCTGAAGCCCTTCTGAAGACGCCCCCTTCTCAGGAAATAAGGAGGGTGGGTACAAGAAGAAGGGCCTTTTTGGGAGTGGCACCCTGACCTTGGAATGGGCTCTCCAGACAGATTCACCTGGGGCCCTATCTATGTTCTTTTCGGTGCGAGGTGAAGACCTTTTTATTTCATCGGTATTGTAATTGTTAGTTTGGTTTTAATGGTGGCATATTTTACTATAGAGTGTGGTTATGCCTTCTATGTAAATATAGGTTCTGTTGAGATGCAACATGGGTGCACCTGTATTGTTATTTGATAAAGTGTTTCATAGTGTGTTTTTACCTAGTTTTTAATATGGTTTTATTGTTTGTAACCTGCCCAGAGAGCTGGGTGACCAAAGGGGTGGGCTGAAAAAAATCAAACAAAAAACCAAATAAATAAAAGTTTCTTCCTTTCATTGCAGTAGAAAAACTGAAATGGTCAAGACGTTTATGCAGTTATTTGGTTTTTGGCCTTAGCTTCCTGCACCCACCCCAACGCACGTCAACGCAGCTGCCTCTGAGATTGGGCTCCTGGTTCAGAACATCAAATAGCAATCCCTGAAATAGTGGTCTAAGTGGCTCAGCGAGAACTGCGGCTCCAGCCACGGGCCAGGGCCCCTCCGTGGGCTTCTCCTACACACCAGCAGGCAACTGCCGGGACAGGCCAGCCATTTTCGGGGAAAGTACGTGTGCAAGTGAAAAGGGGAAACTGCCATATTGAGAACAAATTTACTAAATGCATCTGAAAATACACATTTTAATGTCTTTAAAATAGCAAATTAATGTGGATAAGTGCAAGGTCTTGCACTTGGGGCATAGGAATGGGTGTCATAAGTGCAGGTTAGGGGACAAGTGGGTGGAGAGCAGCACTTGTGAAAGGGACCTCGGGGTGCTGGTCGACTGCAGGCTGAACATGAGCCAGCCGTGTGATGTGGTGGTCAAGAGGGCAAACGCCACCCTTGGTTGCATAGCCAGAAGTGTGGCTTCTAGATCGAGAGAGGTGTTACTGCCACTCTACACGACTCTAGTGTGCTCACAACTGGAGTATTGTGCTCAGTTTTGGGCCCCTCATTACAGGAAGGATCTAGCCAGGTTGGAATCGGTGCAATGAAGGGCCACAAGGTTGGTGGCCGGTTTGCAGGGGATGGGGTATGAGGCGAGACTGAGGCAACTGGGTCTCTTCAGCCTGGAGGAGGCTCAGAGGGGATCTGTTGGCAACATACAGGTAGGTGAAGGGGTGTCACACGGAGGTGGGTGGAGGCCTGTTCTCCCCTGCGGAGGAGGGCCAGACGCACGCCAATGGAGCAAAGCTCAGGGAACCAAGATTTAGGGTGAATGCCAGGAAGTACTTCCTGATGGTTAGGACCCCGAGGGTATGGAATGGGCTTCCACGGGAGGTGGTTGAAGCCCCATCAGTGAGGGTGTTCAAGGCTGGACAGGCACATGGTGGGCATGTCATGAGCGGAGCCGGTTGGAGCCGGGGGTCAGACTAGATGGCCCAGGAGGTCCCTTCTGATTCACTCCAGTTCTGTGTTTCTAAATAACAGAAATAGGATGGAACAAGCCTGGTTGACGCCTCCTGCTCCTCTTTATTATTGCATTACATTTATATTCCACTTTATTCTTCTCTTGTGAGGAACTCAAGGAGGCTTACATATTCCTCCTCTCCTCCTCTACATTTTTGCCTCACAACAGCCCTGTGAGGTAGGCTAGGCTGAAAGGCAGTGACTGGTCCAGAGTCACTCAGTTGGTTCCATGGCTGAGCAGGGACTGGAGCCCAGATTGCCTGCGTCCCAGTCCTGCATTCTTAACCACAACTGGCTGTCAGTGTCGGAAAAATAAGAAACCGAATGTAATTGAAGTTGACAGATTTGTCCAAACTGAACTACCTGAATCTCAGGGGAGACTCATAAGAGGCCAACAGTATTTTATTGATTAAAATTACAGTTTGTATTGTTCAGCTTGGAAGCATTCCCTTTTTCAACCTCTTCAATTCGAAACAATTCCTAGATTAAAATTTCTGTGTGGTTAACATTGTCTATGAAGTTGCAGTCCAAAGATTTGGAGCTAGTTATTTCTGCCCTGGTGACTACCACAGACAGCTCCTTTCTGAAGCAAACTTTTCAATCATGTACAGGAAAAATGCGCACCTGGCCAGATAATTTCCTGCCGCCATCGATGAGCCAGTAGGAAGAGCACCATCTGCTGGCAAATGATTGGCAACATGTCAGAGTTTGACTCCTTTCTTAGCTCTGGATGCTGGATAAAGTTGTTCTCCAAGCGCTCTGATATCTGCTTCTCAAGGGCTGCAGTTGTAACTGGAAATACAAGTTCACTGTGGTGGAGTTGGTGCTCAGGTGTACCCAGATTGGCTCATGCACTCCAGCTGGGTTCAGGTACCTGAGAATGAAGATTTATTAAAGGACGGACATGCCCTGCCCTGCCCTGCCCTGCCCTCAAGCCACTCATAAGTTAACAGTGGCAGTAAATAACAATAGGAGAGGCAGAGAAGGTTAACCTGTGGGTGAATGTGAGCAAATGCAATTACAAATGCTTAATCATTACATTATATTGATATCCCACCCTTTTTCTTCCTTGGAGAAACTGAAGACAGCTTACCTTGTCTTCTGCCTCTTTATTCTATCCTCACAACAACAACCCTGTGAGGTAGGTTAGTCTGAGAATCCATGAGTGGCCCACACCCAGTAAGCCAGGTGGAGACTAGGACCCAGATCCCCTGAGTCCCAGTCCAGGTCTCTAACCATCGTACTATACTTGAGACTGGGAGTGGAGGGCAAAGAAAATAAGAAAAGCCCCTTGATGCGATGTAACCTGAGGTCCTTCCATTGTAGTATCCTTTTCCCCAGAGGCTTCTGGGAAATCTACATGGAGGTCAGGAAGGAAACGGCCTGCTCCCATCGAATGGTCTGCAGAAACCGGCATTCACAGGCCACTGAATGAGGAGGCTTCCTTTGGCTGTCCTGGTTAATGCCTACTGACGGACCCGTTCCCCAGAATACATCAGTTCCCTTTTAAACCACCGCAGCCAGTGGTCAGGGAGGGAGTGCCAAACCTGTGGAGCCTCAGCGGGGAACCAGAGGAAGCAATGAGAATTCCACTACCTCCTCTTTGCTTCATTTTCATTTTATTTATTACATTTATATGCTACCCTATAGCACACAGGGCTCTCCAGAGGCTTACAATAAAACAGAAAAACACATATTCCATACAAATACAATAATACGTTAGAGCAATACAATCAAGCAATACGATATTTAACTGTAAGCGATACAAAATCAAAATGTAAGCCATCCTGAGCGCTTGTATGGAAGGACGGGATACAAATGTTTGTAATTTAAAAAAAAACCTTAATACAATAATATCATACATAATGCAATACATAATGTCAATACATAACCCAATATAATACATAATACAATGAATCATATCAACAATAATAAGATATAGCTATAATCCCTCCCACAGACAAAGCCCAATTATCCATCCGTACAGTTAAGGTGACAAATTTTCGCACCTGTGAGATTTGGATAGACAGCACAAGGAAACCTTGCTGTTGATGAAACCTTGCTGCTTGAAGGCTTGTGTGACTAAGGAGGCTAAGCAGCTGTCTGCAGCCCCCTTTCTCCTCTGGGCCCCCTGGGCATCTATCGGCCATTAGGCGCATCAGGGGACCACACAAGAGGTTAATTGGCTGTATTCAGCAGCGGGCACCAGCTCTGTTTCCGTGTGCCTCGGTTCCGCCAGCTCCTTCACAACAGCTCTGCTATTGTCTTGAATGGGATCATCAAAGGAGATCTTTCTGTCCGTGGCAGGATTCGCCCAGTACCATCCTCAGCGACTGAAACCCGGAGATGTATTGGAGGAAACAGGAGGGCCTCAAGCGCAGTCCTTTGAAGAAGTAAACAAGTTTTCGCCCCAGACTCCTGAGAGTACAGATTGCTATTTGAGAACATCAAATAATGTCGTACTCGTTATCACAGATGGGTCTGTGAATTCTTTCTGTGAAGTCACCAGCTCTTCTGAATCTCCTGAAAGAATAAATGAGCCAGAATGCAGTTTTATATTGAATATGGCATACATAGTCATTAAAATCAATATTTTGAATGATTGGAATGCGTATGAAATATTCATTAAAATATATGCATACTTTATTTATTTATTTGGAACATTTCTATCCTGTCCTTTGCAACAAGCCTCAGGACAGCTTACAAAAGGTTAAAAATAGTAATACAAAATACAATTAAAACATTCAGTAAAATCACAACATAAACAAGATTTCTAATTCATGATTAGAGAAAACATGCACAAAAATGTCCAAGGTAATGAACATTATGCTCAGAAACAAACTGAAATAGGGAAAATAGCTTCCAGATAGGCAGGCATGCATGGCAAAATGTGCACACAAAATTACATATTTTAGGAGATGTGCATGCGAGAATGCATGAATCTTGGTGCAAAGATATTGTACATGGATGTGGAACCGGGCTGAAACCAAGACAAGTAGGAAACTCCATAGAACTGTAACTGACAGATTTAGCCATTCCAGCCCTTGATTCTGTGTGAAAGGGATGAGAGAAGGAAGGAGATGTTGTTGTTGTTGTTGTTGTTGTTGTTATTATAACATTTCTATGGCAGTGGATGGATGCAGAAGATGGTAGCAGAATCCAACAGGACTACTTCCAACACTCCGTTCTAAAACCATTAGTTCCCTGCACAGGAAAGGTTTCTACTGTTTTCTGGGAGCAAGAAATTTCCAAGATGTTTCTGGGAAAGTGATATGGCAGCAAGCCTTTCTTTTGACCAAGTTGCTCAGGGATGGGTACATTGTTTTTAACATTTTTTTAAAGTTTCATGGTCATTAAAGCCATCCTGAAGCCATCTGTAAGCTTCCCTTTGAGCATTTCCTAGTCTAGAATGCTCATAGCAATGGCATGAAATAGCATCAGTTCTATGAGAATTCTGGAAAATTCAAGGTAGTTCAAAGTTGCCTTGAAGGGAGAAGACCCTTCCATTCATTCACCGGGTTTAAAACTAAAGTAAATTATTTTATTTGGCCAATATTTTAACATATAGCAATTTTAATTGTGTAAGACTTATGTAATTTATTTTAAATAATGCTTAGTGTGGAACAGTTAACTTATTTTATTGAAGATTGAAATAATGTTGGAAGCCGTCCAGAGACGACAGTAATGAACGGCCTACAATTTTTTAAAATAAATAAATAATAAATAAATGCCAACATCCCTCTCCTGAAATTTCCCTGGAATTTTTCCCACATTCTTTTTAGAGGTGAAAAAAACTGGGGTGAAAGTTAAGCCAAGTTTTAAAATACGTGGTCTGACCTTGGGGTATATGTGAATGTTTGTTGTTTAGGATTGTAAGAGCTGCTGTAAGAGAAATGTCTGTTTCCCTTGACAGAATATAATTACATTATACTCAGTGGGCCCAATTTGCATGTTGCAATAACCCAGAATTTTTTAAGACCCTGGTTTGTTGTGACTATGCTGTCCAGTTAGTTATTCTTGCTGAGAGCAGAAGTTAAACCACTCCGAGATGATCTGTTCTCTGGGTTGTTTGTCACGCCGTGTGAACTGAGAATTCAGGCTTGTCTCTCCCCTGGCAAGCCAGAGAAAATAACTGCACAAAAACCAAACAGCCCCAGTTCCTTGCGTGCAGGTCACAGGAAACAACCTGGGTAGTGTGCCCCACTTGGAATTTTAAAAACTTATTATTTATATTACTTAAGGTATGTAAATACTGTTCATTAGCACGGCACTTCCAGAATGGTGTACAAAAAACTTACAAACAATATGCAAATCATCATTCAATTTAAAAACAGGCATACTATACTTTTTGCAGCTGGGGACCGGCAAAAATAGGGAAAAAAATTCAGGGACCACTGAGGAAAAAATAAAAAGCATTATATGCATAATATAATATTTTGTGCATTAGTTTTTAAATATAATGCCAAAACTGATAATTCTCTAGAATGACCAGAAACTGAGCAGTAAAAAATGATAATAAAAGAATAAATTATAGAAAGTAATGTAATCAAATACAACTGGAATTTTTAGAGAGCAATATTTAATCCAAATAAGGCTAATGTGGAATCTGCTGTGTTTAAGGATAGGCTGGACATGCACATGGTAGGCATGTCATGAGTGGAGCTTGCTGGAGCCGGGGGTCAGACTAGATGGCCCAGGAGACCCTTTCTGGCTCACTCTGTTTCCATGTTTCTTTTCAGGAATACAGTGGTACCTTGGCTCACGAACGCTTCAGTTCACAACCAAATCGGGTCGCAAACAAAAATTTCATAAAAATTTTAGCTCAGGTCACGAGCTCCGCATTGGGTGGCGACCATGATTGTGGCCGTCTCCCCACCCCCCTGAGTGGGGAGATGACCGCAATTGTGCTGGGAGTGGGGGGAAGATGGCCGAGATCACGTCCATCTTTCCTGCAGGAGCGCAACCGCGATCTCGGCCATCTCTCCCCGCTCAGCATGATTGCGCCCGTCTCCCCCACCCCGGTGCACCCGTGTTCGCGCCCGTCTCTCCCTCCCACAGCACGCCCGCGATCGGGCCATCCCTCCCCCCCAAGCGCGCCGGGATGAGGGACGCATGCAGGGGTGAGGGGTGCACGGAGATGGCCGCGCTCATGCTCAGGGTTGCGGGGAGGGGAAATGGCTGCTATCTTTGTCGTTCTTTGTCACTTTGCTTCACATTTTTCCGATTAAAAAAATAGTTACAGGACGGATTAACCTTATTTACACTGAACCTTATGGGGAAATTTAACTTGGCTCACGGCCATTTTGGGTCACGACCAGAGTCCTGGAACGGATTAAGCTCGTGAGCCGAGGTACCACAGCGCCTGAGCGTTATCACTGCAGTGTTGTTTCCGAGAGGTGCAGCACTGACATCCATTCTGTTTCTCTGTTTGGTTTTCATCTGTGATGGAGCTGAAAGACTCTCTGCACACAAATATGTGGTCGAAAATACCGAGTAACAATTTCGTAACTTAGAGATGGAAATTCTTTTCCAGGGATATCCAGAATTGTGACATTGATTGCATTTCATGCCTGGACGCAGGAGTGACATCAGAGCGCTTCCCCTCCTCCTGCTGGGATCCGCTGGGTTCCCCAGTGACGGCTGCAGCGCTGGGCGAGCCGGAAGCGCAGGCTGAGCGCAAGTTGCTGGCCTTCCGTGCAGCGCTGAGGATGCTGATGCCGCCCCCGCCCCCTCAGGGTGCCGTGCAAGCAGCCCCACGCTGCCTGGCGCAGCGCTTGCACTGCCAGACAAGGTGCTCTGATCAGCAGGAACGCCTGGAAGATGCCGAATCACTCGCCTGATCAGGCGCCGCAAGACCAGAACCGGGCAGCTTGGGGCCGCGTGCATGGCGCACTGAGGGCGTGGTGGGGCGGCATTCTCAGAGCTGCCTATCAGGGCCGCAACTGAGCCTGCTCTTCCCGCTCGCTTAGGGCTGCTGCCGTCACCAGGGAGGGGAACTGAGCAGATCGTAGCAGGAGGAGGGGAATTGCTGGTGTGAATCAGGTCCCCAGCGACAGCAGTGGCCCTGAGCGGGCTAAGCACAAGTGGCCGCTCTTAGATGCCTCCCCTCTGCAGCTCCTGAGGGCTTTTTTGTGTGGACTGGCAAGAAATCTCCTGCGGATCGGCGCCGATCCGTGGACCAGTGGTTGAAAACCCGTGCCCTATCCAACTGTAAATTGCAACAGGCATGTACAGTAATTGCAACAGGCACGTACAGTAATAAACAATAAACAAAAGAGTGTATAATAACAACTGACAATGATTTAAACAGCTGTTCCAAATGCACCAGTAACTGACTTTAACAGTAACAGAGTTTTTGCGATGTGCTGGATGGCTCACTGTCGTTTTAAAGATGGTATGGAAAAATTGTTCACCGAAGGGCAGTGCTTCCCCTGCACTCATTTTTATGTTTTGTATTTGTTTTAGGAGGCATGGAAGCCTCTCACCGTTATGAATACAGTTCCTCCAAGACCCCAGACAGGGGCAACGGCTCCTTTTACACTTCGCTGATTTCCGACGACCTCTGCTCATTTCCTCAGGATTCCTCTTACTTCACTGGAAATCTGCCCAAAGGGGATGGCCGAGCGGCTAGTTCAGGCAGCCCCGAAACATTTCACACCCAGGATGGGACAGCCTTTGAGCCGTGTGGCTTGTTTAGCTCCGACTCGGGAATAGAGATGACCCCGGCAGAATCCACCGACGTCCACAAAACGTTTGCCGATCCCATGGAGCAGATGAAATCGGAAGCGTATAAATACATGGACATGAGTCGATCGGAAGAGATCAAATGCCAAGAGAGGTGCGACACGGGCTTGGGCGACGTGGGTCCTCCGAGCTTGACTCGCACGTGCCAGGAAGATGCGACTGGACCTCGCGGGACAGCTTTGGAAGGAAAGCACGTGGCTCAAGATCCGTGTGAGGGGTCCCTGTTTCCGTCAGAAACATTTGGGGACCGCCCCTCTGTAACGGCACCTGTCAAGATTACACTGACTGAGGTGGAAAACGTAGAGGGCTTTGCTGCAAAGGAGAAGACTCCAGAAAGACCAGAGGCAGGTCTCAAGCCAAGCCACGAAGTGGTCCCTACAGTGACCGTGTCCGAGCCAGAAGACGAGAGTCCGGGCTCTGACACGCCACCTTCTTCAGGAACTGGTAAGAATTGCTTGCATGATGAGGATTATTTAATTCTCAGGGCCAGATTGGCAGTTTGCAGATAAGTTACTCTAATGGGGTCCACTTGCTGTTGTTACTTATTTATGTTTTTGAATTGTATCCCACCCATTAACCTTGATGGATTCTCTAGGCAGCTTACAGTAAAATACTAAACCATGAAACCAATTAAAATCACTATAGTGACCATTCTGAGACAGAAGTAGTTGGGCAGTATACAAAAACCTTTACACACACACACACACACACACACACACACACCAGTTATACCAGTAGGCAATAACAAATTTAAGACTATCTTTGAAAATATTCAGAGAATATTTCAGATAATTACTCTGAAAATATTCAGAGAAAACAAGGTTGGTGCCAGGTGAATTTCTCTGGGGAGCCTGTTTCAGAGTTGATGGGCAGACACCAAGAAGGCTGTTCTTTTATTTAATGTCTCCTTTTTCTCTTTAAAGGATGGTTCTTTTAGAAGGACCTCCTGCCCAGATCTTAATGAGTGGGTAGGTATATATGGGATTAAATGGTCCTTCAGCTAGCCAAATCCTAAGCCATTTAGGGCTTTATATGTCAAAACAAGCACTTTAAATCAGGCCCAGGCTACAACTGGCAACCTGTGCAATTTACACACAACTGATGTTCTATGGGCCTGCATGTTAATGTGTTCCACCAACTGCGAGGTCCAATTTGGACCAGTTGAATTCCCTGGAGCGTCTTTGAAGACTTATGTCTCCGGTTAGGACAAACCTGCCAGTGAAACTCCACCAAAAGCTCCTGCTCATCTCTTGTAAATGAAACGCTGGGACTCAATCCATCTCATATTTGGAAAGGAGTCTGTTTAACTCCTAAAAATCATAAACTAAGCACATGTAAGTACTGTGAATGTGATGGCTCACAGGGGATCGGAATGCACTCTGGACAGGGTCAGAGACACTCTGTTTTTCATCCTACTTTCATGGGCAAGAAGAACTAGACCCATTAAGGTATCATGTTAATATCTGTGAGCATGTGTGTGTGTGTGTGTATCCCTACTTACCTGCACACACATTTTTAAAAAGAATAATCTTCTGAAGTTATGGAAATGTAGGAAATGTCCATTTAGTTGACTGTTTTGCACAATCTGTTCAGACCCTCATAGTCAGGAAGATGAGCAAAAACTACTGAAGGGCACAAGCGAATTTGGATGCCTGTACGAGGAACCCTCTCAATTTGAGGATTAGGGGCATCCTGCCCTGAAAAACACACAGATGCCTTCCATGTAGCCTGAATCTTGGAAGCTAAGCAGCTCAGGCCTGGTTACTTTTTGGATGGGAGGCTTGAGGCCTGCACTGAGCGAGAGGTTGGACTTGGTGGCCATCTAGGCCCCTTCCAGCACTGTGATTCAGTATGATTCACTCAGAGGCAGCTCAGAGTGAGAAGAAAGGAGGCTGAGGTGCCACCAGAATACCTCGTACTGGGATGTGCTTGTCATTTTCCTTCCCCACCCATGAAATACCCACACAACCCTTTTCCGAGGTTGCACTTGGAGCTTCAGAGAAGCAGCCAATGTGTTTCTTCCCACACGGACCATGAATTATGGGGAAGGCATGCCAAACTCAGAAACGTAGTCTCACAGCTGGGTGTCTGAAAAACCTGTCTAGATGCTGGCCAACTGATATAGGATTTTACCAAAAGCCTCTGACGTTCAGTCTCCTGAAATGGGGTGATTCTTTCTCACAACAACACGGTGAGGTAGGCCGTTAACTCATTTTGCAGCCAGGGAACTGAGAGATACCAAAGCTGCACGAGGTCATCCAGAAAGTTCACGGCAACTCAGAGTGTGTCATGCAGCCTCTGAATCCAGTCCTCAGATTATTCTGATATTGTTACGTTCAGTTCTATAGCTGAAGCAGAGAGCTATATCAGAGTGCTTTACCACAGTGCATATCCCTAAAACTTGAACATTGGATTTCTTCTTCTTCTCATAAACGGGAGTTCTCTGCCCAGTAGCAAACTGGTACTTCCCTGACCCAGTCACAGAACACGCATTCCGTAGGTGTTTTATATTATAGGCCCATCAGCCTTTCTGAAGCATCTTCTGCGTTCTCAAATCTTTGCTAAACTTAACCATGACAAGGAGTCTTCAGTTGTTGTGGTTGTTAAGATGAGCTGGATGCTTTTAAGAATGTGAATGTGAGAAGAAGCTTGCAGAATTAGGCCGAAGGCCCGGTCAACCATTCCATTCATATACTGGCCAGCCAGTTCCCTGAGCTTCCTTTTACCTGTCTTGGACTTCCCGCCATTCAGCATCATAGGATGGCCTCAGGATGGGACTTTCACTTTTTCTACTTGTTCTTATGCACAAGCTCTAAATGACTAAAGGTTTGTTCATCTGGGAAAGGTTGGCGATGCAGCCCAGCTGCTTCAGTGGAGTGAAATGCATGAGTCTTCCGAATGCACATTTTACTAGAAAGATTTAAATCATTCAAATTTATACTGGAAACAACTACAATTCCCAACTGGCCTTTTTCAGTGTAAACTTGCATAGGTTTGCACTCTAAAGGACTGCATTTTATTTTTGCTAACTGAAATGTTTTCCCCTGTCTTTTCCCCCATTAGCGATATCTTTTCTTGTATTCACTTATCTTCTCCTACTTCTCTCTTTCTTTCTTTCTATTTTTTCCCCTGGGGAATCTCCCTTGGAATTCCAGAACCGTCTGGCTCAGAATCCCAAGGTAAAGGAAGCCTGTCTGAAGAAGAGCTCGTTAGTGCCATTAAAGAAGCAAAGGGCTTTCCCCTTGAGCATCCTGAAGCCCAGCAACCGGCACCCCCTGCAGCAGGAAAACGAGATCCCAAAAGGGTGTCGGAGCTTCCAGCTGGCGGTCCTCCCTTAGATAACGAAGCGAGCAGTGCTGAATCTGGAGATTCCGAGATAGAGCTCGTCTCGGAAGACCCTCTCGCTGCGGAAGAGGTTCTGCACTCCAACTACATGACCTTCAGCCATGCGGGGGGCCCTCCTCCTTCCCCGGCCTC
This sequence comes from Varanus komodoensis, assembly GCF_004798865.1. Classification (NCBI taxonomy): domain Eukaryota; kingdom Metazoa; phylum Chordata; class Lepidosauria; order Squamata; family Varanidae; genus Varanus; species Varanus komodoensis. The sequence continues at coordinate 60,688,222 of NW_025335761.1, forward strand.
CCCATCGATACAGTACAGCATTCTGAGAGAAGAACGCGAGGCTGAGCTGGACAGTGAACTCATCATCGAGTCCTGTGATGCTTCCTCGGCCTCCGAGGAGAGCCCCAAGAGGGAGCATGACTCTCCCTTGATGAAGCCGATCATCATGGACATCATCCAGGAGGAAAACCACTCCAGGAATGAGAGCAGCGGGGCTTTGAACTACAACACAGGCAGCTCCAAGGAGAGCAGGATGAACAGAGAAAACTTAGCAGACTCGGCTTCCTACTTGAAGTGTTCTTTTGCCGCGCCGAAGGTCAGCTCTGGCCCGGGATCCTCTTCTGCGGCAGCCAGTGCTGAAGAGAGGAAGGACAGAGTAGCTCAGAAGAAGCCGGCCGAGGCGGCAGCGAGTGCTACGGCAAAGCCAGCTCCATCCAAGGGCTCAGGGATGGGTCCCTGGCTCTCTTCACCTCTGCCATTTTTAAATAAGCAAAAAGGTATGTGCGTTTTACCTTCCCTAAAGCAGGAGCGCCTATCAGCTTTCAGCCTGAAGGCCAAATTAATTTTTGGAGGAGCTCTTGGGGGTCTGCATGCTAGCAGTGGGCAAGGTCAAAAAAAAATTGCAGAGCGCAAAATGCCAGCATAGACTCATGGAATGATGGTAGAGTTGGAAAGGGCCAGAGGGTCATTGAATCCATTGAATGCTCGGTGCAGGACTCCTGGTTAAAGTATCGCTCTCCGATGGCTGCCCAGTTGCCTCTTGAATGCCTCTAGTATAGCAGAGCCTGCCACCTCCCTAGGTCATGGGTTCCATTGTCGTACTCTACAACCATCAGGAAAAATTCCCTGATATCTAGCTGGAATCTGGCTTCCTGTAACTTAAGTCCATTATTCCGTGTCCTGCACTCTGGAATAGTAGAGAAGAGATCTTGACCTTCCTCTTTGTGACAGCCTTCCAGGTACTTGTACAGTTGCTATCATATCTCCCCTCCATCTTCTCTTCTCGAGGCTAAACATGCCCAATTCTTTCAACCCCTCCTCAGAGGGCTTAGTTTCCAGTCCCCAGATATTTGAGCTTAAAGCATTTACTCCCAGTAACTAAGCCCTAGGAAGATATTCCAACTGTTTTCAGTGTTGGGGAACCTGTATAAAAGCTAGGAAAGCCACAGAGTCCTTGGTGGTTGTGGGGCAGGGGATGGTACCAGGGGAAGGGGGTGCGGTTGTGGGATTCCCCAGAGGGCTGGGTTTGATGCCCCTGTGTCTGACTCTGCTCCAAAGTAATCAACAGTTCCCTGCAAATTACTATTGTTATTATTGCATTGAATGTATATATCACCTTACTTGCTCATCTGAGGAACCCAGGGTCAGCTAGTCCTACCCTTCTGCTCTCCATTTTTTGCCTCACAAGATTCCTGTGGGATAGGCTCAGCTGAGTGTCTATGACTGGCCCAAAGTCACCCAGGGAACTTGGCCAAGTGGAGACTAGAACTGGATCTCCTGAGCCATTTCGACCTATTTGTCTTCCCACGGAGAGGTGTTTAGGTTCAAGAAAAATACATTTGGGTGGAGCAAATGTATTAGCAGTGAGAGCTGAAGAGCAATATGGCTTTTCCTAACTTAGCCCATATTAAATATCAGCTCATAATCGATTGGGCAAAGTGCCATTACAACATAAAACAGAGTATAAGCCATCCGTTCACTTTCTCCAAGTGTTCACTTATGCCCAGACTTTACCACATTGGCAGGAAGCTGTGTTTGCTTTTAGAAAATTGACTCAAATATTATTAGAACATCCTTCAAGCATCTTTGAAGGACAGCCTCAACCAGTCAACTGCCAGATGCTGGTGGGTCCATGGGGGAGTGTCGCCATGGTCCTAAAGAAAGGGCGCGGATGGCACACCCTGATTTGGATGCCCACTCCACCATCTGGGCTCTCCTCCAATGCATGTTGGCTGCAATTAGCTTGACAAAACGCTGAAGTTTCCTCTGGAAAATCAACCCACACACAAGAACAACCCCCACACACTGCATTATTCATTTACAATATTTGTACACCGTTTCACATCCGAGCATTTTCCAGAGCAGCACACCGCACAGAATTGAAAAATTATGCATGATGATGTTGAAGAGGAAATGTCATTATACTTCCCTGCCTATTAAAAAGCCTTCCAGAAGGTGTAGAGGGATTTCAAACAAAACCTTGCAACAATAAAAACAACACGTTTGGAACAGTAGAAGTATTAATGCATTGGAAAAACATTTTAAAAGGCTACATTGAAATCATGTTTGTTTATACCCTTTCTAAAGGCCAGGAGAGTGGGGTTCAGGTGAAGTTCTTTGAGGAGGCACCTCAAATTCCTTAGTCTGAAGACAAGACAGGAGAAAGTTTAGACCATGATGGGACACTGGATTTCCGCAGGAATATCCAGGGGTGTGAGGGCTGCCACACCAAGTGGGTCAGATTGTTTACTCGCAAAGTCGTGCCTGACCCATCGCGACCCCATGGACAACGTTCCTCCAGGCCTTCCTGTCCACCATTTCCCGGAGTCCACTCAAGCTCACACCAACTGCTTCAGTGACTTCATCCAGCCACCTCATCCTCTGCCGTCCCCTTCTTCTTTTGCCATCTATTGTTCCCAGCATTAGGCTCTTCTCCAGGGAGTCCTTCCTTCTCATCAGGTGGCCAAAGTATTTGAGTTTCATCTTTAGGATCTGGCTTTCTAAAGAGCAGTCAGGGTTGATCTCCTCTAAGACTAACCAGTTTGATTGTCTTGCGGTCCAAGGGACTCGCAGGAGTCTCCTCCAGCACCACAATTCAAAGGCCTCAATCCTTCGGCGCTCAGCCTTCCTTCTGGTCCAGCTTTCACAGCCATACATTGCAACTGGGAAAACCATAGCCTTGACTGTACGCACTTTTGTTGGCAGGGCGATGTCTCATGTCAGATTGGGGTGTGTTATCTTTTAAAGTATATCCAGAAGTGGGAAAGGGAGGAGAATTGCTTAGACAGGAAAGTTGAAAACCTTGACCTCCACTAGAAATCAGCATGCACTGTCATTGGGGCACTTGGGTGGGGGGGGGGGGGGGAATCAGCAACTTCCTGTATGGATTTGAAAACCATTATTTGATTTAGTGCTCATTTGGAGCACTTGAAGAGTTCTGTGTTTGGATATTAGAAGAAAATCCAGAATATGACTTCAACTGTTGGAGCCCTTCTTTCAGCTGGGTGCCCATTAGCTTGGATTGTTTGTGTTTGAATTACACAATTTCCTCCCCCCAGATAATGCTGCAATTCTACACAGGGACACACAGACAACAATATACACAGGCAATGGTGGTGGTGGTGGTAATGATAATAAAACCAAGACTGGGTGCCTAATGTACCCTCACATTAATTAATGATTAAATATTAATCTCTGATTTAATGGCAACACCAGGACTGAAAGTCCTTCAAAATGTCCTGTCCAGGAAAATCCTGGGAATTCTTTTAGGGAGCAAATCCCACCATTAAATACTGGTGCCCTTGCTAATTGTTTACTCTGCATGAAGAGCATGCATTGGAATGGCTTTTTAGAACAAAGGCAATGCTCAGAGTAGTTGTTCTGGAAGTACTTACTGTGGGTAAGAAAAAGACCCTCTTCTCCACTAGAAGCACATTCTTCCTTCCTGTGGACACTTAGCACTCGGCCCCTTTCTTTATACAGTCTGCTGTCTGCTTCCCTCCCTGCAATGGAAACAGGGGACTGGGGACTGGCTCCGGCAGTACTGAATGTGTGACTAATCACAAACAAAAATGGGATATTTGTGGGTAGAAACCTCTCTTTCCCATGGATCTACTTGGCCAAAGTGCACTCCGTTGAATTTCTGCAGCAGATATTTTGCTTTGTGCCCATGTAAATGCAAACCAAACCCACAGGCAAAATAGTTGGCTACTCAATAAACTGTGTTTTAAATATAAATAAATAATCGCAGCCTCTGTAAAAGATTTCCCAAAGGCTTTGTTCGTTATTTCCTAACACACTTTCTGGAGGTGTTCTTGATGTTCAGCAACATCCTTTGTCCGTTTTTCTTCATGTGTAACCAAGAGGAAAACTAATACGAGGGCCCTTAAGACAGACAGAAAAGAAGTCTGTTGTGATTTCTTCTAGGCTCCAGCAGATAATTACAGCTTAGAAATGAGTGACTCCTTTTTCCTTTCTTTCATCCTGTGCCTTGTCTGATGAACCCAGGACAGTGTTCCGAGGTCTTTTCTCATTACAGCAACCTGGTAAGGTAGGCTAGATTGAGAGATAGTGGCTGGGTTTACACAACAGAATAAGCCATACTGTGATGAAAACTACACAGAGAATGTAGTTTTCAGGGATGCCCCTGACCTTGTTGTGTTGACTAAGTTTGGATGACCATGTTTGGCACCAGGGGGGCTGTGAAACCCTACAAGAAGTAGCCACGAGGAAGCCACCCTTGGGGTGGGAGCTGGGTGTGTGCAGCACACTTAGCAGTCAGAGTTGGAACACTGCGCATGTCCGTGCTTGGCCCAAGAACATTTGGGGGGCTTTTGGACTGAATTGGGACTTCAGCAGAACCCCTGGATTGCCATGCCGTGCCCAGCATGGGCCAGCATGATGCAAGGCTGGGAAGCCAGTGCAGTACAGTGGTCAGAGCGTTGGACCAGGACTGGAGAGACAGGTTCAAATTCCCACTTGGTCATGAGGTTCACTGGCTGATTTTGGCCCAGTCATTCTCCCTCAGCCTGATCTACTGTGGAGGGTTGTTGGGAGGATAAAATAGGAGAAACAGACATGCTCCCCCGAGCTGCTGGGGGAAGGTTGGAAAATAAAATGGGCCAAAATCTGTTTGTTTTCTCATGCAAATTACTGAGCTAATAGAAGTTGCAGGTAAGAGGAAATGTGGGTGAGTGGCGGTGTCTGCACCTGCCAAAGCCCCCTCTTCTGCACAACCCGCGAAGCTATAGGAGGCCAATGTGAAGAAGCCCCTGCCAGTCAGGGTAATCTAGATTTCTTTAGGATTCTTTCCTACTCTGGGATATTGACATCGACATAGGATACTGTGTTTTATTTTATTTTTATTTCTGTCTTACTGTTAAACTGTCCCAAGACTACAGTAAGGGACTGTCTAAAAAAGTTTTAAATGAATGAATGAATAAACAAGACAGTACAAACTGGTTTAACCAGCATTCTTTTTCCTGATGGATTCTTGTAACTGTCACTTTGCAAGGGAGTGGAAGGCTATTTAACACTTTGCAAGGGAGTGGAAGGCTATTTAACAGAGAAAGCACGTAACTTCTCCAGACTAGAGTTTCCAGAATTCTTTGGAACCATGTCATGTTTCAAGACTGAGAACTGCCAGAGGTTGAATTCTCCAGCAGTCGCAGCCCTAAGTAGGAGTCATAAAAACTCAGAAACATAGAGGCATAGAAGCAGAGTGAGCCAGAAAGGGTCTCCCGGGCCATCTAGTCTGACCCCCGGCTCCAGCCGGCTCCGTTCATAACCTGCCTACCATGTGCATGTCTAGCCTGTCCTTGAACACCCCCACAAATGGGGCCTCAACCACCTCCTGGGGAAGCCCATCCCATACCCTGGGGATCCCAACTGTCAGGAAGTACCTCCAGATTGAATCTTGGCCAAAACTGGCCATTGGTCCTTCGCAGAGGGGGCCTCGCTCTTGGACCCTGCACCTTGGCCGCGAAAGTCCCATGGCTTTCTGATTACAAGGAATGGGTCCCCAACTCCTCCACTGAGCAGAAACCCCAGTGAGGCTTTCTGTATCCAGATGTGGTGGTAGTTCCGCTCCTATCTCAACGGCCGATTTCAGAAGGTGGTGCTGGGGGACTATGGCTCTGCGCCATGGCAGTTATGCCATGGAGTACCACAGGGTTCCATTCTATCCCCTTTGCTATTTAACATCTATATGAAACCTCTGGGAGAGGTCATCAGGAGGTGTGGGCTGCGGAATCATCAATACGCTGATGATACCCAGCTCTACCTCTCGTTTTCCACCAATCCAGGTGAGGCAGAGGCTCTGCTGAACCGGTGCCTGGCCAAGGTAATGGGCTGGATGAGAGCCAATAAACTGAAGCTCAATCCAGACAAGATGGAGGTCCTGTTGGTGGGTGGCTCGGGCCTCGGGATGGGGGACTTGGGCCTTGTCCTAAATGGGGTTGCACTCCCTCTGAGGGACAGGGTTCACAGCTTGGGAGTGCTCCTCGACCCTGAGCTGTCTCTAGAAGCTCAGGTGACGGCGGTGGCGAGAGCGCCTTCCTTCAGCTTCGGCTGATCCATCAGCTGCGTCCCTTCCTGGAGAACAACTGCCTGGTGACAGTGACACATGCATTGGTAACTTCCCGATTAGATTTCTGTAACGCACTTTACGTGGGGCTACCCTTGAAGACGGTCCAGATACTTCAATTGGTGCAGAATAGAGCTGCCAGGTTGCTGACAGGGACTGGGTGTTGTTCTCATATAATCCCAGTTCTCCGTCAGCTCCACTGGCTCCCGATTGAAGTCCGGGCCCAATTCAAGGAGTTGGTTATGACCTATAAAGCCCTAAATGGCTTGGGACCTGGATATCTAAAGGAACGCTTGCGCCCATATATGCCCTCCCGCCCCTTGAGATCAGCAACAGATGCCCTTCTCCGGGAACCCTCTGTGAATGATATTAGGAGGGTGAGTACCCAGAGGAGGGCCTTCTCTGCGGTGGCGCCCCACCTATGGAATGCACTCCCCAGAGCGGTCCACCTGGCGCCGTCGTTATTTGTTTTTCGGCACCTGGCTAAGACCTTTTTATTTAAAACTTATTTTAATTGTTAAATTATTGAATGAATTAGGATTTTAAAATTTTTAGCCGAGAATGCACTGGGGGTTTTTAAACGATTTTTTAAAATTGTTATATTATCATTATGTATGTATGTATTTATGTATTCTTTGTGAGCTGCCCCGAGGCTTTGTTGTGATGGGGGCGGCATAGAAATGTTTTAAATAAATAAATAAATAAATAAATGTATAGCCATACAGAGAGGGAGGGGGAGAGATTGAGAGGGAGGGAGGGAGAGAGAGCACGCCTGAAGAACAAAGGCTCTTCAGTAGCTGAAGGGGTGGGGCTTCCAGGAGGGCTCCGCTGGCCAGGCCCAGCTGCCGGCTGGTTTCTCCCGGCCGGTGCTGGGCGCTGACTTGGCGGCTCGCACCGAAGCCAAGCCAGGAGCTGTGGCGCTGTCCAGGGTGCTGAGTCAGAAGTCTGTCCTTGATCTGGTCCAGCGCTTGTGCCCTCTTCCCTGATCGGCTGCCTCGCTCACGTGATGGAAACCCTGTTATAGAAACACGGCAGGCAGCTGCGACAGACTGGGACAGGCCTGGGTGGTCCGCTCCGTGGCGGAGCCCTTTTCCTCAAACATCTATAAGAATTAAAGATGATGCATGGCATAGCATAGCGTGCATGGAGACCCTTGAACGCCAGTCTGCATCCCAAGGAGCCAGGGGCGGGCGCTGGGGCATGCGCCTCAGGGGTATTTTGTTTTTAAATGTGCCCACATGGTCGATGCCTACTGTAATGGCTCCAACCACTAGGGACTGGTTTCCTTAAGCAGCACTTACTTTGCAGTGCACGCCACCTTTGGGAGCCAAGGAAGCTAAGTAGCTTGAGGGGGAGAATTACAGCCCCTCTTCCCTGCTGTGGGAAGCCCCTCCAGGGAATGGAGTTGGCAGGCCCTCCCTCGGGTGAATCATGGGAGGCAGCAATTCCTATGGGTGGCACGGAACGTGTTTGTGCTCACATGGCACAGGGGCCGTGCGTTCAACTCGGACCCGTGCGCAAGTTTGCTCGAAAGGCCTGCTGGATTGGATCTGTTGGCTCGCGATGCATAAATGACATTTTGCAGCTCCTCTGTAGGCAGAATGGACGTCCCCTTCGTGCCGAGCGAATGCAGCAACGCTGCTTGCGGGATTGCATGGGTCTTCTTGAGCAGGGTTGGCAGCCGGTAATAAAATACAGCCTGACTGGGGTGTGCAGTCTGAGAAACAGTTTGATTAGGTAGGAAGTGCAGTCAATAGTGGGGGGGGGGCATTTAAAAGGTGAGCTCCCTGTTTTGCACTTCCCATCTTTAATATGGATTTGCTGTGACCCCCCCTCCCTGCCAGGCCTTGAGGCTGTGGGTGTCAGCCACCTGGTGATTTAATCTGCATCAGGTATTTGTAACCTGGGTTATTTGGCAGGTTAAAGTTCCTGACTGCTGGCAACTGTATTTTTAATCCCCAAGTAAACCAGAGTAAATAAACCCGCACCACTGAGAGCATCAGGAAACATTCTCAGGCTCAAGGCGCGTCTGCCAAGAGAAGAGTCTTCAGCATGGCAGTTCCATTTCTAAGAAGCTGCCTGCCCTGGGAGCTTTGGCATCAAACCTGTGCTGTTCTCGGCACCTACTAAAAACAATTTTATTCTGGGAAGCCTTTTCTCGCTAACCAGGTGCAGTCTTCGCGTCATTTTGTTTTTAAATGCTTTAATGTATGGTTTTTTATTCTTTTAATTGTTTTAACCTCATACTAAGCTTGTCAGTGCAGGATCTGTTGGGATGTGGAGCAAGTATAGACATACTCAAATAAAACTCAGATGAAAGCCTGTACTTGAAAAACAGGACATAAATTATAATATTTGCTAAATTATTTATTTGAAAAAGTGCACTCTGTAGAGCAAGGTTGCAGAACCTCTTTGGAGAAGCTCTAAGTGGCCACAATCCACAGGAAGGTGCCACAGCTAAAAGGGGTGGGGCTTAAATATAAGCATATTTTAGCTAAAATCTTATGACATAGCATTTTACTCTTTTGGAGTGGGAATTTTTTTCTTTTTTTTCTTTTTTCTTTCTTTACAGCAGAGCTATTTTGAACTCTTTCTGCTGAACAGATGTTGCCATCCAGTGGCAATAATGAAAATCACAAAACGGAGTTCTCAGTCCTATTTGTATTCTTACTGGATGTATTAGTAATATCCATAATTCAATGAATACCAGAGGCATTCTTTTGTTAAAGCTATGTTGGCTAAAACACGGGACTCAAAGATGACCTTAAAAGGAATATAACCTTTAGATCTCTATCAAGATAGTTGCCTTTGATTTACAAAGTTCCTACATCCACTGGGCCAGTTTTGATATCACAACAAAGCCATTGTTTGCTTGCCGGAACTGTGCCTGATGCTTCCATACTTCCCTGCTCCATCCATGCCCCAGTTTGCTCCAACTCCTTTCTTTGTGTTCTTTACAAAAGCCATAGTTACTGTGATGTTGAAATCGGGCAAGGTGTAGTTCCCGCTAGGGATGTGTGTGGAATTTGATAGCCAGGGAACATCGGATGGATGTTCATGATTCCGCAACCTGCCCTGCAATTCCAGTTTATTAGTTCCAACACTGGGGCTGACCTGCTATTGTGGAAGTGGAGCCCACTTGCAGATTTTGGTGGTTAAAACAGGCTATGGGTTTGCACAAAAAAAGACTCTAAGGAAATTTGCGCAAATCAGTATTTTTGCACAAATCAGAAGCTGGAAACGATGCCTTTCTATGCAAGTACCACAATTCATCACTAACCCTGTGTAGCTGCTGGGCCCCACTTTTTGAAAATTGTATAAATTTATGCAAATTGCACTGATTTATGCAAAATGCACAAATCTCACTCCTTGCCCACCTTTCCTTAAGGTTTGTTTGTTTTTTAAAGCCCAAACCATGGGACCAAGAATCTCAAAAAAAAAACTACCCAACCTAGTTCTGTTGATTGTGGAACTCAAATGTACTAGGCTTCCCTGGCTTGGCACATCAGAAGTTACCCCAAACCTAGTTAACGAAAAAGCTAGAATTAGACATTGTGTTCAGCCCATTGTCCCAAAGCTGGTTTGGAGCACATCATGCTTAGAGGTCCAGATGGCAAACTCCAGTCATCATTATCCAGGAGTTAGAATTGGAATTAGAATGTGAATAGGAAGAGGGAAAGGAAATCAACCCTGGCTGCTCTTTAGAAGGCCAGATGCTGAAGATGAAGCTCAAATACTTTGGCCACCTAATGAGAAGGAAGGCCTCCCTGGAGAAGAGCCTGATGCTGGGAACAATAGATGGCAAAAGAAGAAGGGGACGGCAGAGGATGAGGTGGCTGGATGGAGTCACTGAAGCAGTTGGTGTGAGCTTAAGTGGACTCCGGGGGAAGGTGGAGGACAGGGGGGCCTGGAGGAGTGTTGTCCATGGGGTCGTGATAGGTCAGGCATGACTTTGCGACTAACAACAAAGGGAAGGGGGAACATGGGAGCCCAGAATACAGCTTGAACTGTGAAATCCAGACTGGCCACAGCATTACTGTGTTGGTTGTATGCGAGTTTTCATTGCATTAAGTCTGTTTTTGAGGTGACTTTCTCCACAACTCAAACTCCTTTGTGTTATTTTCATTCCCACTGGGAAAATTGTCCCTCTTTCTTTGTTTAGTTGTGATGGGTGCTGCTCCTGTTCTCCTCTCTTTCTAACTATTATTTTTAACCAGGCGGCTGCCAGCGCATGCTCACCGAGCCTCAGCATTATGGCAGTGGCGTAGGCGCTACCCTTGCAGGCTGGACAAACACTGTTCATTGCTCACCATGGTCACCTGCCGCATAATGCGAGGGTAGGAAGTGTACTGGCATTTTCCAAGATGCAGAATGGAGCACTCTTTTCCCAGCGTTCCCATATCAACTTGAACGTTGTTTCTGTTTCCCAGGGAATTAGGTGTCCCACCCAATTTTGTGTCACTGGGGAATCTGATAAGTATTTCCTGCACCTCCTCATCTGGATCATTAATTGTAAAATGTGGAAGAGCTCTGGGCCCAGGACTGAACTCTGTGCTACGCCACTTTTACCTCTCCCCAGTCTGAGGAGGTGCCACGGAGAAGCACTCTTTGAGTCCAGTTCTGTAACCAACAATGAATCCACCTGATCGCTGTCCCATTTTTAGCAAGTCTGCTAATCTGGATATCATGGGGCACTTCGTCAAATGTGTTGCTGATGTCAGGATATCTTATGTCCACTTCTTTCCCACAGTCCACTGGGAATGCTATCCAATCAAAAAATCGGACCAGATTAGTCTTGAGAAATTCATTTTGGTTTTAGTAATCACAGCATTATTTTCAATGTGTTGGCAGAATGACTGCTTTACCCTCTGCTCCAGAATTTCCCCAGGGATTGCTGTCAGACTGACTGGTATGTAGTTCCCAGGTTCCTTTTTTCTCTTCTTGAACATGGCAACAACATTAGTGCTCTCGCAGCCATCTGTTACACATATTCCATGTTCTCCGAAGGTAATAGGCAGAGATTCTGAGAGTTCCTCTGCCAGCCCCTTCATGAGTCTAGGATGGAGTTCATCAGGCCCTGGAGATACGAACTCATTCAGAGGCATGGAGTGTTCCTTGGTCCCTGGCTTCACGTGTTCCAGAATTCCTCCTGTTATCTTATTCCCAGATCGGCGATAGCAACAGGGATTCCTCCAGGGGCAGGGCCAAACTCCAGAGACTGTGTGGACAACCCCAAGGGCTGGCAATCCCTTACGCTCGTCTCCTGCACTTTTGTACTCTTACACCAGCTAAGCATGGTGCAAATATTATTGCCACCACTTCAGTATTATTGAAGGGGGCCAGTTGAAAGGCTGCAGTGACCCTCGCGGGCTGTTGAGGTGGGGGCACCGGGGGGCGTGGGCTGGTGAGGTGCCGTCGGGCGCACGTGAGGTGTCATGGGGCACACGCAGCGGTGGCTGGCTCGCTCGCTCGGAGATCTCCCGGCAAGTCCAAAACCATCTGCGAGCGAGCGAGCGAGCGAGCCACCACCTCAGCAGCGAGCGTGTGCGCGGGCAGCGAACATCGGCGCGGGCCGGAGGGATGGCCATAGTGGGCCAGATCCATCTCACGGGCTGTAGTTTGAGGACCCATGCTCTAGGCCTTTAACAGCAGTGGAGACAGGAATCGAACAGATAGTTTCCCCCACTGTATGGATTAAATGAGGAATGCAGCACCTGATGAATACCTGCCTGTTGGACTACTGTTAAAAGCAAAGGGTGTGAGGCAAAAAAGAGGGAATCTTGTGTGTCCCAAAAGGTTCCATGAATGGAAAATGTAGCTCATAAAAGGGTTTCTATTCATGCCCAAATTGTTTTATTATTTGGAACTATCTTTTTTTTTTTAGTCTTTTGGTGAAGTCATACATTTCTGTCTTGCACTTCAACTTTCAAGTGTTTCCTGGGAGACAGTACCAATACAGTGACTTTATATATTGGTAAATATAAAATATGGAAGTATAAAACAAAACAGAAGGAAGATAGCACCCGTACTTTCTTTACCTTCCCTCCCCACATGGATGAACTGACATCCAGATACACACCACACTGAATAGGAACTGCAAAGCCGTAGAATTTAGTCTGGGAAAGGCTTTAATCTCACTCACTGTTCCAGAAGTGCTGATCCTGCACCTCCCCTCCCCTCCTGTGACTGATTTTGCTTTGAAGAAGATGGGATTGGGGGGTGGGGGTGGGAATCTGTTAAAAAAATTCTTGTCCGTTATGGCTTTGTGGTATTCCAAACTTGTCTGTTCCTCTGATGCACAAGCAGATCCAAAGGCGGGGGATGCTGTTCCTGGTGGCAAAGTTCAGGGTCTGCAGAATTAAATGTGTGTTCCTTTGTTTGCAATGTAATGCAGGTGAATGGATAAGCCCAGACCCAGGCTGTATTTTAACCTTTGTTAAGCTTTATAATTAGGACTTCAAGTCTGGGCTTGGAGGGGAGAGGAGGAGCATTTGTTGGCTTCCCAACGTTCAAATGTAAGCCTTTTAAATCCAGATTCGCTTTGTTGCTCCTCTCATCCGCTCACTTCTGCCCTCTTAAATAATGGTGTGCGATGAGCTAATGCTTCTTTTTCCCTGGGGGAGTCTTTAAGATCCACCCCATCCCACAGTTCATATTTACAGACACTGGAGAAGGATGGCAAGAAAGCTTGTGACTCTGTATGTAGACAGAGTTGCCGACCTAACGATTGCTTGGTTGCTATGGAGAAGCAGAATTTTGCCGTTTCACAGCGAGCTTTCTCCCCACCACCCCAAGGTTGCCTGCGAGTTTAATTTATCTGGTGGCGTTGTTAGCTGCAATCATGACGGAACAATCCCTGAATCTCTCTTCTGAGAAATGGAAAACCGTGGGTGGCCTTTGGCGTGGTGCAGGGAGCGTGGATCCCTTTGCTAAAATGTCTGAGCAGCACGAGAGGTGAACTTATTCATCTGCATGTTTCGAACGCAGTTGGCTTCATAATTGTCAAGAAAGCTGTAACTCAGCTTGGAGGAGAAGAAACAGCCAGCTTAATGTTTGAGTGCCATCTGCTACGAGCGCTCCCACGTTCTGGCCTCATCTGGTTTACTTTTTATAACTCCCAGGTAACTGCAGAGGAACTTCGTGTTTGTCAAGCATGGTTTTCAGGACCTTCTAATAGGGTCAATTTGTCTGCCATGGAATCCATGGAGAATTGCATCATGGAGAATTGTGTGGGGACTTAGGGTGGCCATGGGTCCTGTTTTGTAGCAGGTGGTCCTTTATTTAGAGAGTCCGCCTTCCCCACCCAGTTAGCTCAGTCTTGGAGCTCACTGGGTGACTTTGGGCTAGTCACTGCCTCTCAGTCCAGCCTACCTCACAGGGCTGTTGTTGTGAGGATAAGAGGAGAATGATGTAAGCCACCTTGAGTTCCTTGAAAGGAAGAACAGGGCAGGATAAACTATATATATATATATCCCCGTTGAGGCACTCTGTTCCCCTCCCTCACTTCCAGTCAGCTCCAAGTTTGAGCACCCCCCCACCAGCAAAGCATCTTCTGGTTGGGCCCCTTTGCAACTGGGTGGGCTTATCTAGTGGCAGCAGTATAATGTTCCTTGCTGGGGTCAAGAAGCCATCTTAATTTCCCACAATGCCTTGCAGCAACACCATGTTTGGTGCATTGTGGGACACCATTACAATGGTGGCTTCCAGAGTTAGCTACCCTGTGCTAACTGAAGTGTCAGGATTTTGTCCCTTTTTTTAGTTTGTTGTGCAATGTTTTGTTTGCATCCAAACTGTAACTTTTCAAAAACAAGATTTTGGTTTTATATTTCAAACTCTGGTTAGCAATTCTGGTTTGGAAAGGAATTGTGACTCACTCAGGGCAGCATTTGGGAGTGGATTGGAACCACCCCATGTTGTAGAGTAGCAAGCTGGTACTCTCCTGAAATTTTTGGTCCCAATTCCCACCATCCCGATCATGTTTGCTGAGGCTGATGGGAGTTGGGGTCATGAGGATGTGTGGACTCCAGATACGAAATGTCTCGTGACTCCCCAGTCTACAGGCAGCTTCCCCAACCTGGCAAGCTCCAGAGGTACTGGACTCCAACTCCCACCATTCCCAGCCTTCAGGGTTGATGGTCATTGGAGTCCAAAGCCTTTGGAGGAAACCGGCATGGGAGTGGCTGCTCTGTAGGCAGAGTAAAATCCAAGGCCCAGTGACACTTTCCACCACCTGAGATTGAACTGCTAATGAAACTCAACATTTAAAATGTCTTTCCGACTTGAACTGCAAGGGGGAGGATATTGGCATCCTCCGAAAGAAAGAACATTTCCCCTCTTGGAGCTGTTCTTCTGTTAACAACCCTTAGCCACAAAACATGCTGCAGTCCGTTTTTAAAAGGGATGGAGGTAATTTTCCTTGTGTGGCTGCATGTGTCCTCAGGGAGCCATTGCTCTTAAAATACATTCCAGAATTAGAGACCTTCAATTCGTCCCTGCTGACAAAGGGCTGGCAGTCGGGCTGATGACTGATGCAGCACAATCAGAGGCTGCCGAAGGCTGGCCCTCTTGCTCAATTTGGCAGGGATGCTCCCTGCTAGCGCTCCTCCCGAGCCATCAACATGGCTGGTTGCCGCGACCGAGAGACCCGCCACCTGCCGAGATGAGCCCGGCAGCCCAAAGCGAGCTGAGAGACCAGAAAGCCCTGGCTGGGGGGTCACAACTCACGCGTGGTTGCCCACCAGCCCAAGCGAGCACCGATTCTGTGTTCTGCTGGGGAAGCCAAGGGCCAGTTCACCTTCACGGCCCACCTTGCAGCCTTTGCGGGACAGAGCCAGAGTTTCCACGTAGGGTTGCAGTTGGCTGGCATACACTGTGTCCTGCAGCAGCTGGGGGTGGGCCCAATGGCCTTCATGGCCCCTTCCAGCTCTACTATTCCATGATTCTGTGCAATGAGGATGTGATCTGTGGCAGGACTAAGGTGGCCACTTACAAATTGTCCCCAATTTATTTCCCTGCCATTCACACAACATGCAAAATTTGGCATTAGGACTATAATTGAGATATAGACGCAGCACTTCCCACTATGAAAGGCACTGACCAGGAGGCCCATGTGCCTGCCTGCTCCTGGACAACTCCAAGGTCCAGCTCTTGCTTTGGGTGGTTCTTTCTATCTGAAGTGGGAAAGCCCTTAAGGGAAGGGCAGGCATATCCTCCGGCAGCCCTTCAAATTGAGGACTGTCTTCTATAACAGAGGACACCTGAGGGTTAGGGAGGCTGCCCATGAAATGTCCTGCTGTGGTGGGGTGGCCCCACAGAGGGCTACTGCATTTTTTGCAACTAATCAGAATTATTACAAACAATTAAAAACAGTAGCCCCTTGGGAATGCTGTCCAGGGCAGCCTCAAGAGAAGGGTTCTGACCATTCCCATGGAACCCAAAGGGTTATTCAAACCAGACCTAAGTTATACAGAATAACTGCTAGATTTGGCTGTGGAAAGGAATTTTTTCCTAGCTCTGATTAGCCAGGAACTCTTAAGAAGGAGTTACCTTTTTCCTTATCCCTCTCTATCTTAAAAAACTCCCATTCTCTTCCATCGGTTTGTCTTCCTTGCACAAGCCTTCAGATATCAAAGTTTGGTTCTGATGTTTGCTTTCCTCTTCCATCCCCTTGCCTTTTTCCTTGGTTAGAAGGTTTTAGACATTTAATTGCGATGAGGAGGAGGAGGAGGAAGAGGGAAAACATGAAGAGTTTTCTGTGGTTTTTAATAGTGCATGTATTTGTGGTTGTGAGTGATACTTGGTATGGGGGCAACTGTGCTATAATTACAAACAGCACAGGCAGGATTTTTATTTTAAAGGGCATTCTTAGTAGAAATTAATTTCAGAAATCTTATCTTCTTTCTGGTTACAAAGCTAATTGATCAAGATTGTTAATGAGTAAGGAATAATTTAGCTCCTTGTAGGCTTTGCCTAAGATAAAAATGAACTGCTATGAAATGGCAAAGAAATAAATACGTTCTGTGGAGGGCTGGGGATAGAAGTAAATCTCATGGTCTGAAAAGCGGATCGATACACTTGCTGGTTGAGCAGACAAACCAGAAATAACAACAACTACTGAACTGGAAATAGATTTCAAATCTGCACTGCCAAATGGCTGGCACAGGGAGGTGATAGTTTTCTATTTGCCCCTCTAACCTCCGAATTCCTTGCCCCCTTCCTGGTTTTCACACATAGGCTACGAGTACATCCAGGTTTTACCTGTTTTCTCGCTGGATGTGTTAGACACACTATGGAATTCTGGAATCTTGTGCTGGGATGAGGGGATGCACAGAATGCAAGCAAAATTAGTCAAATCCAAATACCTGACCTGCATTATGAAGGCACAGTTTATCGGCCAAGGCTCTCATCAGCAGGAGATGACGCATGTCGTCATGCCCACCTGGGCACACTCATCCTCTGGATGTGATGATACTTCCTATAAGATCACCGAAGATTCTGGTAATTCACCAGTTACAAAACCTAAATTACAGACTCTGGGATTGTTCCAAGGTCTCATTTCCGACATTCAGTGGAATCTAGATTTTTTATTTTAACAATAGTTCTGCCAATTTATTTCTCGAGTACTGTTTGTCTGTAGTGTCAAACATATACTTTGTTTGTGGGGGAGGGTATGTATGTATTTATTTATTTTAACATTCCAGCTTCATCTATTTATCTGCCATGGTGCTAGTTATTTTTTTCCTGTCCTGGGGCCACTTGCTGTAAATGTCCATCCATTTTCTTTTCCATTTCCATTCCTTAACCATGTTAAGCTTCCCCAGTTAAGATTCACTGAAGTTCCCAAACAAATTAACATCATGGTGAAATCCAGTTTACGCTGATTTGAAATTTAGAGGTGGTCCCATGTAGCATTAAGACATTTTGCATTGTTTTGTATACCTGCACATGATTTCCCCTTCCTAGTTTGCTGGGAAGACTTAAATATGCCATCGCGCATCAGGTAGCAACCACAGGTGGCCATTCAGGATTTCCTTAGGTACCCTCACTGAGTGCACTCAGGGTCACAAGGTAGCTTGTTCCACTGTCAAAATGTTCTCACCAAAGCTTATCTTAATAGTTAGCCAAGATCTGTTCCTTGCAGCTTCAAACCACAAGTTTGGAGCAAGAGACAACCCATGCTTTTTGTCATCTAGATGGAAAATCTTCAGATGCTTGAAGGCAGTGTTCTTGTCTCACCTTAATCTTCTTTAATCCTGGCTAAACATCCCCAGCTCTTTCAAGCATTCTTCTAGAACTCGATTTTCAGCCACCTCTCGCCATTCTGGTTACCCTCAACTAGACATAGTAGAGTTGGAATAGGAGGGTATTCTCTACATTCTATATATTCTACTACATAGAATAGCAGAGTTGGAAGGGGCCATGAAGGTCATCAAGTCCGACCCCCTGCTGTTGCAGGACACCGCGTTACACCATCCCACTCAGGTGGCTGTCCAGTTTCTTTTTGGATGTCTCCAGTGTGGGAGAGCCCACCACCTCTCTAGGCAACTGATTCCACTGTCATATTGCTCTGAACCAGTGGAACCAACTTTTCCTGATATCTAACCTGAAACTGGGTTGTCATGACTTGATTATTCCAGGTCCTCCACTCTGTCATCAGCAAGAAGAGATCTTGAGTTTCCTCTTTGTGACAGCCTTTGAGGTACTCATAGAGGAATATAATGTGCCCCCTCTGTCATCTCTTCTCAAGGCTGAACATGCCCAGTTCTCTCAGTCTCTCCTCACAGGACAGTGTTTCCAAACCCTGGATCATTTCTGTTGCCCTCCGCTGGACCCTTTCTAATTTACCTGCATCTTCCTTAAATCTTGCTACCCAGAACTGGACACAGTATTCCAGGTGAGGTCTGACTGGTGAGGAGTATAGAGGAACTACTACTTCTCGTGATTGGGAAGTAATACTTCTGTTCCAGTTTCTTCTTAAAGTGTGGCAGCCAGAACTGGAAGCACCATCCAGATGTCCCTGGAGAAGAGCTACAGTTTCTCGTGATCTGGACATGATGCTTCTGTTGGTTAGATTGCCTCAGGTTGCCTGAACTTTCTTTGCCGGGAGGGAGCGATGTTGGTATTTGAAATGGTTGTGAAGGAAAGGTCGGCTCAAAGGCACCCAGGGAGCTGCCTCATTCTAGACCTGGCTCAGAACCCCAGTCTGCTTCTACAAGCTTGTTTGTAATTGGATTGTCCTGAGGAGGAGTGACTGGGGAAAATTTATACAGGCTGCAACAGAGTGCTTGGGGAAAAAATCAATACTGATGCAGTAATCCTAGAAGCCAATTACTTTAGATGGTCTGAAAGCAGCCCTGCTACCCCCTTTCCTAATTAACAGGATGCCTGGCCGAACGGGCTCAATATTATTTACTTTGCAATGTACTACCAAATGCTGTTTTCCCCCCTGCCTGCCTTGGGTTGGCCCACACTTATCAATCTACATTTTAGCTTATTTGCAATGGAGTGAATTCCCTCCCTCCAGAATTTGAATGCCCTCTTGCTGTTCAGCCTCTCACTCAAATGTGCTGCTTTCTTGCTCGAGGGAAAAAGAGCCAGGGAGCACGGAGGTTCTGCGCATCTGTTATGAAATGTCACAACCTGCTGCACACAGGGCCAGCAATACCTTTCCCTGGGAAGGCTTTGAAAAGACGTGTCTATAAGGGCACTTCCACAGCAGCATCCCAAGGACGCCTCTGAGATCCTGATTCTGGAGGCATCGCTCAGGGAGCTTGTTGCCGCAGAAAGGCAAAGAGCCTGGAAGGTCCGACCGATTTATCACGACAGCAGGTGATGTGGCAGCCCAGAGCCCATGACCGTCTAGAAGAGCTCACCCCGCAATAATCCTGTTAGTCTTTAAGGTGCCGCAGAACTCTGCTGTTTTGATGCGTGCCTCGCAGTCAGGTTTGCCATGTGCGTGTGCTGATGCGGAATGCTGCCTTTCTTGACCGGCACATCCATTTTCCCGGAGCAGATGGCAGCCGAGCGGTTCATAGATTTGTGTGGCACTTTGGACGGTGCGCTTTCTGCAGCTCCACCTGTTGTTGCTGCAGAACCCGGCTAGCCCAGAGTGAAGAGTCTCTGCAGGTCCCCCTTGTAAGAGAGAGAACAGATCTGCCCAGACAAGGCAAGCTAAGCAAAGCTCCCCACCTCACTTGCATAGGAACACGGAAGCTTAACCAAATGCTTGAGGCACAGAATAGAGGAAAGCTCCTTAAAACCGGGCCTGTCTTGCGGCCAGATGCACATGACTTCCATTTGAACTCCCGGTTAATTTCCAGCCAGGTTTCCATGGAAGCAGAAGAGGAAATGGACTGCCCTTTGCTGCAGATTTGAGCCAGTTTCCTTTCACGGTGCTTGCCTCTTCTGGTTATTCCAAACAAAGCCATGTTTTGAGTACCTTTTAAAGACATGCAATCTAATGTTTGTCTGTGTGTTTTGGCATTCTTGTTATTTCAGCCCAGCCTGCCATCTTCATGTCAGGTCAGGGGTTTCTCTTGGAGGAGAGGTGTGCTTTTAGGAAAAGGCTCTTGTTTGTTTGTTTGTTTATTGCTTGAGCAAGGAGAACCCAAAGCAGAAGACCGAGGGCCCAGACTTAGATGGGTTGTATAAAGGGAAATGGTGCTTTAAACAAGGCGTCGTGAAATTTGCTGAAATCTGTCCGGCCTCAGGCCCATGTCTCATTTTGCGGCATTTTGTTCCCACTTTTCATAGCAGAAAGAAATTCTAGGGTAGCTTTAGAAATTCTAGGGTAGCTTTACTGAAGAGGTGTGGAAGCTTTTCCACCCTGAGGGCCTGCTTTGTCTCTGAAAAGCTCTGGGAAGCTGCATGCCAGGGCTGGGCAGAACTAAAGACGAACAGGATGGGGCCAAGGGGTGGCATAATTTGGCCTATGTACCTGAGCCTTCGGAGAGAAGACCACCAAACCGTTGCCAGTCAAGTGGAAAAGCTGGGATCTGGGGAAGGTAACTTTCCCATCTCAGTTCAGTGGCTGGATCCGCATCCTAATGCAGATGGATTCGGTCCACAGACCGGAGGATCAGCATTCT
Organism: Varanus komodoensis; assembly: GCF_004798865.1. Lineage (NCBI taxonomy): Eukaryota > Metazoa > Chordata > Lepidosauria > Squamata > Varanidae > Varanus > Varanus komodoensis. The sequence goes on from NW_025335761.1 coordinate 60,708,592, forward strand.
TGTTTGCAGAGGCAGCTGAAATGTCCTCCTGCCCTTGCCACCATTTGCCATTTCTATTGTCGGGGTAGCGGGAGTTAAATTTTCCAGACGTTTTCAGGAAGTATACCATTGCCAGCAGCGGCGGCAGGACTTTCTTTTTTGAACCTTGTGGTTTTTGAAATGCTTTTTGGACATTGTGATGATTGAAAAATTGTCAAACGTTTGCCAGCTCAGAATGTCCCTTGAGCAAGGCTATACCATGATGCAGGATTCTTCCAACAGGGCTTCTTAGGAGAATACGGGGGTGATACATCCCTCCGCAGAAGCTCTTTTGCCACGATTATGCTACCCCGTTCCTGCAGAATTTTTTAGTAGGGAACCAATTCCTTGCTAAGGGGCAGCTGCAAACATCAGGTAAAGCCCAAGCTGGTAGCAGCGCACCGTGGAAGCCACGGGCACCGGGGAAAGAAAATTGAGTCAGTTGAACAGTGGATGTGCGAGCAAGAGAGGATGAAGTGGCCCATACTCCTGTTCTCTTGTGCTGGGTGGAAATGACCTTGGAGAAGATGCTATTATCTAACAGCACAAGTTGCAGAAGGCAACTGAAGAGCCAAAAACAGCCAAACAGTGTGGTGGGGAGGAGGAGAAATTAATTACAAACGATAGATTAGGCTTATGGTCTGATAAGCAGCTCACAGAAATAAATGAAGAGAAGTTTTAAAATGAGATTAAGTGGCAAAGCAATTGCTAAAAATGAAGTGTGAAACGGAATGCAAACAAGGGCCAGAAAGAAAGAGAAAATACAAATGTAGGGGTTAATTGGTGGTGTAACCCTAAAGGCATATATGCATTTTTACAAAAAGAAAAATCATACTACCTAAGGTTGAGATAACTATGATGATAAATTTTCAGTAAAGTAAGAAGTTAGGACTCCATGGTGGGAAAGGATGCAAGCCAGGTGCCAGGAAGTACTTCCTGACAGTTAGGACCCCGAGGGTATGGAATGGGCTTCCACGGGAGGTGGTGGAAGCCCCATCCGTGAGGGTGTTCAAGGATAGGCTGGACGTCCACATGGTGGGCATGTCGTGAGCGGAGCTGGCTGGAACCAGTGGTCAGGCTAGATGACCCAGGAGGTCCCTTCTGACTCGCTCGGTTCCTATGTTTCTATGTCATAACTATGGTTCCAAAAAGGACTCTTTTTCCCCACCCCAGGACTGTCCAATACCTGCAGTCATTGTGCTTAATGCTGACGATGAACAGGCATTGCACAATGGCTATTTTAAACCAAATCTTTCCAACCTGTTGCTTTCCAGATGTTTTGGACCAAAGCTCCTATCACACGCAGACAGCACCGTCAATGAATGATGACAGCTCGGTCAAAAATTTGGGGGCACTTGGTTGGAGAAAGATGGTTTAACTAAACAACCAGAATTGCTTTCTGTAGTGAGCTAGCAAGGTGTTCCTCAGTTCTGTTAGGCATTTGTCCGAAACAGCTGTTCTGGTTTTCTCTACAGAGTTGATGGCCCTTTTTACCTTTCCAGCTGCTAGGATTCACTTCTCCTTGTTGCTTTTATGTCCCTGTTAGTTTTATAAATTGGAGGTCCGTCTCCTGCCTCCGTCTCTTTTATGCTGCTCCTGCCAATGTTCTACTGAAAAGTGTGTGTCTACTTTTTAGCTTGGTTCCGGGTGGTGGGTTGTCTCCAGGGGTGACATTCCAGCAGGGAAGCAACTCATGGGAGGGAAAGAGTTGCTCCTCCTTCCTTCAGCTCCCCCTGCCTCTCCCCGAATCTGTGCTGATGGGCTGCTGGATGCTGTGCAGAGTGGGAAAGCCCCGTCATGTGAGTGGAACTCCTGTGGCACTGGAGGACTGGGCCAAACCCTGCGGTCCTTCACCAGGTTGAACAGTGAGAGCTGTGTGGAGTAGTGGTTAAGGATGATGGACTGGGACTCGGGAGATCTGGGTTCTAGTCCCTGCTCAGCTGTGGAGCTCACTAGGTGACTTTGGGCCTGGAGCATGCTCTCGGCCTAACCTACCTTACAAGGCTGTTGTTGTGGGGAATGAAATTGAGAGGAGGAGGAGGAGACTGCCTTGAGTTCCATGAGAGGGAAAAATGTAGTTGTTAGTCGCGAAGTTGTGTCCGACCCATCGCGACCCCATGGGCAATATTCTCCAGGCCCTCCTAACCTCCACCATCCCCCGGAGCCCACCCAAGCTCACACCAACTGCTTCAGTGACTCCATCCAGCCACCTCATCCTCTGCCATCCCCTTCTTCTTTTGCCATCTATTGTTCCCAGCATTAGACTCTACTCCAGGGAGTCCTTCCTTCTCATTTGGTGGCCAAAGTATTTGAGTTTCATCTTCAGGATCTGGCCTTCTAAAGAGCAGTCAGGGTTGATCTCCTCTAGGACTGACCGGTTTGATCGCCTTCGGTCCAAGGGACTCGCAGGAGTCTCCTCCAGCACCACAATTCAAAGGCCTCAATTCTTCGGCGCTCAGCCTTTCTTATGGTCCAACTTTCACAGCCAAAAATGGTGGGATATAAATATAATAAATAAATCAACCAACCAGGAAATGGCAAATAGATTGGAATAGGCTCATGGGACTAACACTGACCTCTGTTCAGAGGCGGGTTGGCTTTGAATGACCAGCAGCGGCCAGGACAAGGTGATGGTTTCCATGCTCTGCTTGTATATTTCCTGGGGGCACTAGCTTAGCAAAGCAAAGCAAAGCAAAGCTCTTCTGCCCTTGCATCTCCCTCTTTTCCAGCCACACATTTCCCTCTCCTGCCCTCTCTTTAGCTCATTTGTCACTAGCTGCTTCCTGCATGGCTGCCATTTTGTCGAGGTGCCCACACCTGTTCCTCACATGCTCAAATGTGTCCACAAAGGTTGGGGACCTCTGGTCTGAGAAGGGAAACAGTGAAGGGAAGAGCTGGCCAAACACGAAGTAACCTTCTGGCGGGGCGAGCGGAACGCCTGTGAGGCTCCTTTCCCACCATCTGGCCTGCCCAGAGGGAGAGGCGCCCAGACGGAGGTGTGGAGGTCGCACCTGAGGGGCCTCCTAAGCGAGGTCTTTCCTGAGGGCCAGTGGAGTGGCCCACTTCCCTCACCTCTCCCCCCATGTTCTTGGCGAGAACATTTACCTTCTGTTAAGTTGTGCATTATCCTCTGGATAATAATGAAAGCAAGCATCGCATGGAGCAACCCGCCGCAAATCCCTGTTGATCTGGCTGGTGCATTAGACTCGCTGCTCCCCACCGACTGGGGCTTTCAGAGCCTGACGGGCCGACATGGGAGGCAGCAAAGTGGCTCTTTGAGGGGTTTACAAGAAGGAGTAGATGGATGACTCCTTTGAAGAAATCCTGCTGCCACGTAGGTAATGCCAGCCAGCCATAATCAATATCCTGTTTTTTGCAAAATTGCTCAGAAGTATTAACTGCTGCGTGAATTATTCTGACTGAGCACCTCTCATAGAAAGGTTAAGTACTTAGATGCAGCTTCAGGGGCAAAGATCTGTTTAAAAAATGCGGCTCTGGTCCCCCCGTGGGCTGAACAGAAGCTACGGGGTGGAGTTTTTCAAGGCAGGCCAAAGGCCGTTCACATCCCCTTTCAGTCCCGCACTTAACCAGTGGCCTTGGGCAGATGGCTCAGCCTTCAAGTTACACTTAATAAGCGACCTTCTCGGGGAAAGGGGTGGAAAAGCACTTTGCGCGTGTCAATTATTCCTCCTCGCTTGCCCACTGCCCCCAGGAAATGGCTTGTTTGAGCCATCTGGTCCCGGCCACCAGGCTTGTCCACAAAGATATTCTTTTCCGAGGGCCAGTTCTGTGCTCCCTGGCCGTTGTTCTTGAGCCATGCGCTTGCAGAGGGAGTGGCTCCCCCCTTCCCCTTGCCAGCCCCTTGGCGCAGCTCTCCTCCGGACATGTGGTCCTGTTGGTCGCAGCGGGTAAGACAATGAGTGGACGATCAAAGCGATGGGCGTGGGTGGGGGACCCGTGCTGCTCCAGATCTTGCTAGATTCCAATTCCCATCAGCCCCAGCCAGCGTGGCCAGTTATTGAAAGGTAGTGGGCAGAAACGCACATGCACGCTCCTTCGTACGTGAAACGCTCGGCTGTCTTGCTCCAGCGACACACATTTGTGGAGGGATCGGCCTCCGACATCAAGACATGGACAGGGCAAAATTGCAAGCTTGAAATAAATAGCCTGCATTGGCAATAAATGTGTCAGCTGGACTGTAGCTCCCGTTTCTTTCTGGCTATCGACCCTTGGGAAGAAAAGCAGACAGCTGCTTGAGAGCCAGCATGATGCAGTGGTTAAGAGTGTGGGACTGGGACTCGGGAGACCTGACTCGGGGCCATGGAGCCAGCTAGGTGACTTTGCCCAGTTCCGAACTCTCAGCCCAACCTACCTCACAGGGTTGTTTGTTGTGTGGATAAGATTGAGAGGAGGAGGAGAAAGGAGAACTCAAGCTCCCTTGGGTTCCTCGGCAGGAAAAAATGTGGCATATAAATATAATGAATGATTAAGATCTGTTCGTGGTTTTCATACCCAAACAGGACTGAAGTGGGTTGGCTGTGTGTGTGTGTGTTTAAATCTGGCTGTGATTTTGGAAGCCTGGCTTTTGAAGAGTCATTCAACACTAGACAATTACCATCAGCTATTTTTATGACTTCGTATTTCCCCCAGACAGCACAAGTACTAAAAGGCATTAGCACTAATAAAGATGCATTTTTTGTAGCCCATTCATTATAGCCTATTATTGTCTGCAGAAGGTTTAAAAAATATATATCCAGCTTTGATTGAAGCTTGGGAAGCTGAGTCTGAAACCTTGCCCTGTGGTCCTCGGAGAAGGCTTGCTGCGCTGGTGACTTCTCCATGCAGGGTCGCAGGCCTGGGCAAGCCTTGTCCTTGTGACATTGCCCATCACAATGGCAGTTTGTGTCCATTCAGTCATTTGCCGGCCTCCCTCCTGACTAGGCTGAAAACAAGCTCATCTAAGCAGCTCAGGATATAAAATCCATATTGTACAGTAAAATCAAGACCACATTAAGCATGGAAATAGTGCTGTAAGGCAGAACATTTTTTTTTAATCACAACCTTTAAAAAAAAACATTTTGTTGTGAGCCGACCAGAGACGCAGAATGATTGGACGGCCTAGAAATATCCCAAATAAGTAAATAAATAAACCCAAAGAGTAGAGCAAAAGTCTTGAACGCCCTGACAAGGGACAGGTGGGCAACTTGTTGCCATGCAGATGTTTCGGCCTAGAGCACCCATCATGCCTGTCAAGCATAGCCAGTGGTGAGGGCTGATGGGAGTTGTAGGCCAAAAGATCTGGAAGGCCCTGAATGGACTGCCCATTGTAAAAGAACAAGCAATGCCTAAGTCTTTCAAAGCCAGCACTGGGGCCGGGGGACAGACTAGATGACCCGGGAGACCCCTTCTGACGCTCTGTTTCTGTGTTTCTACATGCAGCAGAGGTCCATTCCTGCCAGTGATGTTCCCTGTTTCCCCTTCCTGGTCAATCGTTTCCTCACTTGTGCCACCTGGAGGGAGATGTGGCTGGTTTGGGGGGTGCATGGGAAGGCCACCACATTCTGCTGCCCAAGAGGAGGAAGGTCACAAGACGGTGACCTTTCCCACACCATGTTAAAAACCCCTCAAAGCTAACAGGCCACTTGACCCACCGCTCCGTTTTCTGACTGTGACTCCAGCACCTTCTGCCTGAGAGAAAGGCCTCAGCTCTGCCCAGTGGCAGGGCCAGTCCAGCACACAGCAGATGGATGGACGCTGGGGGGCCTCAGGTTTCAGCCTCTTCATGAGTCCCATCTCCACACAGGGACAGACGCTCCCTCCTTCACTGTGCCGGCATATAAGTGCAGGTAAATGGCTATCCGTTCCCAGCATGCTGGTTTCCTTTTACTCTGTCCTTGACTGCCTCTCTGGATGGCCCGTGTGGCTTCGGCTGCCCTCCTAAGCACACTGTCCTGGGAGAAAGCTCCACGGAGTACAGAGGATGCATAGGGTGGCAGTCGAAATGTGTTTCAGCTGCAGCCATTCTGTAGTAAGTAGTGTCAATTCCACTGTGAAATTAAACACTCTCTTAAACATATCTAAAATAAAAGTTGCAATCAGTTTACCAACAGTTAGTTGGGGAAGCCAGTCCGGCAAATCCAGGACAAAGGATTGTTGTTATTACATGCTGTCATGTCATCTCCAACCCAATGAAGGGGCCCCCTCCAAAGTCTTCTCCTGCACAGCCCTGATCAGCTCTTGGAAATGCAAAGTTGTGGCTTCCATCATCGTCGTCGTTGTGATCACATTTTTATACTGCCCATAGCCAAAGCTCTCTGGGCAGTTTACCGCTATAACAATAGGATCATACACTCAAGTCACCCATCCCATTCCAACCAGGCCTGACCCTGCTTAGCTTCCAAGATTAGGCAGGATCAGGCAATGGTAAACCATGTCTGAATTTTCTTACCCTGAACATCCAGTGATGAAACAAAATGAGAACGTGATATAGAATGTGAATGATGTGTTCAGCCAGAAGAGGGAGTCCAAGAAGCTCTAGGATGTTTCCTGGAGCAAAGAGTGGGGTGTTCAAAATGCAGAAGAATATCCTAAATGAAAAATCTCTTGAGAAAATATAGACTCTTGCCTTTGCAGTTGCCAGTTCCTCCCTGGCCTCTCATAGAGGAGCCCTGTCCTTGTGAAGGTGGCAAAGGGATGGCATGGGGGCCCGGCCTTCCGGCAGCTGGCTGGCTGTTTGTAGGGCCCCATAGTTTGCAGTAACGGTTCTGCATAGGTCCAGAGCCACCTTTTCTGGTTCTGGAGCCAGCAGGACTGCCTGCCTGGTTACAAGGTGCTTGTTCTCCCTTCTTGCAGGGTTGTTTTGCTTGAAAACTGGGGTAAGTCTGGAGTTTTATAACTGGCTGACAAAACTTGAGGTGGTGTAATGCACGGATGAGCAACTTGCTACCTTCTTTGTGTGTGTGTGTGTGTGCGCGTGTGCGCACGCACATGCATATGTGGCCTACAACTCCCATGACCCTCCGCTATTACTTATGCTGGCTAGACTTGATGGGTGTTGTAGGCCAAAAAGTGAATTTACAGCACCCCAGCTCAGTCCCAATCCAGTTTGTTGGTGGGAACTTAGAACCACATTTCAGGACAGCTCCTTGCTTCTGGCAAGGGAGGAGGGTAAGAAGTGGGAGACCCAGACACAAAAACGAAAAAAGAGATGCAGCAGAGAAGCAATTTCTTTGAGGGCTGTTAAATCACAGTGAGGTGCACGGTGGGGGTGGACTTGGGTGGAGCAGAAAATCCTTTTTAGCTGCTTGGAATAAACCACTCTGGAATTGATCAGGAAGCTATGCCAGCCTCTTGCTTAACTAACAAACAGGGCCAGCTTTCATGTCTGCCCCCAGCCCCACCCCATGGGTGCAATCCTATACATGTTCCAGCAAAAATCTCACAACACCCAGCAGTCCTGCAAATTGTCGGACGTTTTCCTGTCCAAACAGCCTAAGTGGCTGAGCCGCTTCTTTGTTTACGCTTCCCTCAAAATCACACATTTTCGGTAAGTGCATGTCAGAGCGATTACTGGAGCACAGTAAGATTAGTACCCAGGTTACTAAGTGCATCCCACCCTTGCTTTCAGTCCTAATTATACAGGCACAGTACTGATTTATAAATTCATTACAGTGGTTTATGAGCCAAGAAGGGAGTCATTTGCCCCCTCCGAAAGGATAGCTCCAGCCAGAAGCCTAATTCGGAGGAAAAGATCGATGCGTTTTGCCCTGCCTGCAGGATGGGATTTCTGCCCAGTTGCGGCTGCGTAACAGTTCAGAGTGGCTGTAAAAGCAGCCGACGTTTGCTTAAAAAGGGCTTGTGTTTGGGCTGATGGGTAGTTCCAAGATTCCAGTAAAACAAGAAACTAATTTGATTGTGGGTTGCAGCTCCATGAACAGATGTTGCTGCTGCAAAAAGATTTAAGAATTTAATAAGGTCTCAGCAAATGAAGTTGTTCGCTGAAAATGCCAGTGAGAGCCAGTGTTAAGAGCACGGGACTGGGACATGGGAGATCCGCGTTCTCGTGCTGACTCAGCCGTGGAACCAACTGGGTGACTTTGGGCCAATCACAGACTCTCAGCTCAACCTGCCTCGCAAGGTTGTTGTTGTGAGAGTAAGAGTAGGAGTGTGAGAAGCGCTCTTCTACTTTGACACGAATTCAAACAGCCAGTGCTTTTTTTGTAAGAAAATGGTGCCAGAACTCACATCTTGTTAATCTTTTATTTTTAAAAAATTATATATTCAGTCATTGTGTCTGTTAGTATTCTGGCCTTTTTATTAGCAGGACTGGTGGCTGAGAAGTAATTAGTAATTTTTTCATTTTTAAATTTGGGGGTCACACTTTTACACGAAAAATTAAAAAAAGATTTTCAATTCACCAATTTTTTTTTAAAATAAAGAAATTATTTACCTTTCGCACGTAGTCAATCACTATACACAGTGTAAGCACTCAGCGCACGACCACACAACCAGTCACAAGCTGAGCAGCGCCACAAGCTGAGCAGCGTCATCACAACCAGCATGGACAACGTACGCAGGCATCAGACTCGACACACAAGCAGCTTGCATGCACCGTTTTAATGATTTTATTTTATTTATTTTATTTATTAAAACATTTTTATGCTGCCCCATTCGCCGAAGCCTCGGGGCAGCTTACAACAATACGTTAAAATAATTATAAATCAAAAATATAAACATTAAATTAAAAATACAAAAATACAGTATAAAATTTTGCCGCCGACCTGCTACGGTCGACAGGGCGATTAAAATCCACATGGACCAAACATCTAATTTTCAAAAGTTACTTTTAAAACTTGGAAAATCCATTGGAAAAAGTTGCAATTTATTATTTTTTATTATTGCAGTTGCAATGGTGGGCGTCCCACGGAGCAGATACACCAAGCATAGCGCACGATTTCTTTTTATTCCCATCTCCGTCCTCAAGAAGCCTCCCCTTTCCCCCCCATTTGCTGGGTACTGGAGGGATCACAGCCTTTCCATCCACCTCCTTCATGCAATTCCTGTCTCGTCCCATTACATACATCTACGTACATTGCATGTGCATTATAAATAGCCCATTGTCTATTCAGGGTGTGAGAGCTAATATTCATCAACTTATTCCACCTGCTTACAACTACAGGTTCACTAGTTTACTCCTCCCTGACTCCACCTTGCCCTCCTGCCACCGATCTCATAAAACTACTGGGAGGATGAGATAGGAAGTAGCAAACTTTCTTCCAAGCCAATTATCTCTTCCTCTCCTCCACATTCCTTCAGACAGGCTGCATGACTTAACAAATGGCTCCTTTGTTTCTCAGGCACTGTCTTACTTTTCCTTTTCAGTTTAAGTGGTCCCTCTTGTGTGAATACAGAAACCAAAACTTAATTCTTAATTCATCTCGATTTCCTTCTTCCACTGAGTGAGTAACAATTCAACAGTTGTTTTCCGCAAGAGGATGAGGTTGTCAGTCACCTTGAGTTCCTTGGAAGGAAAAGGGTGAGATAGAAATCTAATAAATAAGTAAACAAAACACAGCATACCATGGCCAGGCTTTAAAAACAGAATCTGCATCTCCTCCTTTCCTGACACAGTCTCTGTGCCTGTGAGCAGAAGCTGAGCACCGAAGGACTCGCTGCATTTGCCTTTTTTTGGAAAGTGTTTTTAAATTGGGTGTTTTTATGCTGATCAAATTTGCAGACGATACTAAAATGGCCACAGTGGCCACAACTGAGGAGCAGCTACTCCGCATCCAGAAGGATCTGGACAGACTATGGAAGTGGGCCAGGGATAACAGGATGGCGTTCAATGTGGATAAGCGCAAGGTCTTGCACTTGGGGCATAGGAATAGGTGTCAAAAGTACAGGTCAAGTGACAAGTGGCTAGAGAGCAGCACTTGTGAAAGGGACCTCGGGGTGCTGGTTGACTGCAGGCTAAACATGAGTCAGCCTGACGTGGTGTGACGTGGTGGTCAAAAGGGCGAACGCCACCCTTGGTTGCATAGCCAGAAGCGAGGCTTCTAGATCGAGAGAGGTATTACTACCACTCTATATGACTCTGGTGCGCCCGCAACTGGAGTATTGTGTTCAGTTCTGGGCTCCTCATTACAAGAAGGATCTAGCAAGGTTGGAATCAGTGCAGCGAAGGGCCACGAGGATGGTGGCTGGATTGCAGGGAAAGCCATCTGAGGAGAGCCTGAGGGAGCTGGGTCTTCTCAGCCTTGAGAGGAGGAGACTCAGAGGGGACCTGTTAGCAACAGACAGGTACGTGAGGGGGTGCCACGCAGAGGTGGGTAGAGACCTGTTCTCCCCTGCAGAGGAAGGCAGGACACGCTCCAACCGAGCCAAGCTCAAGGAACCAAGGTTCCATTTGGATGCCAGGAAGCGCTTCCTGACAGTTAGGACCCCGAGGGTGTGGAATGGGCTTCCATGGGAGGTGGTTGAGGCCCCATCGGTGAGGGTGTTCAAGGATAGGCTGGATGTCCACATGGTGGGCATGTCGTGAGCGGAGCCGGCTGGAACCAGTGGTCAGACTAGATGGCCCAGGGAACCCCTTCTGACTCACTCTATGTTTCTATTTTGAGGGAATAGTGGCTGTGGGGCCCGATCCTGAACATTCTGCTGTTCTGGATTGAGACCCTGCACCCGATTCCTGTGGAATCTGCTCTCCCCCACCCATTAATTCCAGCTTGCCTTCAGGTTGCTGCCTGAAGTAAGCAGATCCTTTGAGGAAACCAGTAATGGAGAAAGGGGATTTCTCCCCTGTTGTGGGGGCCTGATCCAAGTTGGGAATGCCCTGGATTGAGGCCCCCAGCTGTGGAATAATAATATAATATGAAATTTGGCCCCAGGGTTAGTAAATTCTAATTAAAAGAGATAGGTTTAGCCTTGTCCGGCATGGAGATGCAGTGTATCAAGAAGCCTGGACCTGTTGGATGGCTGCCTGTCACACAGATGTGTGAAGGTTCAACTCTGGAAAGCCTCTGAGTGGGCCCTCTTTCTCCCGGCGCAAACTTGTCCCCTCATAATTCCTCCCATTTCACTGGGTCTTTGGGTACTGCCTTCATTTATGGAAAGGAGATTTGTTCCTGCACTGAGCAGGGCCTTATCATTGGTAGCCCCCAAGTCAGGCTACACTTTATCCAGGGACATCCATTAGGCCCCTTCTGCAAAAGGTCCCATGTTCTGGTGACAGAGTAGGGCAAGGTGAAGGCATTTTAAATGCTGGCATTCGTCTTCTTACTTTCATCTTTTCTACTATTTAAAAACATGTTGATATATTTATTGCAGCCTGTATTTTCCTTGTGCATTGTGCTGTACTGTTTTTCTCCCAGGGAAGTTAGTCTTGGTCCTATGGAGGTGCACCCAGTAACAAAAAAAATGGGCGTGGAAGTCTTTCATCATGGTTCCTTTGTCTCACACTTACTGGAACCTATGATCACTCTGGGCCTTGATAACCAGGGTGGAAAAGACACACCATTGATCTCTGATCCCAGGAACAGCCTCTTCTTTCATCCTCTTGTAATTGTTATACAGCCTTCCTTAACCAGGAGCACCAGGTGTGATGAACTGTAAGTCTTTTTATCTCCACAAAGCCATAGCCGAAGTGCCTGTTCTGTTTGAGGATCTGCTTAGCCATCTCTGGCTTAAACTTCAAGAGGTGGATGAGCAAGAAGGGACCTTGGAGTTGCCCACCTGCTGTTCACACCTGGACAACAGGTTTGATCACAGTCCAGGTGTGAACAGCTGGAGCTGTGGACCCCTTAGCCATGACTGGATTGAGGCTAAGGGGTCCACAGTCCCAGCACACCATTTCAGTGTTCCCATTAGCTGGCCCTTGTGCCCAGCTTTCAGACAGAAAAAAGCAAGTTTCTAGTCCTTGTGGAACCTGAGATAGGAGAAGAATATACTCATGCCCAGTTCTGTCTGTGAGGGATGGATCTGCTACCATCAGGTATTGGGTGGCATAACAATGAAATAAACATTCCGTCTGTTTAGCAAATCGGTGATTGATATTTGGCTGCAGAGATCAAGGTTACAGGCTGCAGCCCCCTCAAGTGTAGCACGGGTGGTTCCTGCCCACATGAAAGAATTGAGAAATTCAGGATTTCAGCCTCATTGTGATTGGGTAGGAGCATCTTCAGTCCCAAACAGTAATTAGAAGGGGGTGACCAGAATCTACGTTCTTCCTAGCTGAGGTCTTATTCATGCCAAAAAAAATCTAAAGCTTTTTTTAGTGCATTTGTCAACATTAAAACAATCACCCTACCGACGTAAACAAATTCTGCTGTTGTGCCCATATTGTGTGAGGGTGGTGGGTGGGCAGAACAGCCGAGAATGGTTTTTGTCGGCCCGGCAAATTAGCCCACGGTTCCCATGCACATATTGCTGAAATCAAGAGTGATGCCTAGCCCAGTGGCATGACCACATCTGCAGGTGGTGGGGTGAGTTTTCAGTTGCGCGTTTGTGCATCCTCATGTGAGCGTGTGTGTGGGTGAGACACAGGTGTGGTTGAAGTTGAGGGCTGGAAGAATATTGGCATAATTGAGTAACAGTGCAATTTTCTGCAAATACATTCACTCTGGAAAATAAGTCCCATTAAGCTAAGCGGGACCTTAGATCCAGGGAAGAGAACATGGGGTATTTATTTATTTCATTAATGTAACTTAGAGTCCCACATTAATTAGCCCAAAGGATATAAGGCAGTGGCGGCGAACCTATGGCACACGTGCCACAGCGGGCACACAGAGCCCTCTCTGTTGGCACGCAGGCCGAGTCGCCCCAGCATCACCCCAGCATCCGAACGTCAGATAACAGCGCACACAGGGGCCATGCACATGCTCGGAAAGGAGTAGCGACACCAGGCGATGACGTCACAAGCCGCGATGCATGAGCCACGACTTGTCTGAGCTTTCACATGACTGGTCAGTGCGTTGCCAAGGATATATAAATATATATTTGCTTGGACTGGCTGTGAGTTTTCTTATGTATGAGTTGTTTTTTCTAAACTAAACCCTCCATATTCAGGTTTTATTGCAGTGTTGGTTCTTAGCAATAAGTAAGTGGGTTTTCGGCTGCAGTTTGGGCACTCAGTCTCTCAAAGGTTCTCCGTCACTGATACCTGGGACAAGGCCTCATTTAGCTCAGGGATTAGAGCATATGGGTGGTGATCTGGCATCCATATGCACCTGGCTACAGGTGCAAGGCTTGTTGTCCCGGAGCCCGCCGGGCAAATAGTCCCCGGAGACTGACTCGCGTTCTTGCTGGGGTCCCTTGCATTGGGCTTCCTTGCAGCCTCTTGTGCCCTTTGAGGAGCACAGCTTGGGTAACAGCTCAGCTCAGCTTGGCTCAGCACGTTGCAGGCAGCCTGGTTGTTAAATCAGTGCTTTCCCCACCAAAGCACAGAGCCTGGTTTTCGAGAAATCATGGTTATAAAAAAAGGCATTCAGGAAAACATGCAGCACAGGGAAACTGTTGGCCAGTTTCAGAGCACAGAGCTCTAGTGTTTTGAGTGGTTTAAGGTGGAGATTTGGTGGCAGGTGTCAATTTGCATGAAACCTGGGCTGCCTACCATGGCCTGCATTAAGCTGTCTGCCTGGTTCTTTGAGGACTGGTGGTTTCCGTGGTGAAGGCCCCCTGGCACCTGCGTCAGGTGTTCCCTCTTTGGGGGAGCCCTCACCTGAGCACCTGCCCCAGCGGAATACTCTGGGGTAACCCCTGTGGTGACTGGTTTGCGCATCTCCACTTCCTGGGCAGTTGTCCTCAGCATGGGTCCAAGAGCAAAGAGTTCACGTCTCCTTTCCATGGAGTGCCTGTCCTTTGTGGAGACTCCCCCAAAAACCCTCTTGTATTCTCCTGCAGACTGTCCAATAACTGCTCAGCCCCAGCTCACATGGGTTCTAGAGTCTGCCAAGATGGCCTCAACCAGAGCATTTCCAGCATCCACGTGACCTGGCCAGTAGCTACACCAGTGGCCTGCAACCCTAAAGGGAGGTCTGTTTCTCTTGGACTTGGAATCAGCACAGTCAGACATGCGTGGTCCACTCTGGGCTGACTAGAACAGCATACACACCGATGTGAACAACAGACGGACAGCGTACGATGCACGATTCGCCAGTGTATCTGCTAAAGTGCCCTATTATGAACAAAGTGTGAGGCAATCATATGCTTCAAGCGTGCAAGTATTTATTTAATTTCATCCAGGAGCTAAAGATCTCCTTGTTTTTTTTATCTTCACAACAGTCTTGTGAGGTAGGTTTGGACGAGAGTTTGTAGCCAGCTCACAATCAGCCAATAAGAAGTGGGAAGCATCTGCTGGTTCTCCTTGTGCAGCAGAGTGCCTGGCAAGCCCCAACTCTGTGTGTGTGTGTGTGTGTGTGTGTGTGCGCGCGCGCGCGCGCGCATCCTATTTGGCCATTTTGCAGGAAAGAATAGCTTGAGCCAGCCTTTGTGAGGGTGTGTGCCTAAGACAGGGCTGTGATGTGTACTTGCGTTTTTTCAGCTATGCAGTATATGCTCTGCAAGGGTTTCTACAGAGTAGCTCGCCATGGATGAGATAATTAATTTTATTTCAAGGAAAGCATGGAAAATGATTTCCTCTAGGGCATGTAGCAAAAACTGGCTTTTGCACCATTTCACATAAAGGTTTTTTTGCAATTTAGGGCGGCATATCAATATTTTAAATAAATAAATAAAACAGCGCTCTCTGCGTGTGCACTTGCATAAATGTCACGTGTGAGTTCAGAACCGGGGACAGAATGGGGGGCCCTGCATCCACCTGGCCCACCTTGGCCTTGATGCAGCTGCGCGATCCCTACACGAGGTGGGGGGAGGCCCCTGGTTGGTCATTCTCGGGGTTCACTTCTGGTCAGCAGAGTGGACGGGCCTGCTGGGCCCCTGGGGGGGGCGGTTATCTTTCCCATTTGGACATACATTTTAGGATTATCCTGGAAGGAAAAAAGTCCCAGTGAGTAAATCCAGGACTCTCTGGAACGCATAGATAAACCTAGTTCAGCGCTGGCACGGAGTCCTGATCTCCTTTCGCTTCCTTCGCCGCCTTCAGCGGCGTTATCTGCAGATATGTCTGGGAAGCAGGATTAGTAGAGACAGATGGGAAGAAGGGCACGGGCAGCCTGGGCAGCCTGTCCATCTAAATCCCAAGAAAACACGAGAGTCTTTCAGTTTGTCAAGAAATTTCTGGAAGAAAAATAGTGACTGCTGAGTAAACACGGAGGAAGCCGCGCCCTTCTCCCCCTCCCCACGTCACCCTCCCCCCCCCCGCTCCCCCCCCCATTTGTTTTTGTTCTTTAGCTGTCAGGTTTCGTTACCTTTTTCCCCGGTTAAAGAACCAAACCCCCCCCCCCCCTTCGGCTTTCTCCCCCCCCCCCCCGCCCAAGATCTCCATTATTATTTGCAAAAGTGCCGCCGCCGCCGCCGCCGCAGCGCCCCCCATTTCACAAAAGAGACCGGTCCCCAGGGCGCTCGCAGCATCCTTCCGCTGATTTGCTGCAGTGGCGACCGCAGCGCTTTCCGTGCGCCCTCCCTCCCTCCCCCCGCCCCCCCGCTCGGCCCCTCTTCTGCTGAGCAGCATCCTCCCTCGCCAGTGCGAGGAGGGGGGCGGAGAGGCGGCGCGCGCGCGCGAGCGAGCCCCGCTCACCTATTCCTGCTCTGGAATGCTCGGGCGATAGGAAAAGGCAGTGACCAAGCAGAGGGATAAAGAGGAGCCAGCCGTTCTCGCCTGCCTCTCTCTCGCAAGATGCAAGCCAGCGCGGATTCCACGAAGATGGAGTGCCTCTGGAACAATTGGAAAGGCCAGGGTATTTACCCCGCTACTCTAGCTTTGCATGCCCAGGAAAGATTGCATGGGGAGACCTCACAGAGAGATGTACATTTTACATTGCTGTATTTTTGCTTCCCCCCCATCCCCGTTGCCTCGGGGGTTTGCATGCTTCCGCACATGTTCATGTGCATTGTGTTTTCTGTGCATATATACCAAGCTGCCAGTGATTTTTCTGCGTGTCTATTTCCCACTGTCATGTGTGCTGTGCTTAGCAATGTCCCGTTGCTTTCCTATCCTGCGGGATAGCTGTGACCACCTTGGACAGCCAGTCTACAGCCGGTGAGCACCACTGCCTGTGAATTCGTGTGATCACAGTCTGACTGTTTGGGAGACAGTCAGGAAGCAGGGATGGGGAGATTTTGCTACTGATGTTTTCTGTGGGTGTCATGTTTTGGAGAGAGCAACCTGTTTTTGTTAAGGGACACACCCATATGGAAAGCCCTGCCTGTCCTTGGTACAAAGACCACTGCCACAGCGCAACTTGACTGTAGCCATCTGATTTTCTTTTATTGTTGTTGAACTTTGCCAGCAATTTGGGCTTATTCATATTCTCAGCATGCTGGAAAAAACCAAAACAGAGCCCCAATATTTAATGTTCTTGATCATCTGTTGAGCAAGTGAAAGGAAACAATAGGATCTGTCATTCTGAGGTTTGTTTTGAACACTGTCCCATTGGGGTGTGGCCGGCTACCTTCTTGTCTTACACTGCTTTTCAGCCATTTTTATGCAGACTTCTTTGCGACTCAGAAGCTTCCTTTGTTTTGGTACCATTTGAGGTGGGAAAAAACATGCCTCACTGCCCAGTAATCCTGTAGTTTACTGATGTTTCTTGTTTCTGCTCCTCACCTCGTTTTAAGATGCTCTTTCATTTTGGTAAGGCTCATATTCCCATTAATATAGAATAGGTATTGTTATTTCTGCATGGAGTCCTTTTAGCCTAAGGTAAGGTTTACATTCAAGTCATGTCCAGCACCAAGGGCCCATGTGCATGTTTCTTCAGACATAATTTCATAAGAAAAAGAAGAGAGGCAAAAAGGACACACCACCCTGTTAACCCAAATGTGATTTCTTAATCCTTTGTCAAATTGTGTGGTCATGGTTGTTGTTGTGAGATAGAAATGACCATCGGGAATGGGGTGACTGGTGTGTTGAAAAGTAGATTACAGGAGGATATTTCAAGAAAATGCTTCTCTGTAGACTTGAAAATAGAAGCTTCTGATATTTGCATTTTGACCTATAGGACTGTTGGATTCTGTATGCGGTTTTGCAAGCCAGGATTTCAAAGAGATTGGACTTTTTATGTAATTATGGTTTCACTGGGTATATATTTTCATTTGAATCCTAAGTTACGAGCTTTCATCTAAAACATTTTCTTCGTTGTTTATGGGAGAAAGAAATATTCACCAAGTCATACTGTTGAATTCACCTTGATGCACTACACAGTCTCATGCGCTATCTATTCAGAAGTAACCCCGTTGAGTTCTTAGGGAAATGTGCAGAGGGTTGCAGACTGAGAGTTCAATTTTTATTTTTTAAAAAACATTTTTTAGTCTCCTGCTCTGAGTGAATAATAGGATGTAATTTATTCTTCCAATTTCTCCCCATATCATTGTTTTGAAATCAGTAATCAATATTGCTTAAAATGTAGGACTGCTGCAGCCTCTTTTTGTGCAATATATGCGTTCTCAGTATTTGCTTCTCCCTGACGGGACGAACATAAATGAAAATAGTGGGGGGTCGTTTTATTTTAGAAATAACCATGACATATATAACTGTGCCATTTTAAAACCCATGTAGATAGTTTCATTCTAAAGAGAAAAAAGGTCATTTTTTAAAAAAGATTGTTAAAAAGAAAAATGAACATCGATTTGCTAAGATAGCAAGTTTCATCATAGAGATTTTCTATTATCTTTGTTCACTAGTTTAATTACAGTTTCATTTCAGGTAA
Organism: Varanus komodoensis; assembly: GCF_004798865.1. Classification (NCBI taxonomy): domain Eukaryota; kingdom Metazoa; phylum Chordata; class Lepidosauria; order Squamata; family Varanidae; genus Varanus; species Varanus komodoensis. The sequence goes on from NW_025335761.1 coordinate 60,726,432, forward strand.
CTCTTAATTCGCTGGAGATAAACTTTGTATCCAGTACGGATAAGAGCCTATGAAAATCATATAGGGAATTAGAGACAGATACAGGGAATTAGATTAAGCAAAGTAGAATAGTGCCTGGAGAGATGGTTGAATTTGTGGGAGGAACACAGACACAATGAATTAAAAACATGAGCCATGATTTGTTATTATGATAGCATTTTAGTGTATAAAGGTTTCTGCCAAAAACTGTCAACTGCTTGAGTCTGGGGATTTGTAGTCTTACAAGATGCTTTTTGTAAACATGGTGTAGCAACTGACATGGCTTCAGGTACACCATAATGGATAACTAGTGGCATCTTTGGGCAGAAAGGGGAAGGGGACCTGAATAAAAGAGATAAACAGGTTAGCTTCAGAGTATAATGCTGGATACAGCCCAGAGAGCTCTGACTATTGGATGGGATAGAAATGTGATCAAAGAAAGGGTCATTTGCATATCAACAAACCTGGATTTGCTCCTGGATGCACCCTCCACAAAGAGCCCTTCCTGGCTTCCTAGGAAGTACATCTGTGAGTAAAAGGGTTTTGAAGCAACTTGTTCATGCATTGCATGTTCAGTTATGCACATAGACAACGAAATGTAGGGAGAGGTCCTTATTTTTCTTTTCTGTGAATAAAACAGTCCTCTGTCCTCATGTGTGCAAACAAGCTATCTTCTGGTTGGTTTATGGGAGTGCATCTATTTCTGCCTTTATTGATGCTTGCATACAGATCTGCCATATTGGATGCAGTGATGCTTCCTGAAGGCCTCATTCTGATCATGTAAAGAAACATAGAAACAAAGCGAGTCTGAAGGGGCCATCTAGTCTGACCCCCAACTCCGGCCTGCTCTGCTCACGTACTTCCCAACATGTGGTTGTCCTGTCTTTCCTTGAACACCCTCACCGATGGGGCCTCAACCACCTCTCTTGGAAGTCCAAGGCAGTTATGACTGGCAGGTCCTCATTTTGGTCTGAGTTAAGATATGACCATAAAGATAGGTTAACAAATGAATTGTTTACCTTAAACAAAGCACTCATTAAGAGATTTAATAAGCAATCCTATGCACATTTAGACAGAAAAAAGGCCTACAACTCCCGGCATGCATAGGATTTCATCCTTGATTAATTTGCACATTGCAAAATGTTAACATAGGTACATTTTTGAGATTCCATGAGACAACATGAAAATTCACAATTAAACAAAGGCAGCCATCTATGCTAGAAAGAAAACTCTGCTTCAACGGCTTCTTTTTCATCACAGCTATCACATCAGAGATTAAACAATTCCAAAATATAATGTATATTCTTAACACTCATGCCATCACCATCCTGATTAAAACCTGCCCTCCCTGTTTAATACTATTCTCACCGATTGATCAGTTATAAATTAGCTGAATGAGCTTGAAGTCTATTTATTTATAGTGCAAGCATGCATGCACATAACCTTTGCTGTGTGCATGTATAGACTATACCTTAAAAAATGAGGTTTGTACAGATCTATTACAGTTTTTCCATTGTTACTGCACTTCTTGTGCATAAGTCTTCCCTGCAATGCCTCTGCAGCTTTATCAAAAATTTCCATTTTGCAGCTTGGAGATGACAGCTTACCCATGGCCACCGAGTTCCAATCCTAAACCTTCCCTATTTTTCGCTCTATAAGACGCCCCTGACCATAAGACGCACCTAGTTTTTAGAGGAGGAAAACAAGAAAAAATATTCTGAATCAAATGGGCACATCATCACAGGCACATTCCCCATCACTTCCCCATGGGCTGCACATCTGACAGACTTACTGCACAAACACATTCGCTCTATAAGACGCACAGACATTTCCCCTTACTTCTGAGGGGGGAAAAGTGCGTCTTATAGAGCAAAAAATACGGTATTTAAACTTGTGTGAGCCTCACTGACATGAATTGGATTTAAGGCTCAGATGTGCTGGGAGTTATGTCTTATTTTCTCTCTAAATTTGCATAGGACTGTGCCATATTCATGAATAATTAAGACAGGATTTCACCTCCAGGATTCCATTGTGCTGCATTCAAAAACTGCAATGATCCTGTACATAATTATTCACCATAATTAAGGGCAAAATGGTTGCAGCCTGTGAACCTAGATTTTCTGTGTGTAGGTCCAATAGTCACCCAGGCCATTGCACTCACTATCTACACACAGCAATCTCCACATCAACAATTAAAAATAAACAAGTGGTATGTCTAGAAAACTGTAGTTCAGATTCCTAGAAACACATCCTCTCATGGTTTTCCTGATTTCCTACACTATTGATTTAATTTTGCACACTAAACGTTGGGTGCCACTTCGTCCTGCATCGGGCCGTTGGGCCATCTCACCCAGAAGAATCTGCTTAGACTGTCAAGGTCACTTTTACCTATCCTGCCCCCTAACAGAAAAGGTCTGCCTATGCAAGGTGAGGGCTTAGAACGTCCCAGGTGTTCCTCCTGGCGACCCCAGTCAAAGTGGAGATGGGGAACCTCCAGCCCATAGGCCCTCGGGGGCCGATGTGGCACTCAGCCTGAAAAGGGTTCCCCACCACGAAGTGAGAGAGTTCTGAAAAAGTAGGCAATAGGAAATGCCTCGGTAGGAGAACCTGAGGAGTCACTGCCAACCAGAACAGGGAATAGTTGAGAGGGGACATGAGGTAGCTTTCCATGAAAGGACATTCCCTACTGAGGCTGTTGTTCTTCAGGCAAATCATGAGAAGGCAAGACTCTCTTGAGAGTCATGGTAGGGAAAGTTGAAGGTAGAAGGAAGGAGGAGGAGAAGGGGGAGACCAGCTATGAGCTGGGTTGACTCCATTAAAGAAGTCCTGACCTTGAGTTCACAATAGCTGAGCCGGGCTGACAAGGACAGGGCATTTTGGAAGGTGCTAATTCACAGGGTTGAAGGTGCTAATTCACAGTCAGAGATGCGCTAATGGCACATATCAAAAGCTGTGGATTAACCCTGGCACTGACCTGTACATAGCTGGCTGTTCAGCTGGGTGTCTTCTGGGTGGTAGACAAATATGAAGCTTATCTGTTGACGTTCCAACTGGAGGTGGCAGGGACGTAACCCAGAACTTCTGGGGTTTGCTGCACATATAGCTAAAGTATGGCTTTTGCCCTCCTATATGTAGCTTACCCTTCTTCCGAAGATGCCCTGTGCTACATGGGAGACAGTGTGCATGAGGATTGCCACTGTTATCTCCAGTCACAGACTGGAAATAACTGTGTAGATTCCCACATGGCACCAAAACCCACCTGTGGTGGAATCCCAACTCTAGCGGGAAGGGGGTGTCTGTGCAGCCCAGATGGTCCTGTGGGGCATTCAGGGGGCCAGATTAAGTCCTTGGACTGGGGGTTCTGCACCCCTATCCTATGGAGACATGTCTGGGATTTTCCCATTTTTTCTTCAGACAAACTGGGAAGTAAGTTACAATGAAATACAGTGACGTACCCAGGCTATGACTGAGGAGGAATTTTGAACCCAGGTCTGGCTTTTTAATATTCCTGTCTCAAAACTCAGGCTTAGCTGGGAAATAAATCCAGTCTAAGAAGATGGGATGTTAAGAGTGAGGAAAGCTGTGTGCTGCAGCTTTCTACACCTGATTGTAGAATGGCACCTACAACGCATCTCTGATAGATTTTACAGGGGGAAATGGTGTGCATTGTGTTGTGTTGTATGCCGAGTAGTTTATGACTTATGGCGACCCTGTGGATGAGTGTGCTCCAGAATCTCCTGTCCTTGACAGCCCTGCTCAGCTCTTGGAAATCCAAGGCTCCAGCTTCCTTCATGGAGCCCCTCTGTCTCATAGTTGGTTCCCCCCCCCCCCACTTCTTCCTTCACCTCTCCCTAGCACGATTGTCTTCTCCAGCAAACCTAGATTTATAACAGATGCTAAGACTCACTGCATATTTGCAGCGTTTTGTCTCCATTACAAAGAGTAATTGTATATATCTACAGAAGGTGTTTTTCCTGTGGCTAAATATACATACATTATTACCAGACTGTCATGAGGGAGCTCATGAAGCAAACATTCACCTCACTCCCTGCCCCCCCCCCCCCCAGTATCGATAAGACTCTTCGCAGTCCTTTGCTTTACTTATTCCAGAATAAGCTCCAGTGAGACTTCTGAGTAAATTTGTATAAGATGACACTGTAAAATTATGGATGTGGTTGATGGATTGTTTAATAAAAATAATAGAATATGGAGGATGGTCAGTCTCAAGGGGAATATAAACAAACAACCCACAACTGATTCTTGTGAGCAGCTTTCAGAAATTTGGAAGCAGTGTATTCTGAGAAGCTTGGATCTAGTGCTCCGGTACCCAGGAGCCTACTCCCGAACGCTGCGTGGATGTTTCCATGCCTTGCTCAGACGTTTGTTAACGTACTGCCAAAAGATGTGACTGAAAGCAACGCTATCCAGGTGATCTCATCTGGTACAGCAACACGCCAAGAATGTCGGGAACTGCAGTTATGCAAGGCTCCCCGTCTTGCAGAGCATCTTGGATTGATTTTATTCCTGCATCCTGCTTGCATCCTACCCTTCTCTTAGAGAGCTCGGAGCAGTGTGCATGGATTCCCAGGGGCCCCTCCATCCAAACTCCACATGCTTGCTTAGCTCCAAAAACAGTGGCAGGTGCTCATAGCCATCTGCCGGTACCAGTCTCTCCATGAAGATACCATGATGCTTGCCTGGAGGTCTGCCAGCATCACCTTCCAGCAAGATTCCAGGTGGGGACTGGATTCCAGCAATGGTAATGCCCTCCTAGCCCGATGGACCATTTCAAACAGGAATTTCTCCATGTTATATGCTTTATCTTAACTTTCTCGAACCTGTTGTTCTCCAGTTCCCCAGCTATGCTGGAGTTTTAGACAGACAGACAGACAGACAGACAGACAGACAGACAGACTCTTTCTTTCTTTCTTTCTTTCTTACTTACTTACTTACTTACTTACTTACTTACTTACATTGCAATTTATATCCTGCCTTTTTCCTACGAAGGGCTCAGGGCAGTTTACATCATTCTCCTCCTCCATCTTATCCCCACAACAACAACCCTGTGAGGCAGGTTGGGCTGAGAGTCTGTGACTGGCCCAAAGTCCCCCAGTGGGCTCCATGGCTGAGCGGGGACTAGAACCCAGATCCTCCGAGTCCCAGTCCCAGGCTCTTAACCACTACACCGCACTGGCTCTCTGATATGGAGGGCAACAGGTTGCCTTACGCAGTCCAGCTTCTTATCCATGCTCCAAGTGGTTCCATTGTTGAGTTGTTCTTACTGCCAAGATGTTTCTCCAAACATTCAGCCCCTGGAACACTAGTGTGGCCAACTGGTTAGAGCAGTGGATTGAGACTCAGGAGATTGGGGTTCTAGTCCTCATTCGGCCAAAAAGCTCCTTGGGTGGCTTTGGGCCAAACATGGCCTCTCCGCTGAACCTACCTCACCAGATTGTTGTGAGGATAAATTGGAGAGGAGGAGGAGAACGATGATGTAAGCTGCCTTGGGTTCCCTGCAGCAAAAGTGGCAGGATATTGATATAATAAAGGAACGGAATCTGCTATGCTATGATATAAGCCCATTAGATTTAGTCTTTTCAGAGCTTCCAGGCTCCTCCCTCGGTCTAAACATGCCCAGCTCCATCAGCTTACCTTCATGCATAGAAAGGCATTTCCCCTTTTCCTTATCTGTGTAAAATAGCGACTTTCTGTGTGGAGCCTGGAGCCTTTGCAGAAGGATCTAATTATAGATAAATGATTTTTAATTGTGCTTCTGCTTCACAAACCTTTGCCAGAGCCTTCCAATATCCAACCTCTTCATTCTGTAGAAACCTTTCTCCTGTTCCTCATAGCTGCCATCAGTGAGCATCGGTCTCCAAGCCAGGGGGTTTAGTTAGTTTGTTTGGAGCATTTGTATACTTCTGCATATCTAAGCAGATTCTGGAGTGGCGAGCATTACCCAGATAAAGCAGATCTAATTATTTAAAACATTTATATCCCGTCCTTCCCCATAAAACGTCTCAGGATGACTTACAAAAATTAAAAACAACAATAATATTAAAAGTGCAACCAGCAATAGTGTTAAAGCAATAAATAGCAAGAAATGAATAAATCACATTCATAAAGAAAAATAAACTAAATAAATAGAAATGCGACTGTTAACTCAAACAACTAAAATCCCTCATACTTAAAATGATGGTTAAATAAAAAGGTTTTCACCTGGCACTGAAAAGAATATAAACTCGGCGCCAGGCAAACCACTCTGGGGAGCACATTCCACAGTCTGGGCGCCACGACAGAGAAGGCCCTCCTCTGGATGGGCTTCCACTTTACCTCTTTCAGGGAGGATTCCTGGAGCAGGGTCTCTCCTGCAGATCTTAAGAGGCGTGAGGGCATATAGGGAAGGAGACGTTCCCTCAGGTATCCTCACATTAAAGTGGCACATTAAAGCCGAGGCAAGCATGGCTAGTTGCAAGAAAGGCTTCTTGGACCGAGTCTGTTTGCAGCAGGTGCTGCAAACAACGGAGTGTCCTCCCAGGAGCGCCTCACTGAAGGCTTCCCTCAGGGTGGCCTCTGGTCATCCCACAGGTCCACATGGAACCACCAGGAGAGAGTTCTCGGGTGACTTTGGTGACCAGGCAGGTTGATACAGTTGAAGGGCCCCAGATGTTCAGGAGATCTGGAACTGTAAAGCTGACCCTGTAGCAAATAGGCAGCCAGTGCTGTTCCTTCAGCAAAAGTATTGTAATAGCTAGTTAGATAGGTAAAGCTAAAAGACAGAAGAACACAATAGGATCCTTCCACATGGAGCTTGGAGTCTCACTTTTGACAACAAAGGAGGGGGAGGAGCAAAGATCATGGATTAATACATATCAGGGCCAGATGTACCTAAACAGCATTTCAGATGCCAGATTCTGGTCAATAACTACCAGAATGGATACATGTAAGCTAGATCAATTATGGCATTTTGTTCAAGAGGAGCTAGTCCCTTATCCTATCAAAACTGCTTGAGATATTTCTCGCTGACAAAACTGTGGCCTGAACGTCACAAAAGAATGTAAGAAGGGCCCACTAGATTACACAACGGGTTTATTTTATTCACCTTTGTGATATTCTTTGCTTGGATGGCATAGCCAGAAATGGGCATAGTATTCCAAATGTTGCTGCAATGTATATTTTTGCAAAGGCATTATGATGCCGGTAGTTTTACCTGATACTCCGGCACAGAATTGGTCTTTTTAGCAGCTGAGCTGATATTTTCATTGAGCTGTCTGCTCCTACTCTGGAAACGCTTTTCCTGGTTAGTCACCTCCAGTTGAGGAGTCTTTTGGAGAAGCGTTGTATGTTTAGCTATATAATTGTTATTCAATGTACAAATTTTATACAAATCTGCCTGTTGATTAAGGAACCTTTTAACTTTGGCACTTCAGAAAGAATGCCTATAGGTTGGCAAAGCAGTATTTCTTTTTGCAGAAGCCATGCTGGCTTTCTTTACTCAGGGCTTGTTCTTCTATCTATTTAACAATTTTAGCTTTGATAATGCTTGGGGTTGTGCTTTGCTGACTCTTCTTGAATTCCTTGGTATGGGGAAATGGATTTAAGAGACAGATTACCTATTCAGGTTAAAAGTTCAAAAGTTTAGCCTTGGGGTTTTTCAGAACTCTGGTGTGTGTTGTCCAGGACCATCAACTTAGTAATGGATAATTTGTCTGTCTTAGGACTTAATCTCTTGCTGTTTCTTTAGAAGCACTTTGCAGAGAGAAGCACAGGCTCAAACCCTAACTTCTCAGTCTCTCCTGCACAGAAAATTCATGCAAGTGATATAGCTCAGCTGCAGTCTTCTGTCACTTCCCTGGCAGTTTCTTCCTACTGTCCTATGCAAAGAAATAATTCTTTGCCCTAATGCTAGCAATATGATCTCCACATTCTTTCTTTTGCACATTTTTCTTTTTTTTTGGCCAGGTGATGTTGTAAGAAGCTTCCAGAAACAGCGTTGCTTGGGGTACAGCAAATATCAAGAGAACTACAACTAACTTGACAGGAATGTCTGAGTAATAATGCTGGGGGTGACACTTGTCTGATATTAAATCAAGCCATGTCGTTAGTGAATGGGAATCTTTGCCAGTGAATCTGGCCACCCTAACAGACTCCTGCCTTCGAATCTGTTGCCCTGCCTTGGCTTCTTTATGCAGGATCCATCTCCTAATGAGCAAAGCATTTCTTGACCTGGTTTCCTCTAGTTTTCCAGTGATGTTGTTGAAATTCAGTCTTGGATGATCACATTTGTGTTTGTACAGATATGCTTATATCTGTTTCTCCTGAGCAGAGATTTCCCCTTACCTTTCAAATGCATAATCTCAAATGTTAGAATATTGGATTGATGTCAGACTGGAAGAGGGGTTGCATTGCACTCAAAATCCATATCATTACTGAGATGCCAGTCTCCCATCCCCTGTTGGTCCTCCTTTCTGACGTGCATTAAGGATTTACGAAAGAAGGGGGTATCATGCAAATGACGGCATGCCCTCCAATGTGGAACAGAGAAAAATAGTTTTAGGTATGGTTTTAGGGAACAAGCACTTCAGAGGGTTGTATACACTGACCACCACATCCATGAGGACTAGCAGCATGGCCTGCCAAAGGCATCTTGGAATAGTGTACTTAATAACAAGCCATCAGAGGCATGTTTAGAGGGGATCTCCCAGAGGACCTTTATGTGACTTCACCCAAGCTCTGGAACAACCTGCCAGTAGAGGCTGGGTTGGCTCCCTCTGTTTTCTCCCAGCCAAGATGTTCTCATTCAGACAGTGCCGGCATGCAAAAAGGACTGTAGCTGAAGGAGGTTCAATTGGCTCGTGGCCTTCATCATTGCTTTCATTGTTATGTTTTTAATTGTGCTTTCCAAGTATTAGTTTTTATTACTGTTTTAACTGAGGTTTTGTTTTGATATTGGTCTTATTGTGGTTGGGAACCTTGGCATTATTTCTGGTGTAAAGGTAGTATATACATCGAAGGATAATAGCAATGATGATAATATTATTCATTGGAGCCCTTCTGTTAAAATTAATAGAAGGGCTCCTTCCACTGATGGAAGATGTAGAGAAGGGGTCCGTTTTTCTCAAACAACATTCCCACCTAGAATGCTCAGATGTGGAGCTGGATGGAGAGGGAGAGGGGTTGAAATGTGCCACAGAAATGTCACGGTTACAGAGTGAGATTGGTCAGACAGCTGTGGAAAACCAAACTTCCTCGGGTTCAGGGAGAGACACTGTATAACAGGGAGGGGCTGAAAAGCAGGAGTGGGAATCCATTAACCCAGTGAGCTGGCATCCAGCCAAATGAGTGGCCTCGTTAATGAGTCATGTGGCTCACAAGCAGCATGAACCTCCCTGAGGGGGCAGTCGAGCCTTTTGGGAAAGGAAGGGGGCGGGTCTTCAGCTTGGAATCAGCACTTCACATCAGCAAGAGCTTGTTAACTTGATTGATGCTACTTGAGAATAGCCCTGTATCACAAAACTAGCTCAAATAAAGATTGCATTTCAAAAGCCTCCAGTTTTTCCCATTGGAGAAAGAAGAGGGAGGCCATATTTGCTGATTCCACCTTCTTACAGAAGCCCCAGTACTGCTTCTCACATTGTTTTGGGGGTTATTTATTTATTTATAAATTACTATGTTATTATGTTTAATATGTTTAATATTAATTATCAATTAATTGTGAGTTGCTCAAAAAACTCTGGATATTGGGTGATATAAAAATAAAAAACAGACAGACAATACCCAACAGCTTGCAACTTTTCTTTTTTATGGCACAGTTTCAGATCCAGCATATAATTTATTGATTTATTGATTTTATTTCTATACTGCCCAATAGCTGAAGCACTCTGGGTGGTTTACAGCAACACAGCACAACACAACAACCAGATAACAATAAAAGCAACATAAAGATTTCTCCATACAATTTAAAAAACAATTTTAAACACATTAAATTATTATTATTATTAACAACAACAACAGGCATCAGGAAAGCTAACAAAATATAAAAGTACAATATAAAATATAAATGTATAATATAAAATGTCAATTATTAAAACAATATAAAAAACTGTATGTATAATCTGTACCTGTTTCCCCCTTTGTGGCTCAAAAGGGGGTCTTGTGCAAACATGGCAGGATTTTGTCTATGTCAAAATGACATGAAAATTTCCTGCTGCTCGAGTGCAAAGCCCGTTCAGTCTAAGCACCTTGTTCCAGAATGACCCAGATGGGGAGGCCGTGTGTGTGTGTGTGTTTTCCTTCACAGTCGTGCCTGTTCATAAGCTTTGGGAGCTGGATGCACATCACGCCTGGCCATTCTGGGGGAAGTCGCTTCTTGGAAATCAGTTGGTATGGCTTCTCAGCCTTTCAAAGAAGAGAACAAAATGCATCTTTCAGGCCTTTGCTGTTGAACATGCCACCATCTTATTTGTGGAGAACAGAGTCATACAGTTGGAAGGGGCTTAGAAGGCCATCCGGTCCAAGCCCCTGCAGAATGCAGGACTCAAGTCTTCCATCCAAATACTAACCTGAGAGACCTCAGGATTAGGATCAGGTTCTCCATACAAAGCAACAGCCTCTTTACGCAGCAGCAGAGTAGGTCTTTGGACATCAGTGAGGACATTGCAACACTAGATGCCTTCTCCTGGCCCACCGAGGCCACTTTTCCACTTTCGAGGTTCATGGTTCCCTTGTGAGGTTTGTCTTTCAGTGTCTTAACAGTCGGAAGTCCGGGTTTTGTTGGAAAGGAAATCGGGATGGTTGCAGAGTTCCTGGATTCCAGATTTTCTGTTACAGAGATAGAGAAATAAGACATGGAAGATCACAACTGGCTTGTTCTTGCCAAGCTGAGAAGCTTCAAGAACATGCGGTATAGAAATCTGCCTCATATGGAGAAAGATCACCGCCCCCATTACTGCAGGATTGTCTGCAATGTCTGGCAAGTTTTCCAAGGTTTCAGACCTGGAGAGGCCTAGGATTTAACTTTACCAGTGCACTGTACCCCTTCCACTAACAATGGACTAAGGACAGTCTGGAGCAAAGAGCAAGCAGTGCTGTGGAACAGAATTTGGAATAATGTGCGACAAGGTCTCTAACTTCAGAGAGCTGTTTTCAGATATTGGTGAAATTCAGCACCTGAGACAGCTCCTAGTTTCTGCAGAAAAGGCCAGTCTACACATTACACAGAATGGGGAGTTCCGTACTTCTTCCTCCAGACTCTGTGTGTGTGTGTGTGTTTCACAAAATGCAACCATGGGATGCTGGAATTGGAAGTAAAGGACCCATGGTGTTGGGGCCATTTAATTCATTACTTTCCCAGTATGTTTTCACTGAAAATTCTCCCCCTCCACTGCTTTTTTCTCAGGTAGAAGGAAAGATCGTGAGTAGACCTGAAAATGTTGGCCACAGACTTTTGGAACTGAGAGGGGCAGTTGTCCTTGGTGTGCCTTTCCAGGCCACACCAATCTGGACTTCTCAGAGGAGGGGAGGGCTGGGAATTTGTAGCTTCAGACTTCGAGATGAGAGAAGTGGAGGAGCTTTTCTCAAGGTGGCTCTCTTCAGGAGCTGAGGCACGCTTTGAGAATAACCAAGATGTACAACTGTCGGGAGAGGGCCTGGGAAAGGAGTTCTCAGAACCAGTCAAAGTTGGTACAACTCTTGACTCCATGACGCTGTGTCAGGAGAGGAGGGCTAGCCAACTAGAGGGACGACATAGAGAGAAAAAGTGCGCTTGCTTTCAAAAGGGGCTCCCAAAAGAATGGGGCTTGAACACAGGAGAGTTCATCTTAGTGAATACTAGATAGGGTTCAACAAACCGCTCTGTGCATGGTCAGAGGTTTGTTCTGTGCTGATTGGGGTTTTGGATATACTCTGGTGAATGAAGAACTTTGGCAAAGGAATAGTCTGTGGCCTTGAATGTGCAGAGGGACAAAAACCCAGTTCACATGACAGGTTGCCTTTGCCTTGCTGCTCCTGAGTCCCCACCTTGCCTGGCTCCCAGTCGCACAGGTGCTGGATCCTGCAGGGGCCATCGAGAACTCCCAGATGGGCCTAAGCGGAAGCAGCTTGTATTGTGCACATTGTCATGCTAAAAAAAGAAAAACCAGCCTCCCGAAGCTTTTATCACATTAAGAGACCTTCCTGTATCAGTTGCCTGGACCTCTTCTTGGCAGATATCACTGGGAGACATTTCTGGCTGGTGGGCAAGTTACCAATATGAAAGAAAAAGGACAGCCTGCCTGTTCTTTGCTAGAGCTGAAGCCCTCTCGTTTGCAACCAACCAATGGTTCAGCGCATCAAGATACATTTATTTATTGCTCACATTGATATCCTGCCTTTGTAATGCTCTGATTATTTATTTTTTAAAGTAAGGTCTTTGTGCATTTACTTTTTCTGAAGAGCAGTCATTTTGGTTTGGTAGACAAGCGTTGATTTTCCTGACTTGAACACGAGTTGGTGAGCATTTGGCAATTTATTTTTAATTTCACTGAAATTGATCTCACTCTTTATTTGATAAATGAAATCACTTTGAAGTCTAAAAACAGGCTAATTTCAGACATTCATGGAGGTAGAACTGGCAACATATGAAATATATTTTATTATGGATTGTTTAATTCCATTTAGCTTGGATTGCTTGGAATATGTTAAGGAATATGCTTTTCCTTCTCATTTTCAAGGAGAGATGTTTTTGAAAAAGCAGGAAATTGGGTTGCTTCTAAATAGAAACTGGACAGAGTTCTGTCAGGGATTGAACAGCCTGAAAAACAATGACATTTTGCTAAAGTGGTAAAATTGAGAGCATCTGCAGTGTAACTAAAGTAGGTTAAGAATGTTTAAACATTGCACACAGACTCTGTTAGTCTGAGTAGCTCAACAGAAATTCAACCCTATCTAAATATGACCAGGTAATGGTTGAATACACTGTGATTTGCGGCTTCCCTTTTGACCAATGAGAATGCATATCCGAGCTTCGTATAATTTATTATTGTACAGGTTCATACTTGTGATAGACGGAAGTAGCGCTCCTTTTCTTGGCCTCTGCTACTTAAGGGAGGAATCATGCTGCTGAATGCGTTAGGCAGGACTGGCACCAGGTTTTGGGGGGCTTGTGGGTCAGGCACCCACAATGGGATAACTTGCTGAGTGAGCCCACCTTCCCCCATCATTGTCACTGGCACCTCAACCTCTTCCCCCTCGTTGCTCTTTTGATAGGCCAGTGAGCAGGGAGACCAGGCATCTCCTGGTCCTCCATCTCAGCAATTCTGTTGCTTGGGTCCCTGTTGGGCGAGAGGCAGCGGAGCGACCAGGGAAGAGGAAGAGCACGACCAGAATTTGCCAGCACTCGTCAGACCTCACCTGGAGTCCCGTGCCCAGTTCTGGGCACCAGAGTTTCTAAAAGATGCAGATAAGCTGGAAAGGGTTCAGAGGAAGGCAACAAGGATGATTCAGGGACCGGAAACAAAGCCCTGTGAGGAAAGATTGGGAGAACTGGGCCTCAGGGAGAGAAGACTGAGGGGAGGTGTGATAGCCCTCTACAAGTACCTGAAAGGCTGTTACAAAGAGGAAGGCCAGGATCTCTTCTCGGTCATCCCAGAGTGCAGGATACAAAATAATGGACTTAAGTTATAGGAAACCAGGTTCTGTCTAAGTGTCAGGAAAAATTTCCAGACTATTACAACAGTATGACGATGGAGCCAATGACCTAGCGAGGTTGTGGGCATTCTCACATTAGAGGCATTCAAGATGCAGCTGGACAGCCATCTGAGTGGGATGCTGTAACGGTGTCCTGCCTTCTTGGCCTTCTTGGCCCCTTCCAACTCACTATTCTATGAGCTCGTGTTGATTTGATGTTGTGCTGCAGATTTTTTAACTCTGCAATTTATGGCACAAATAACCAGCTGATAGTCTAGAAGAGCAGTTATTGGAAATAATGGTTCCGTATACCCAAAGATATAATCAGGCAGGATGCTTTCCTGTATATTTAGGCCACAGTATGAGGCAGGGAGGGAAGGAAAGGGAGAAGCAGGCACTAGAAATGATTAGAAAGTATAATAGGTGTTTGTTCTTACGCTGTTCTATCAGTTCTTCATGTCATTGATTTATAAGAACACAGGAACAATGTAGAAAAACTGCGTACAAAATAACTCAGGAAAAAAGAGTGTTGCCCACTGATAGGAATAGGACTTTTTTTTATTAAATCAGTCATTACATTTATATCCCTCTTTTTTCCAAGGAGGTTTAGGTGACATGCATGGGTTTCTGTCTTATTTTATCCTTTTGAAATAGGTTAAGCTAAAAGATTATGACTGGGCCCAGGTCACCCAAAGATCTTTGGGGCTACATGGAGGATTCAAGCTGGGGTGTCCCCAGACCTAGTCCAATACCAGAACCTTTCTGCAAAGAGTTAGGGTTGTTGTTTTAACATTAGTCACATTTGGAATCTGTTAACTAGTTAACTCAGGCAAAGTTTTAATTCGTCAGACAACATATTTTAGCAGATGAATTGATGGTGCTGCAGCTCTGAACAGAGTATGAATAAAGCACCCAAGAATTCTGGTTTGTGAGGATTTTCGGGTAGAATTTTGCAGAGATGAACCATTGTGATTTTGCTAAAGTGAAATCAAAAACAAACAGTTGGGCTCTTGCCCCAGTGAAACAGCTGAGGAATTTCAAAGAGTGTGTGCTTCCAGATTAAGTTTTATCCACCAATCACCCTGCCTTGAATATGTAATTTTATGTATGTCTGTGTCCTGAAGTTCCCATCCATTCAAAACCATCTTGTGCTTTCCATCACTTCTTCCATCTTTGTTCTTAACAGAAAACAAATTCATTTAGGAGGAAAAGACAGAATAGGTGCAGGAGGTCTTATGATCAGTAGTGCTAGGAGTCCTCATTCAGAGGCGTCCTACACCTAAAATGTTTGGATAAAACCAGTGACTTTTTTGGGTTGAGGGGAGGGATCAATACATCCCTAGACTGGCAGTGAATGTTGCCAGCTTTGGTACAGAGCAATATTTTGGCATTTCCTCTTGCAGTCAAAACATCTGAGGAACTCAGAAGAGCTTTGCTAAGATCTTCTCTGCAGAGATCCAAACACCTCTGGACTTTTCCAAAACATTACGAAAATAAAAGGGGAAAGTTCTTGACATGCACAGCTCCTGAAGAAATGAGACTGATGATAGCAAGCTTCTCAAACAGAAATAGCCAGGAACAAAAAGAAATTCTGCCATCTTTCAGCAGGATACATGCTGCCTGGAGGCATACGAAAAGCTGTTCCATTATTCATACTTTTGATTGGGAGATGTTACTGCTTCTCGCTCCTTTCTTTCCATCTCCTCCGCATGTACATCCCCGCCACGTATTTCCATTACCTGTCAGCTCTTCACTGATGTGCTTGAAAGAACAATCGCCTCTTTCTTCTTTTCCTTCAGACACACACACACAATTTTTCTCTTTCAAAGAGTGAAAAGCATCTTCAGAAAGACAGCAAAAACAGTGGTGACGTGATCGAGTTGGGAGCTGCTTTGATTATGAAGTGTCTGCTATTTCTGAGGCAATTGAAAAAATGCTAGTGCCTCATTGTTGCATTAGCCAATTATTTCTTTAATGAATGTGATAAAGCTAGAATTCCAGCTGTGAGTCATCCTGTGATCTCTGGGTTGTTTTGTCATCTGGATAGGCATTGATTTAGCAGTCAAACTTCTAAAGTAGCTGACCTGAAAACACATATGCATCAAGGCGCACAGCTTAGCTTTCCGCTTTTGACCCACAAGTCCCTGTATGGCTTGTGCCCAGCAGGGTTTTAGAGGCCCATTAACACTACTTTCTCAGCTTGGTTGTGCGGTTGACACCCTACCAAGCCCATTTCAGTGGCTTATCACAGCCTTCTCCAACCCGGTGCTCTTTGGATATATATTGAACAGCAGCTCCCATCATTTCCAGGCTGAGGATTATGGATGCTGAGTGGTCCAACATGTCTGGAGGCACTAGGATTGGGTAGGCCAGTTCATGAAGTCTGATGTCCGCATCAGTTTGGGATGCTGCTACACACACGCAATTCTAATGCAGCTTTACCAGGAGAAAAAGACACTGTGTGGCAGGATTTTGAGTGCCAACAAAGGGCAGCAAGCTTCAGTGATTTAATAGATTGCTTATTACTAGAATTTTTCCTAGATGAGTGGTGTTTGAACTGAGGTGGGGCTTTGGCTCCATGGATAACCCCCTGCTCTGCATGCAGGGGCTTCTAGGGCCAGTCTCCAGACATTTCTGCCTGGATGCTACTGCTCAGGGTCAACCATACTGGGCTAGATGCACCAGGGCCCAAAAAGGCAACTTCCGCAGAGCATCACAGTGCCTCTGGTTCGGTGGGACATGTTGAACGAGAGGGAACATTGAAATGTAGCTGCTAAACTGTTAATCAATCCATTAATTATATTTATATCCTGCCTTTTGTTCTTTCAAGGAATTCAAGGTGGTTTGCATAATTCTCCTTCTCATCTCAATCTTATCCCCACACCAACCCTGTGAGGTAGGTTGGGCTGAGAGTCTGGGACTGACCCCAAGTCACCTGGTTGGCTCCATGGCTGAGCGGGAACTAGAACCTGGATCTCCCAAGTCCCAGCCTAGCACTCTTAACCACTGCACCATTCTTTTAAAACCATGTATTCACTTCACTAGTTTCCAGTCTGCTTCCAAGCCCAGTTCAAAGTGCTGGTTCTTTTGACTTTTAAAGCCCTAAACAGTTATTTATTTATTTATTTATTTGGATTTTTTTTTTTTTTGTATGCCGTCCCATTCGCATAAGCCTCGGGACGGCTTCCAACATCATAAATAAATACACATACAAATATACATATAAAATCTGGATACATCCTGGCTGAATATTCTAAACCAATAAATAATATCAACAATTATTAAAACATCGTTTAAATAAAACGGTCTTGGTCTGGCGCCGAAAAACAAATGACAGCGCCAGGCGGACCTCTCTGGGGAGCGCATTCCATAGTTGGGGCGCCACCGCAGAGAAAGCCCTCCTCCGGGTACTCACCCTCCTAATATCTTTCACAGAGGGTTCCCGGAGGAGGGCCTCTGCTGCCGATCTCAAGGGGCGGGAGGGCAAATATGGAAGCAGGCGTTCCTTTAGGCGTTCCTTTAGTTAAGCCCCAGGATATCTGAAGGACCATTCAGATTGCACCATGAGGATCTGCCAGTGCACTTTGGTCTTCAGAGACACAGCTCAGTCGCTCGTTCCCCTGCTGCTGGAGGTGCACTCGGCTGGTAAACCGCACACAGCCTTTTTGATGATAAAGCTCCAGTTGTGCTTTAGGTGCCAGCTGAAAATGATAGTTAGACATGCTTTTCAGTAGGGTTTTGTTCTATTCTTGCTGCTGCCTGTTCTCAGCATTGATTTTTGTGGTTATTTTTTGTTTTATGGATAGTTATTTTATGATGGTTATTACTCATTGTGCGAGTTCCATTTTAAGATGGAAAGGCAGGATTAAAAAAAAAAACACTAACTACATAAATGAAGGAACAATCTGCATTTGTTATGAAGATACCAGTACGAGCCAAGCTTGGTGTGCACCTTGGAGCAACATATTCACCCCACGGTCATAGAGGGGTAATTCAGCCCTGGCTGTCAAAAGAACAGCAGTGACTCTAGGCACAAAATATTGTGCCGCCAAGCCTTGGTGACTTCAGCTCAAGGTGATAAAAATCTGAGATTGGGCAGTTCTGGGTTAGTCATAATCCACTTTTGACAGCTTTACTGTTGTCTGAGTAATCGGTTGAGTTGCAAGCCGTGGTTCTGGTGATGAAGCACAATGCTTAGCACAAGCTGCTAAGCATTTTCGGGTAGTGGCACCCATAGCGTGGAATTCTCCAAGCTTTCTCTACTATTTAAGAGGCTGCTTACAAGTGTGTTTTTATTTCTAGGCAATTGGGGATAGGGAATCCATAAATTGTTCTCAAATTCTTCATTACTGATTTTAAGTTTTGCTGCTGTTTCAGAACGTGTTGCTACTATTGTGTTGTAGTTTGTACAATCATTGAGGTTTTAAACTTTTTAATTTTTTATTTGTGGGTACGTAGCTCCAAGTCACCAATAGAGTTCATTTTAATGGAATGCTGGGTGAGGAAGTTAAAAACCAGGGATGAATGTAATGTCATCCCAGCAGAAGTTGGCCAGTTGGCCATCCTCTCTTCCCCTCCTGAAATCCTCCCAAGTGACTACAAATCTACTTGGGGGTCGTCAGGATTCCCAGCCTTCCAGAAAAGATGTTGAAGGTACATAGTTAAGGTGGGGGCATGTTGTGCCGATGGAAGGAGTTGTTTGTAGAATGGCCCTGGTGAATCCAACTCTCCATCAGCAGGTTGGCTGTTTTTTCCACAGTGCAGGTTTCTTCAAGGGAAGAGTCCAATAACATTCAGGTTCACCTCAATGAGCACCACAGTTCCTAGAACTTTATATCTGCAGTGGAATATAGAACTGTTCCACTTTTGTAACATTCAGACATACATACGTTTTGGCATGGGTTTGGCAAAGTCCATGGATTTGTGCTGCTATCAGTGGTGATACTATAGTTTATTATATTGGTTAACTGGTTTGTGAGATTTAGATTGTAAAATATGTATGTGTGCATATAAGCCTCGTGTGTGTGTGTGTGTGTGTGTGTGTGTGTGTGTGTGTGAGAGAGAGAGAGAGAGAGAGAGAGAGAGAGAGAGATCGCCAGTCCTCTGTCACTTACACTGGCTACCAATTGTCCGGGTCTAATTCAAGGTCCTGGTGATGACCTATAAAGCCCCAAATGGCTTGGGACCAGGATACCTGAAGGAACACCTCCTCCCCTATCTGCCCTCCCACCCCTTGAGATCTGAGGCAGAGGTCCTCTGGGAGCCCTCCTTGAAGGAGGGTGGCTGCCCAGAGGAGGGCCTTCTCTGTGGTGGCGCCTCGACTGGAACGCATTCCCAAGAGGTTCGCCTGGCCCCAACACTTCTTTCCTTTTGGCGCCAGGTGAAAACCTTTCTATTTTCCCACTATTTTAATTGTTAATTGTCTTAATTTCTGTTTTTATATTTATTATTGGACGCTGTGCTACTTTTACCTCTTTATCCTATTTTATTGGTGTTCTTGTAAACTGTCCCGAGACGTCAGTGATGGGATGGTATACAAACGTTTTAAATAAATAAATAAATATTTCCAGATACCATTGTGCACATGGAAGATAACCTTGGGTTGAAATGCGTTTGCTCTCAGTCAGTTATTTTTGGTACTGGGGGATTTACTGCACACGTTTGTAGTCTCTTCTGATCTTTATGACTGAATGCCTGAATAGATAAACTCCCTTTTCTCAGGCCTTTGGGAATTATTTATTTTCACCTGCTACTTTATCCCAATTTGTTCCTCGCACCTTCTGGGGACCTGTGTCCCAAGCAAGCACAGGAATGTTCCTTTTCTTCAGACTAACTGCCTGCCCTTACGCAGAAAATGTGCACCTGATCCCTCCCATTCACTTTACTGGGCAAAGGGTTGCAGACCCTTCTGGGTTAACAATGAACCGAACTGTGCAGATTTCAGTGGCCTTTGGCAGCTTCGCTTTGCACAGGATCAGGCTTTTCTTGCCTTCCCTTGCCTTCTGTCGCCCCTTGCCGAGGAGCATCGCACGCTCGCATCCGCGATGGCAGCCCTGGCTGGCCGCCTTCCAACCTCTGGCTTTCATGCCTTGTCCTTCCTCCCCCAGCTATTGACCTGCTGTACTGGCGCGACATCAAGCAGACGGGCATCACATTCGGGAGCGTCCTGCTGTTGCTCTTTTCCCTGACCCAGTTCAGCGTCGTCAGCGTGATCGCCTACCTGGCGTTAGCTGCTCTCTCGGCCACCATCAGCTTCAGAATCTACAAGTCAGTCCTACAGGCTGTTCAAAAAACCGACGAAGGCCACCCTTTCAAGTGAGTACGGTGCAGCTCCTGCCAAGGGAACTGTAGTTTGCACGGAATTCAAACTTTCCTTCCCTAGGAACCGTCCGCAAGAGCAGGAAATGGGTTGCCATTGGAAGGTCTACCGAATCCGAATCCTCCTCGGTAGCTCCGAATGTCTGGAATGTGCATACCTCCTATGCACATCTCAAGGCAACTGGGCAATCCAAGCGGCTGTGAATGCTAATACCCTCCTCACCTTAATGTTTACCCAGAGAAGGCACGATATCATGCCATCTAAGGCAGGACAGATGTTATCCTGTTCCGCTTCAGTCCCTTCCTCTTCTCTGTGGAGCCCTGGCCGCCGCCGCCTCCTCCAGGTCACGCTTCAAGAAAGGAACCTCTTGGAATGACCCAGCTGGCCCAGGTGGGCTCTGCAGAGAGCCACGCTGGCCACTTTGCCACAGCAGGTGGCAGCAGGTGGCAGTCCCCACTGCCCTGCTCTGGCGCATCCTCAAGGGGGAAGCTGGGCAAACGGCTGCTCTGGAGGGCTGGGATGGTCCCTCTCCAGAATGCTTGGTCCGTGCCCCCCAGGGCCTTGTTCTGAAGAGAATGAGGCATTGGCTTGGGGGGTGGCTGACAGGTGTCAGTGGGGAGGGAGTGTACGAGAGAGAGAGACAGAGACAGACAGAGAGAGAATGAGAGAGAGAGGGAGGGAGAGAGAGAGAGAGCTGTTGTCTTTCCAAGTATGCTGTCTGATCTGAGGGTTTCCACTGCTTCATGGGAATTATTTCCTGTTTCTCAAGACCAGCTCCTGGGAAGACAAATAAAGCTACTTCTTCAGCCAAGGGCCAAATAACAGGGACTGACCAGAAAGGGCACAGAATGGCCTACCAGGCACTGAGGGGCCAGAAACGTGATGAAGGAAAGGTGCTGCAAGTGTTTTGAGGCAACTGAGTAGATGCAGAAGGACTTTGAGGGACATGGAGTGAAAAATCGGCAGCACCAGGGGTGTCCTACTGTCCACGGATGGTCACATCCTGGAATCCAGGGAATGGCTTGTTTTCTTCAGAGGTAGTCCCTGCTGTTCCATATGCTGATTGGCATAATGATCATCTGCACATACTTAAAGCCATGCTTGAACTAAATAGAAATGGCCAATCCTATGGACCGCACTCTTACTGTATTCATTTTATTTCCTGCATATACCATCCAATAACCAAAGCTGTCCAAGGCAGTTCACAAAAACTGGAACCCAAAGATGCAATGGGATGAAATGAAAAACCTTTAAAAGTTTTAAGCAAAGCAAAACCGAGGTGTCCTTCTTTTCTTATTAACTCATGGAAGGCAGTATAGAAATGGTTTTAAACCAATTAAGGAGGTGCACATTGGAGAAAGAAATTCTGGAGTTGGCCCATGTCCTATATAAATTCTGGAGTTGCCACACAAAGCTAGGAAGGAAAGGCAAAGAGGCCATGCGGCAAATCCCTGCTGATTTCATGACCAGGGCTGTGCTTTCTCAACAGAAGCTACTTGGAAATGGAAATGTCTCTCTCCCAGGAACAGATTCAGAAATACACAGATTGCCTGCAGTCATATGTGAACAGCACAGTCAAAGAGCTCCGGAGGCTTTTTCTGGTCCAGGACTTGGTGGATTCCTTAAAGGTATGTGGCCACCAAAGAACAGGGAGGGTTTGGGAGAGAAAAATGTGGACAGGGGAAAGCAGGACATCTTTGGAGTTTCCAGAACTTGGAAGGTTTTCAAAAATTCAAGGAATTTATAAAATTATGAATGGAGTAGAATGTGGACAGAACCTTTCCCTCTTCTCCCATGACGCTGGAGCAGGGATGCAGAACCTCAAAGGGCCAAGGGCCAAATCAGTGGCTCCCAGTCTGGCTCGCCACGGTTTTCTAGATGGCCACACCCCCTTCCCTTCAATCATCAGTTGCAGTTTCCTGTCCCATGCAGTTTTTCCCATTCTAAAAGGTTTAACTGCCTTTTGTAAAGCTGAGTTACTTGCAGTAAGAACTTTAAGCTAAAATACCCTGGTAATTGGCTGGGGGGGGGGGTTGGAACACCCTGCCCCTTATGCATTCATGATTTTCCCCTTGGATCCACTAATCATGGGAATGCAGCCACTGAGAGCCTTCCTAAAATGGAATTTGGCCCTCAGACTGAGAGGTTCAACACCCTTGTATTAGAACATGAGATCTTTATGCAGCACTTAATTATGGAGTTCACCACCCCTAAGCTGCTGGGTTAGTTCCTTTAAAAATGGATTGGGCAAATTAATAATAAAAGGTTTGTTTATTTAAAGCCATTTACACACACACACACACACAAGACAGACAGTTAGACAGAGAGCAGGCTTAACTTTAAGCAGCTCTCAAAGTGTCCTTCCTGTATGCTTATACTCTAAAAGACGATACCAAAGGGAAGGAGATGGTGAAAAAAGAAGGAAAGATCACACTCAGAAACCAGTTCTTCAAGTGTCAACCTTCTTATGGTGGCCAGCTTGAATGGAAAAGTTAAGGCAGGGAAGGAGCCAGTGGAGGCTTGGCAATGGAGTAGCCCTGAAGTTCAGCATGCAGGGCATGGTGGTGGTGGTGGTGAAATCAGAGAAGGCAAAAAGAAAAATTAAAGCAATAGACAAGGGAATCCTTGTTCAATAATAACACCCAGTATGTTTTGGTTGATGGGAGACTGAGGGCACAAAACTGGGCTCTTTGGGATCCAGTGTAGTGGTTCAGAGTGTGGGACTGGAACTCAGGAAATCTGGGTTCTAGTCCCCGTTCAGCCATGGAGCCAATGGGGTGACATTTTAAGAGATGGTATCTATGTATTACTTTTCAAAGTTGAATTGAATTATGATAGCAGTGTGTAGTATGACGTTTGCTCAAAAGATGGCATTAATCAAATGAATAATAGCATCACCATGCAACAGTTTTTAAGGCAGGTTTTCCTTTCTTAAAATGTGTATACATTTTTGGCACCCTCTATATTTTGGGGATGTGTGAATATGAACTAATTATTGGTTGAGTTTTTAAACCTCGTGTGAAATGAAAAATATGCTTGGGAAATGGCCTCAGTAAATCAGTTAACTGAAGCAAAGGTTTGATGGAAAGTGCTGGGTACACTCTGTGTTTTAAATAAATACATTCTGCATTAAGCAAATGTCACCTTTTATGCCAAGGGAAACTCCATTCTGAAGCTTCTGTAAATGATATGTTAGCATATATTTGCTCATTTTGAATTATTCTTTTTCCGTAGCATGTGAGATAAAAACTATACAAGACATGGAAGTTCCTTTCTCCAGCCACTGGAAATTCTGTTCAACATACTCTGGCTTCTGAGATGTACCCATTGCAAAACATACATTCATAGTTCTAAGAGCTAGAAACTTGTTTGGTTTCTGCAATTTTAGAAGAAAGTTGAGAGTATTGCAACATTGAATGCTATGCTCAATACCAAATTTGGGAAGGAACAAAATACACAGTTTGTAGGTTGGTTAAAAAGTGCTAATAATTTGTAATTTGCTTTTATAGAGGTTTGGCTAAAAGAATAATTATGTATGTTTTTATCAGTCAAAATATCTACAACCCACCCTACATCAATCAATCTCATAGTGGGGTACAATACTAATAAAACAATAGAGTATAAAACCAATCATTGTAATTTTCAGCTGAGCTACAATCTGAGACTCTACAGCCTGCATAAATAGTTCAGTATTAACTTAGTGCCAGGATGAGGATTAAAGCGAAATTTTCCAGAATTATTTATCATTGTGTTGACTGCCCAAGTGTGCTTGTGAAAATGATTACGTTGATTATATTTCCAATTTAGTTTGCAGTACTTATGTGGCTGTTGACTTATGTTGGCGCTCTCTTCAATGGCCTAACTCTTCTGATAATGGGTAAGGTCAATTATTTTTAAGATCCTTCCTCTGAAATTTTGGAACACAAAACAGTTTTGTCAACTAGATTGAAATGCACTCTCTTCAGAATGAGCAACTTGCAGGCTAGGGTGGATGAAAGTTGTGGCTCTCCAGATAGCTGGATCTACAGATTGCCTACTGCCTTAAAGTGCCAATTATTTCTAGCCTCCTTTCCTTGCTAAATCTTTTAATTAAACAAAAACCATATTCCTGTTGCAGCCTACTGCTGTTGTGTCTGTCTTGTCAGGTTAAGTGCAATTCTATGCCTGTTTACACAGGGAAAAGTCTTACAGCGATCAGTAGGATGCATAGGATTTTTTTTTTAAAAAAAATTGCATAGGATTGTGCACTAAGGTGGTGAAAGTTTTCATTCAGGAGAATTTTCTCATTATGTCCCCAGCCTCAAACTCCCCCCACCCATTCCATTTGCAATGAGCAAAATTATGGCTGTGTTAACATATTCTAAATCCATTCTCTACACTTCGGGGGTGGGGGGCGAGCATAGTAGCTCAGTGGTAGGGAAACTGCCTTGCATTCTTAAGATCCCAGGCATCTCTCGAGAAGAGGGGGACGTAGGGAGACAATGGGAAAGCTGACACCCCAGAGAAGGCTGTTCCCTACTGGAGAAGATAAAACCGGGCTCCGTGAAGGAATAACTTGTCCATTTGCATAATGTAGCTTTGCACTCATTTTCCTCTGCTTCGGATAGGTCAGGCTCAGGCCTGGGAGCAATTATGGGATGTATCCTTTTAGCAAAGTCAGCAGTCAGGCAAGGGCAGTTCAAAGCAGAAGGCAGGCAAAGGTCCAGGGCATTATATTGCCATTCTGGGAAAAGAGGGATGTTAAAAGCAGGACCTTTTCAGGAGTTACCAGCGCAAGGAACAGTATCATCAAGGCAGGCACTATTTCAAGGTGATGGATGCTGAAACGGATGGTCAGTCCCAGATGAAGGCTTATCAACTGAGCCTTCCAGAGCCCTGTCAAGAGTCAGCTGCAGCACATCAGAGCCTTCTGAAAGAAGCTGCGCTCATGGGGAAGGCTCCACTAGCTGGGAATCTATTATTTCCAAATAGCCTGGTTGTTGTGCTTTCGAAGGCACATGTTTTGCCTCTGGGTGGTGGCCTAGAAGGGAGAAGGAACTTGGGATTGTTGTGGATCACAGGCTGGATATGAGTCAACAATGTGATGTGATGGCAAAAAGTGAACGCTGTATTGGGTTGCATTAATAGTGTGGCTTCAGATCACACGAGGTGCTGGTTCCTCTCTGTGCAACACTAGTTAGGCCCCATCTCATGTACTGTGCCCAGTTCTGGGCACTGCGCTACAAGAAAGATTGGGACAAACTGGAAAAAGTTCAGAGGAGGACAACAAAGACAATCACAGGCCTGGCAGCAAAGCCCTGTGAGCAGAGGTTGAAAAAACTGGGCATGTCCAACCTCGGGAAGAGAAGATTGAGTGGAGATGGGACTTTGAAAAGTCTTTGAAAGGCTGTCACACAGACAGGATTGCTTTTCAATCATCCCAGAGTGCAGGGCACAGAATTGGAACAACAGGCTCAGATTAGAGGCAGCCAGGTTCCAGCTGAGCATCAGGAAGAACTTCTTGACTGTTAGAGTAGTCCAACGATGGAACCAATTGCCTGGGCGGGTTGTGAGCTCTCCCACTCTGGAGGCATTCAAGAGACAGTCGGACAGCCTTCTGTCAGTGGTGCTTTAACCTGCTGCATGGAGCAGGGGGTTGGACTTCATGGCCCCTTCCAGCTCTACTATTTTATGGTATGTCCCTCTTTGTTCTGGACCTGGTGCATGCTAGGGTGGGACGGATGCTAGGTCTTCTCCTCAGACTCTGCAAGGAAGGTACAGCCCTCGGGGGCCCGATCCAGGGGTTCATGGCTGTAGCTTTGCTACAGAAGAATCCCATGGGGCTCTATAGTACCTGCATTCCCATCTGAGGAGACATCCTGGATAGGACTGGAGACATGTTTTCCTGCAGAAAGCCCTGCTATAAAATCACCATCCATGATGATGGATGGGAAGAATCAACTCAAGCTGATAATTTTAGGTTGCATTGAACCCAAGTGTCAAATCCCATACACAGACATTTAGCGGGCTTCTTAATTTCCTCACCCTACTTCACCTGACTTTCTCTCTTTCTCCTGATCTCTTCTCACCACTTCATTTGTGTCACATCCGTGAAATGGGAACTTCATTATCTATTCATTTTGCATCTTTCAGTGAGGAACATATTGTTCCTGAGCACTCTGCATGAACAGATCACTGTAACGCCTGTATGAAAAAAAAATATTTCTGATTAACTTTCATATATCACCTTATCTACTTAGAAGTCATCAAAGTGGAGTGCAATTTAAAACACAAAAACCTTAAAAACACTAAACAGTTTATTTTTCTAAAAGCCAAGACATTTAGAACCAAGCATAGTTTTTTGGGAGAGCAAATTCCACAGTGTGGGAGTGATGCAGGAATAACAGGAATGTAACACTTTTTCTTTTTCCTTTATCTAGCTGTGGTGTCAATGTTTACTCTACCTGTTGTATACGACAAGTACCAGGTATGTAGGACGTTTTGTGATTCTTGGCTCCATCAGTGCCTCTCAGTTGGAAAGGTGGACCCCTTGCGGCCCCTTGAAAATTATAGCATTCGGTATGGCATAAACTTGTATAGATTAGATGCATGACTGTGTTAACCTAAGAAACCTAAAATATTATTCTAAGTTAGTAGGTATACATAAAGAAAAATATGCAAGGAATTACAAGGGGAAATGAAATGTAAAAAAGGCAAACAGAGAACATTTTCTTAATCTTAAGTGTATGTAAAATAATTTCAGTGACCGTTTACACAGGACTGATTTGATAACACAGACCTCCTACTATTGGTAAGATTACTACAGGATGAGAACCCAATACAGGCTAGAAGTCATGAAAGTTAATTTCTTGCTAAGTCATAATCTAGTAGTAGTAATCTTGTAGTCTAGTGTTAGAGTCTTCCTTTAAAGTTTCATTCAAGAATGGCTGAGTGAAATGTAAGGTCAGTAACAAAGAGATCTGCTAAAGTGCTTTTTCACTGGTCTGCACACTGATATCACCAGATTTGTGTCCATTTATTCTTTATACCAGCTTGGAAGATGAGCAGGGGAAAGAGTCCTTCATGCTGTGGCCCAGTCCACAGAATGCATCCCAGCTGCTGTGCAGAAAATCATCCTAAACAAAACTAATGATTAATTACCTATCAATATGACTGAGCAATTATGCCAATTTTCTTCTGTGTGCTCATTTTGAGTTTGGCGTCACTCTTTGAAAACAGCCTACACTGTATACATCAGGGGAAGGTTTGAATGACCAATTCAAGGTGCTTGCTTTAACCTATAAGAAGAGCCAACGTGGTGTGGGAGTTAGGGTGTTGGACTGAGGTTCCAAGAGAGCTGGGTTCTAATTCCCCACTTGGCCATGAGGAACACTAGGTGATTTTGCCCCAGTCTCAGACTCAGCCCAAACTACCTCACAGGACTGTTGTTAAGAGGATAAAATGGAGCTGTGTAAGCCACCTTGGGTCCCTTACAAGAGGAAAGAGGTGCAGTATTAATGCGAGGTGGTGGGACTAACAACAGTAGTAGTAGAGTGTGATGTGTCCAAAGGACATTGACTTTTCAGGGCTCCCCAGTGAAGGATGTTTCAAATTGTTCTGTCTCAGGCAGAAAAGCACTTTGAGTGCAGAGGCTCGAATGTGTTTCTTCCCTCTACTATGTACTTTTCTTTTCTGCTATTTGCAGTGGGTGGCATGGAGAAAATCAGACTGTAGCTTTGCTCCTGGACATGAATAGCTTACCATGTCGCAACACCCACTGTATGGTGTGATTCAGAGAGATCATTACATGGCTTTGTAGTAATTGCTGTATGCAGCACACAGTATGAATTAATGATGCAGTCCTGTGCAAGGGACTGAAAAAGAGGCCAACAACTCCCATCCAGCATAGCTGGGGCATGTTGCTGCGCACACATGCTTGTGTGTGCATGCGTGCACACATTTGCGTAATGTGCATTTACTTTTCATCTCCTGTCTTTATTTAGAACAAACTAATGGGTTTGGGGTTTTCCTTTTTCTCAGAAATCTTATTTCTTTTTTTAAAAACTTATTATTTTGGGCAAAGAATACTTAGTGACAAGGAGATGTATAGGTAAGTAATGGGTATATAAGTTGGCCGCCAGCTAAGAGCATGGGACTGGGACTCAGAGGATCTGGGTTCTAGTCCCCGCTCAGCCATGGAGCCAACTGGGTGACTTTGGGCCAGTCACAGACTCTCAGCCCAACCTACCTCACAGGGTTGTTGTTGTGGGGATAAGATGGAGGAGGAGATGTAAGCTGCCTTGAGTCCTTTGTGGGAAAAAGGCAGGATATAAATCGAAAATAATAAATATTCTTCATTTCATAGTCAAGAAACAATGCATATTTCTGGCAGAGGTGCTTTTGCTTCCTGACCAAATCTTGCCTCCTCAACCCCAGGCTTGCCTTTTAAAAAGTTGCTGTAATTCATACAGTGCAATTATGTATCTGCTGACTTCCATGTGCTTACTCCCAGCCATATGAGAAAAGGATCAGTTTTTAGCATCATTTGCCACCATCCATGCCATTTTTTTGTAATGTAATCTCTGGGAAACCAATTGTGTGTTCTGGACAATGTGAGAGCATTCCCTCCCCATTATTTTTATTAATTATTTTATTTTATTATTATTTTATTTATTTTATCTTGAGCAAATGATTACCAACTGGGAAGCAGATAAGAGACGGTATCACCAGAAAGTGGCTGGAAGAATTTTTAACTGTCTGGAGATTACCTCAGGAGTGCAATGTGAGTGGAGCTGGGTATCCAGATCTCAACTCCATGCTTTTAAGGAGCAATCCATAATGCTAAAGCCTGTGCTCCAAATAGATTTAGCACCATGGATAGCTTCTTTAACATTACGAGTGAAATCTGAAGTGGTTACACAGTCCTGCCAGCATGGGAGCCACTGGCCTGCACTGCAGGAGTATGTGTCAGGAACTTTCTTGAGTTCTGTAAATCAGCTCTGTAAAATGTATGAATTCTTCTGCCATCTTGATATCTTGCTGACTTTCCCTACCTTCTTTTCAGGCACAGATTGACCAATACTTGGGACTTGTGAGGACCCACATAAATACTGTTGTGGCAAAGTGAGTTATTGCTCTTTTTTTTTCAGCTTATCGAGTGCCTGATCCTACCTAATCTTGGAAGCTAAGCAGGGTCAGGGCTGGTTGGAATCTGGATGAGAGAATCTGCACTGAGCTTGGACTCGATGGCCCACCTAGGCCTCTTCCAACTGTGTGATTCTATAAGTCATTTAGGACAGGAATGGGCAAAAGTTGTTCAGGATCAACTGAAGATCTCTGGGCAATTTACTGTAGATCAGGATGGATTTCTGAATTCCAGTTGTTTATCAGTAGCTACAACAAAATGGGCTCGTTCATCGTGGCCTAAATAGTTAGGTTAATGCTGCCTGGCATGTGCCACCAGTTTCAATTACCTGCCAAGCACAGTTTCTTATATGATCCAAGTTCAAGCACTGTGGCTTACAGGAGGGAGAAACAACCTTCATTAACCCAACAAAAGTCCATTGGTATTTGAGGGTCTTTTCTCCTCCCAATGAGTTTGCTACCTGGGTTTGGATGATACCACAAATGGTACCAGGATGGAAATTAGACTAATGGCAACTAAGGTCGCGTAAATAAAATAAGCTATCCTGGCTTGCTTTGATCATGCAAACCAGGTCGGAGACTCCTTCCTGCTAAATTGTACTGTTGAAATGAAGAAAAATTGGGAAAAGTGTAAGTGGATTTGAGCATGAAAGAGTGGGAGCTCATCTTAGTTCTGTTTCTCAAACCAAATTCCTGTGCCCAGCAAGTTGCACTTTGTTCTTTGGTGCTCAGGGCAATCCTATGCATGATTAGACAGAAAAGGGTCTTTAGTTTCAGGATACTTTTCTATCTAAACATCTACAGGATTGCACATGGCTCTAATTCAACTCTCTTGTAGCCTGAGAAGTTTCTAAGATCTCAGGGTAAACATCCAGTGATATGTGAGACCAAAAGGAAAAGGGGCAGAGC
The DNA here is from genome assembly GCF_004798865.1 of Varanus komodoensis. Lineage (NCBI taxonomy): Eukaryota > Metazoa > Chordata > Lepidosauria > Squamata > Varanidae > Varanus > Varanus komodoensis. The sequence goes on from NW_025335761.1 coordinate 60,756,466, forward strand.
TGAAGGACCAGCCAGTTTTGTTTTAAAGCTCTTGCCACCAGTAACTAAAACTTAGGAGAGGCATTTTGCCCTATTAGAAGGCAGGAAAGGCAAAAGCCAGGAAACTGCTCAACTATCAGCAGTGAAAGGGCAAGGAAAGGTCATGGCCGTTTGGAAAACCCTTGAGGGCCAGAGTGGTTGGCTGTATCTGACTTGTGGGCCTGAGATTTGACACTCAAGTTCTAGTCAGTGGATTTAGGTGTTGCAGTAAAACTCAAAGGAGATCCCACACACCTGAAGTCTCTACTTCCCTGATCAATACTAGCAGTTACACATTAGGGAAAGTTTATGGCAGAGGGTTCAAATAGGTGGTCCCTTGATATTGTGTTTCTGCAAACCACACAATTCGAGTATTTCTTTTTTTTTTTTGAACCACAAATATGCAAGGGGCAGAATCTTACAAATGGCTCATCTTCTCTCCCCTGTACAACTAGGGATAACACCCCACTTTCTAAAATCCCAATCAACCACAAGGACAAGCTTCCTTCTCTTTGGAAAGAAGCTACTGCCACAGTCTCTTCAACATTCCCTGCCCGTCAAGACAGTTTGATTGATGGGACCTTTCAAGATTCTACCTTTCAGGTAGAACTGGGTTCCTTTCCATGTAAGAACAGTGTGAGCCCCAGCTCTCAGACCTATGGCATAGTTGCTGGGCACGAAGATTTTTCAGGGCCTGATCTGAAAATACACACACAGTTTCTAGGCTCCCCAGCTTGTTTTCATCTCAAGAGCAATTAACTTTAGGGAGTCGCTGAAGGATCTAAACAGACAAGAAGCAGACTCTTTTTGTGCACTGAACATAGTTCAGCTCTAAATGTTCTTGAGTGGAAAAAAGTCTGCTGAAAGAACATAGAAACAGCGAGTCAGAAGGGGTCTCCCGGGCCATCTAGTCTGACCTCCAGCACCAGCCGGCTCCGCTCACGACATGCCCACCATGTGGACATCCAGCCTATCCTTGAACACCCTCACCGATGGGGCCTCAACGACCTCCCGTGGAAGTCCATTCCACACCCTCGGGGTCCTGACTGTCAGGAAGTGCTTCCTGGCATCCAAACAGAACCTTGGCTCCCTGAGCTTTGCTCCATTGGAGTGCGTCCTGCCTTCCCCTGCAGGGGAGAACAGGTCTCTACCCATCTCCTTGTGACACCCCCTCACATACCTGTATGTCACCAACAGATCCCCTCTGAGTCTCCTCTTCTCCAGGCTGAAGAGACCCAGTTCCTTCAGTTTCGCCTCATACAGCTTCTAGAGGAGAGAATTAATGATGCTGTGGAACATGCTCAGTTGAATCTCTTGTCTATTTTTTCATTTTTTGTAATTCCTTTTTTTATCTCTAGGATCCAAGCAAAAATCCCAGGCGCTAAGAGAAAGGCTGATTAAAATCGGCAGCAAGAATCCATCTGCTACAGGACTGAATGATGAGGGAGTCTGGGAGGAAAACAGCTCTGTTCTTACTGTTTACTTATAATTTATTGTTCCTTTCTCTCTCTGTCTGGGTGAAGGCAGACGTAAAACGGAAAGTGAGCTCGCAGCATGCCCCTCAGCTGCAGGGTGAGCCTGGCTTCCTCCCGATTTCCTAATGGAATGACAGGCATGCATGCCAGGGATGAAACCTCGGCCCAGCGGTCTGTCTTGCACTCCTCTCCCTGCTATCTGTGCTTCAGGCTGGCTGTCCAGCTCAAAAACACAACAAAAAAATTAAGAGCACTACATGAATTGTCATGCATTTCTCTTAATATATCAGCTCAATGCCAGTCTTTCCTCTTCTAAGGAATCTTTACTCAAGTGCAAAGTTACTCCAGAGATGGGGAGGGGCAAGAATTTAGGAGATATTGTAGGGAGGCAGCCAATCAGCACAGCCAGCTTCTGCTTCACATCTGCAGAACTGTTTTTTCCAGAGCTTGACCCTGGAGAGGAAAGGTATGTTTGTACTGAATGTAGTGAGGTCTTCCCTCCACTGCTATAATCAGGTTACCTCTGTCTTCACCCCTCTTTCAAACACCATGATCTCAGAGATGTGAAACAACGAAGCAGCTGTTTTTTCTCCTTTCCTGCTGTTTCTGTACTCTCTTAGACTATTTGCAATCACGTATGTCAAGCACTAAAGTATAGTAAAGAGAAAAGTGTTCTAGGTGTGGTTCTTGTGTTGCTTCCCAAGTGCATGATGGTGAGAGCCTAAAAATACTATTGAACTTTCTATTTTTTATTTTCTAGTGCTTCTGCTATTACTGTTACTACTACTACTACTTCTATTGGCATCGCTTCGATAACTTTTAATGTTACCTGTGGCTAGGGCTTCCCTGCTTGGTGCACTGATGCAGTTTTGCTTCTATGTCCACTGGGTTCGCTGGTTGGGTTTATCTTTAGTGTCTATCTAGAAATGTAGACTGATGTCTTTGTGTTGTGTTTTTCTCCAGCACAAGTAATAAAAACAAAACAAAAGAGAAATCAGTACTTCAATGGTATAATCTGTTTTGTATAACTCTCTAAAAGAAAATTCAAATAAAACCCACCCACCCAGTACTTCTTTTTCTTTTTGTTCTTGAGGGATCAACGGGCTGATTTACATGTATGGGAACTGAAGACTTCCGGCTTGTACCTTGTATCACAAATTTGTATGACGTTCTCTGTAGGACTTAATTATGGACTCTAAATATTTGCACTTATGTACTTGATACCGAATGCAGAAATAAATGTTACTAAATGTTAAAAAGGAGTTCTCCTTGCCATTTTGATCATGACTAGTATCAATTTATATTTCAAATGCAGCATATTCCTATAATATACATTGTTTAACTCAGTGTTCTCAGATTCCAGCTAAGGGACAGCTTTTCAATCTTCTCAACAAATGGCAAGTTAATCTTGGCAGCACTGGAACTAGATGGCATTTTTCAGGAAAAAAATACTGCTTTTTGCTCTTTGGGACGTGATGGTAGGGCAACTACTCACAATCTTTGCAAATCATACTAGAGTTGATAGGATGCTTTTTTTCTCCAACCCCCAAGACAGTCACAGGTTTCAAACTAGCTCTGAACTCCATGATAGTCACTGCTTTTAAATCGTCTATAAACCTTGTACATACTAAATGGCTCACCAGCTGCTTGGCATCCGGAATTTTCTTGGCCTCAGTAAAATGGCAACTTTATCTACTGCATCACTTCTAAACAGATTCCGTAACAGGGAACAATAAAAGAACAAATATAACACTATATTAAGAGAGTATCAATTTCTGTTTTAGGTTCTTTATTCACATGGGAGACTGTTTGAAAGCACAGTGGGGAGGAGAGAATGAAGAATGCGGCCTTATGCCTGGGGCAGCTTCAGCAAGGTGCTTCTGGGCATCAGGTACTTGCAGACACCTCTCTTGGCATCCACCACATGTTCTTGGTCACTCCTGACTGTTACCTTTCTTTAAAATCACATAATGTTTAACTTGAGAAGGAAGGACTCCCTGGAGAAGAGCCTAATGCTGGGAACAATAGATGGCAAGAGAAGAAGGGGACAGCAGAGGTTGGGGTGGCTGGATGGAGTCACTGAAGCAGTTGGTGTGAGCTTAAGTGGACTCTGGGGGATGGTGGAGGACAGGAAGGGCTGGAGGAATGTTGTCTATGGGGTTGTGATGGGTCGGACATGACTTTGCGACTAACAACAACAACAAATGTTTAACTGGGAGGATGCCAGCTATATGGTGCTTCAAGCACCATCTTAATGTGGGTTCAGTTGAGTGTTTTTGTATTTTGGAGCTCAGACGTCACCTCTGCATTGTACCGAGGTTCTTGGGAAGCTCCTTCTCTATTATCAATTTACTTTCTGGAAAGTGGGTGTTTTGTGACCAGGCATGTCCACTATGGCCCTCATTTTATGAACTACCGCAGCCCACCTCTCATGGGAGTCATTTTGTGACAGCACTCACTGCTCTCCCTCCAAATTTCAAATGTATCCACTAACTCAAAACAGTAAGAAACTTACACAAGCTCTCCTCATAATGTTGCATAGGTTGTTTCTTCTTGATATCAGTATCTAGATGCCAACAGGGCCTGATCTACATCTGAGCATTTATACAATTCCTCCTCTATAACCATTTTTCAGTGACTAATAAGCACTACACCTACATTTAAGCTTTCCCCGTATTCCAAATGTTTGCTAGATTTTGCTCCTATGCAAAATACTATCTGTCCTAGGAAGCATTCTGCAGCAGGTTCTGCAGTTTTCCATGTGATGAGTTTAAATTGGGAGGGGGAAACTGGGTGTAGAATGTGCATTCTTGAAGCACCTTCAAAACATAAAAAGTGTTTGGGGGAGGTGAGGTAGCAAGAAGGATGCTTGTATTTACTGTGTATTTAGCCCGCAGCAGTCACAGTAGTCAGAAGGGTTTAACACCCAATACCAGTTTTTATATGCTAAGTTTTAAAATTACAGCTGATTTGATTGCATTTCAAGAAAAGTGACTACAGCTCAGAACAGTGGAGTCAGCAAAATATGTCCCATAGGTTTAGGGGGACTTATTTCCAGATAATATTTAGGTAATAGTCATCCAAAGGAAGAAAATTGACGCATTCAAAACATGATGCTGCAGGGGAGTGTTGCAAACACCCTGGAATGAAATGCATGTATTCATATTTTTATTTTTAAAAGGCCTCCCCAAATTCTCCATTAAAGGCACGACGGCCACTAAGAATGCAAAGTCCCACAACTCCCAGTATTCCCCAGCCTACCTTCGTTTTGTCTCAAAACGCATAGGACTGCACCCTACATGTAAGAGTGACCCATTTTAGTGGCCTCTGGGTATTTAACTATTTGGCTTTTATATTGCTTTCAATGGTGTGCACAGCACCCTGTGGAAAAGGTTGTTTTATAAATTTTACAAAGAGGGATAGGTGTGTGCGCGTTTTAAATCAAGGACATGAAACAGGGACCCTCATGGATCGTATGTTTGATGGGGCTGCTGCTTGGCACTGGAGTGCCCCCATAAGCACAGCTACACAGGGGGGGAAAAAACCTCCATCGAATTCAATGGGACTTAATCCAAAATAAGTGTCAGGATTGCAGGAAGGGCGGTGCTAGGCACAGAAAAGATCTGGGGCTCAGGCCCGCAGGTATATAAATACCCCCGCCCAAGCCTAGGCAGGCATGCGCGAGTGGGAGAGCCTATAAAAGTAAAAGGTCCAGTCACCCAAGCGCACCCCATTTGTAAAAGGCATGGAGGGGGAGCACTTTTGGCGCGGGGAAAACCTCAACAGCCAGCCGGCGGGGAAGCACACGGGGGCCAAAAGCCTGCTAGTCCGGGGAACAGATGCAGCAGGGAGCGTCCCCTTCTCCCAGCAGATAACCCTGGACAGCCGCGAGGGGGGTGGAGGGTCGCCCAGAGATTTGGGGGTCCTGCCCCAGCAGGCCGCCCCCTTACCTCGCCTCCGCATCGCAGCCTCAGCCTAACTGGCGGGCGTGCTCGACCCTCTCGCTCTTCCCTCCTCGCTCCGGCGGCGCTGCCGCCGCCGCCCACCTGCCGCCTCCCCCTCCCGGGGGATTCGCGGCAGCGCCTAGGCCGCATCCGGTCGCCATGGCAACCCTCGGCCTCGCGGCCTGGCAGGGCCTTGGCAGCGATGGAGCCTGTGTGTCCGCCGTGCTCTGCGCCTGCGGCGGCGGCCCTGGGGCATCTACGCGACGTGGGTGAGCGCCGTGCTCCCCTGGCTGGACCCGGCGCTGGCCTCGCATCTGAGGAGTGGGCCGGGGGGGGGGTCGTTGCCCAGCGGGCGGTCTGACAGAGAGAAGCGCAGGGCTCGGCTTTTGTGGGGGAGAAGGGTTTAAGTTCAACTTAGGAAAAATGGCGATTAAGGGTGGCTTGATACAGATATGCAGGATTGTGTGCAGGGAAGAGAAGGAGGCCTTTCCTTCCTTCTCTCGTTATACATCGAGCATCTGTAGAATTCACTGATTCTGAATGCAGACGTGGCCACCAGTTTGGATGGCTTGCAAAGGGCATTGGATGGATTCAGGGAGGAGAAGGCTATTAGGGGCTGATAGTCCTTATGGCTGGACAATGAAAAAGCTGGACAAGAGGAAAATCTGCTTATTCGAGCTGTGCTGTTGGCAGAGCTCCTGTGCGTTCCATGGACAGCTAGAGTCAAGAACAAGCAGGTGCTAGAGCATGTTAAATCAGACTTGTCCCTGGTCAGCAAGATAACAAAGCTGAGGCTCACTTAGTTTGGCCATGTCATGCAATCAGGCTCGTTAGAAAAATATGCAGTGCTTGGAATGTTCAGCAGCAAGAGGAAACCGGGTCTCCCAAGAGCGAGCTGGTTAGGCTCCATCGAAGAGGATGCGGGCCAGAACATAGTTCAGCTGAAAGTGGTGGCACAGGATCCGAAAGAGTGGAGAGATGTGGCCCGTAGGATGGTTTACAGTCGGACATGACTGAACAGAACAGTCCTCATGGTTATAGGCCACCTCTGGTATCAGAGACAGTCTGCCTAGGGCACAGGGGCAGGGTGGTGGTGTTGCACTCAGCTGCTGCTTGTGAGTTTCTTGTGGGCACCTGGTTGACCCCTTGAGAACAGAAGACTGGGCTACGAGAGACCCAGGCCTGATCCTTCAGGGTGTTGTTCTGTGTGGTCATGTCATCTCTGACTTATGGTCACCCTATGGATGAAGGCCCTCCAAAATGTCTTGTCCCTGTTCAGCTCTTGCAAACTCAAGGCTGTGACTTCCTTTATGGAGTCAGCCCACCTCATTCTTTGCCTTCCTCTTCTTCTGCCTTTGACTTTCCCTAGCATGATTGTCTTCCTTATTTAACTAAGCCCTTCTTATGTTTTTATGAGGCAGGTAGGCAGTGGCCAGAAATATACCCAACATTGCTTCGGTGGATGCGGGAGATGGTTGTTTCCCTAAACATGCTTCCTACTTCCTCTTTTGGCCCTTACCTGTTTTTTTCTTTCTCTGTGTTTGGGCAGAAGAGCTCATGATTGACAGAAAGGTTGTTATGTATTGCAACCCTAAGGCTGTTGACTTAGAAATAAGTCTCCTGAATTCAGCAGGATTTACTCTTAGGCAAACCCTTGAACAACCTGGGACTACATGCCTTAGCTCTTTTGTCTAGTGATAGGATAACGCATGGCTGTTACATGTGTAGAGTTGGCCAATGCTGTAATCCTTTACACAGTTACCTGGAAGTAAGCCCCACTGAACTCAGTGATACTTTCTTCTGAGTAAATAGGCATAGTACTATAAAGTGAAACTGAAATTCAGTGCTTAGTGGGGCAATCAGTTGGTCAATCCTATGTGTGCCCCTGGACAGGCTGAAAAATACCATACAATTCCCAGCATTCATCATCCATAATCTATGACTAAACCTGCATAGGATTGCACCCCAAATGATTACAAACTATCAGAATGATTAAAGAAAGGAATGTTTTTAGCGTACCTTGGGATTCATGTAGAAACAATTTAAAGCTAACAGCTTTGAAGTCACTTTGAACATTCAATAGTGTTGAAAAGAACTTGTCCAGGAATAACTATTTTTTTAACCATGTCATTTTATTAAAAGTGGTACAGTAATTTACTGAATGCTAGACTCTGTCATTATAGCTCCAAAGCAGGTTAGATCAAGAACAGCTGTACAAAAACATCTTCTCTGGAGACAAAAATCTCACATCCAGAACTTACCAGATGCAGATTAGATTTCTGCTATGGCAAGAACTGCTAATTATACATCTGTTCAATGGATGCTAATAACTCATTGTAGTTTTTAATCAAATCAGGTAAAACTATCACCAGAGTGGACATTTCTGAGAATATGTTTCATTGTCCCATTTTGGAAGCTGGAGGCTGTTCTGCTCATGTTTGCTATGTTTTCCTCTGATAGGCAGCTGAGAGGTTTTCTGTTCAGAATATGTTGATTGTTAGTGTAATACTAGCTAAGATAGAAGCTGATTTGGAAAGCTAATGAACAGATTTGTTGCATAGACCTTCCAACTTTCTGTATATTGATAATAAAATTAGTTGTTAATCACTCTGCAGTGTTGGCTTAAAGAGAGAGTTCTGCAAATAGATCAGCCTTTTATCTCCTAGGTTTGGTGACTGAAGGCACTGGAGCTCTTGAACTGCCCTGCCCAGGGTAGCTAACAATCTGAATTTTAAAAAATTGCATCACATAAGCAGCACTAAAATCACGTTGCCAAAATTGCTAGTATCTAATAAAATACAATAACGCTATCAGCACAATAAATACTCCTTTAGTAGTGCTAATAACATTTTGTGTATCTGATGATGTTCATAAACTAGTCCATAAACTCTTATGCCATAATTACAATGTTAGTCATTGAAGTGCTGCAAGATTCTTCTGGTTATTGTACTATGTGAGGTCTTTCTAAATTTGCTCTCGTACAAAAAGGGTTGGAATAAGTAACAGTTCAGATCACTTCCTTCTCCTTGGTTTTCTGAACATAATGACTATGGCAAACATTTGCGTGTCGTTCGTGTTGTTCAAATTGGGAGCATAGAAACAGGCCCAATGTCTGCATGTGATCTCCTTGAGTAGATCCCAGACCTCAGAAGAACCCACCACTGACCTCCGGCCTGCCCCCCCCCCCCCCATTAAAACAAGCTGTTCCAGACAGCCGGATGCCATTGTTTTGTTGGGTGCCCTCGGTCCTTGCAGAAAGTATTAATTTGCAAATAGTGATCTCAATACATTACTGTGAAGACCACTTTTATTACTTATAAAGTTCAGGGCAGTATTTTTTCTCAGCATGGATGCTGTAACGTGTTTTAAAGACTTCAGATTTTTTTAATCCTTCTCTTTTTAGAAAAGCAGCTTCAAAATGAAGGACTTATTTTCAACAAGGAAACTGTGCAGCACCTTGAAGATGCTATTAAAGCCATTAAGGAACTGGTAATATGAAAACCTGAACGAGGGAAGCTTGTTGGGAGCATAAACAGCAGGAAAGTGTCTGCATTTCTCTGCTTACTGTTCATGGGCCTGATCAAATGGACTTGCCCTGGCTATGTGGGATAGAGTTAGCCACATTTTTGAACTGCTTTCCCATAGCTTATCCTCAAGGGAAGATCTGTGCTAGGAGATGTTTAGTGTTCAAGAACTGTTCACATTGTACCTTAGAATGATGTAGCCACGGTTCCTTCCTAGCCCCAGGACACTAAGCAACAAAGCCCTAGGGTGTTACTCTCTCCTTAGGGTCTTGTGCTTCTTCCACAAGATATGGGGAAATTGTTTATGGGGAAAGATTGGGATATCCAACAGCATAAGTATCTTGACCTGCACAAGAAAGTCATATACTTTTCTGTCTGCTCACTTGTTGAGGGTTCTTATTTCTCCTAGTTTAGAATGTTTTTAAAGCTGCAAAGCGGTTCCAGGGAATGGAGGGGGAGGTACCATACCTCCAATATAATTTATTGTTGTAAGCCACCCCGAGGCTTCGGTGAATGGGGCGGCATAAAAATGTTCTAATTAATAAATAAATAAATAAATAAATAAATAAATAAATAAATACCAATCCTTTTGCATAATCAAGGTGGCATGACTAATTTCTCTTGAGCTCAGGCCTCAAGAAAAGAGGATACAGGTGACAAAAGCATTGTTAAGTGTTTCCTCTTTTTTATTTATGTCTAGATGCTTTTTGAGAAAACTGTGCAGTACTTAATTCAATACAGGTGTATCCCATAGACCATGGGTCCTCAAACTACGGCCCACGGACCGGATCCGGCCCGCCATGCCCATTTATCTGGCCCACCTCAGAGGTTTTTCACTCACCGCGCCCACCGCCGCCCGCCTTACTGTGCCCGTGCGTATGGCGAGGTGGCGGCTTGCTCGCGCGGAGATCGTTTTGGACTGCCTTGCCTCGCCGCGTGCGCCCCACGCCCCCCCACCCTCGCCCCCTCACCGGCCCGCACCCACCGCCAGCACCGCCTTGGTGGCCTGCACCCACTGCCAGCACCTTTCAACTGGCCCTCTGCTGAAAAGGTTTGAGGACCCCTGCCATAGACTGTTGTTCTTTGGTCATGTATATGTCAATTTGTAGGAAGAGAAAAGAAAACATACAATTGAACTGTGGGAAGAGGAGACCATAAAAAATTGTAATCTCCGTGTCAGAATCAAAGGATTCCCAGGAATTGTCATGAAAGAATTTGAAGGTATTTCCAAGTTAATGTTGTGATATAGCAGGATGTAATAGAGATTAAAAAAGTAGAAATGGAGAGTGGAAACATAATGCATTTCCAAACTGAATGGCACGTCATTTCCAGTAAGGCTATAGAGATTGAAGGAATTTGCATAGCATATTTTGATGGAAGAATCCAGATTCATTCTTAAAGTTAGCCTGTAAATAATTTTAGCACACTTCTGGGTCCCTGATCATGGGTATCAGCAAATGCAAATATATCACATGAATGTATTTATTATATTTATATCACATCCTTTCCCTATAAGGTTTGGTTTTAGTCAGCATGTTTTTTTTAAATGTTTCCCAGACAGCCAAAAAATGTGTTGAGTAGGTCACATTAATGCATGCAAATTTTTTTGCTGGGGGACTGTATATGGTGTGCTTGACTTCAGGATCCACATGTGATGGTGGGTCTTCTCAGGAGCACTGCTGAGCTGTCCCTTTGATTTATGTAAAATACTTCTAGGCCACTTTTTAGGGGATGAACTGTCCGAAATCAGCGTACAACCAGAACAGTAATTATACTACAAACATAATAGAATTGCAAACATTCATCTTTAATAAAAACAGCAAATATTAAAAAGAACAAACGCAAAAGCATCATTTCAAAGCAAAGCTGATGCATCTTTTGGAATGCACAAACTCTCTCCTGATGCTTCCATGGAATGAGTATCATAGGTTTCTGCACAGGGCCATGGTAGAAGCGTGGCATGTAGAATGTGAATGATGCCCACCTTAGTAAATCCATCTTCTTAAATTTATTGTTCTAGAACTTGTAGCTGCTGCCCATCGATTTTGCTTGCATAAATTAACTGAAATGGAGGCATCACTAACTAAAGTTACTTCTGCAGTGGAAGCAATCTATTCCAGACAGCAGCTTTCCGAAGAACAAAACACTACACTGTGGTAGGCATGATGCAGTTAAAAGAAATCATAGCATTTGTGGGGGAACACCCTGGCTTACCTACTCCAAGACAACTCTTCCCATGCCAGAGTCACTTTTTCTCCTAAACAGATTTTCTGTGGTTTAAAAAATAAATAAAAGTAGTGGGAAAACATGGGAGGGTTATGAGTAGAAAACGGTGTCACTGGGACTCAAAATTCTGAAAGCACCTCAATTCAGAAAAATTGCAAAACAGCAGCAAAAAGCTAAGGCAAACGATACTGGTATTGAATGCCAACAGTGCTGGAGTTGGAATTATGGTAGCTGCAGTCTAACACATAAGCAGGGCTCCATGGGAAAGGCTGGTAGAGGATGGGGTTGCAATGCGGTGATGGCACATCACACTTGTGTGTTGTTTGCTGTTCCTCAAGTGGAACACCCAGAATTCCCAGTCAATGACACTGCTGGATGGGAATTCTGGGAGTTGTGGTCCAAATGCCTCTGAAAGCTACCAGGTTGGGGAAGGCTGCTGCTGTAGTGGGTAAACTCGAAATCTCAATGCCTCCCATGTCTCTCTTTTTTTTTTTTTTTTTTGGCAGTCAGGAGGAAGCACAGTTTTCTGCTGAATATAAAGAAGTTGCTGAACTCGTGAACCGCCAGTTGGGAGAAAAACATACTCTCAACATTCAGATAAATGAACTTCGCAATTTGCAAAAACAAGAGGAGGAAGAAATTTTCCTGGAAGAATGTACCATTGATGAAGTTAAGCAAATAATGGCCAGCGAGGCCATTGCTTTTAGAGAAAAGAAAGAGCGCTTAGACATTCAGGTACATTTTCTGGAATTGTGCTGAAGAACACCGGTGGTGTCCCATTCACTGTGTCAGGTCCCTAGGTCATGTAACACCACCCTTCTGAAAGATCTCTAGTCCAGCTCGCCATAGACTCAGGCAGAGAGAATCCCCTGTTCGGCTCCTTGAGCTTGGGGGCTGATTGCAAAGTCCCTTCCTTGGAAGGCACCTGCTGAACCACAGTGCAGCAGAAAGTGCTCGTCACCGTTTAGGGCCCCTTCTTTGTTACTGGAGCACCATGCATCCTAGGTTGGGTGGCACCTCTGTGCACCATGTTCAGCAGCAGTGATGCATCCAGCCATCTCTGGAGGGCCACAGGTTCCTGCCCCCGGCCGAGTTCTGCAGTGCCATAAAAACCACGTGTCCTCCTGTACACCCGCGTCACCATGTGTACTCACCACAGAAGTAAAGGCATCTTTCACTCAGTGTCATGGTGTACCTTTATAGTGACTGGAGTGCACAAAGGGGCGATTGATAAGAAGATGTGCAAGCGATAGGGAGTTGTTTCACTTGCACTGAGGTGGTTTTTAACTGTAGATTGCAGAGCTTCGACGCCTACTTGAGATCAAGAACCTTGAAAATGAACATAAGAGGGCTGAGTATGAAGAACTGCTTGCAGTCCTTAAAGCTCTCAAGAAGGATATTGAAGACTATAATCAAGTAAGGGAAGGAAGCCTTTCCGCAGCAATCCCCTTACTTCAGTTCCTGTACAGTCTGTTTAACAGGGATCGCCAACCAGTTGTTACCGGCTAAGACTGGTACACTAGGAGCCTCAGCCTAACTGGGTGGAGCCCTCACTCAAGGTGGGCAGAGCCAAAGCTGATATGTCCTCTCCTATTTTCACACAATCAAATAGACCACCCCCCTTCACACATGCACCTGTTCTGCACACCCTTTCAGACCTACTCCCTTTCTCAGCTGATCAAGGTAGAACAGATGAGGAGGGGGGCATTTTCATTCCCATCATGGTGAGCTAGGAGGGAAGAATTATCCTGCCCCACCAGGGATAAAGTCTGGGACTGCCACTCAGCTCAGTCGTATCTTTATCCCTGTTGCTGCATCCTGGGACCCTCTCGGCCATGGAGCTGAGTGAAAACAAGGGCCACTTACCGAGGGACAAGAGGGAGTGTAAGAGGCCATGTTTGGGTGGAAATCTGGCCAGCCTTGCTACAAGTGACTGAGGCATTCCCAGAGAAAGTGGGAGCCAGCTCAACATGCTGGTGGTGAGCCCATTCCGCACAGGGAAAATAGAAACTAACCAAGGACAGAAGGAAGAAGGTGGTGGATGGAGAAGACGGCCATGCGAGTGAAACTGTACAACAGACAGTTTGGTTTTGTTTTAGAAAGACTGTAGGAGGTGATGGGACTATATATAAAATAAGCCATGGTGGCTTAATTTGATCAAGCAAATCAGGTCTTTGTTTCTGCAAACTATTGCATTCTGACTGGGTGTCAATTAACAAATTAAGAAAGCAGACCAAGTGGTGGCTTCAGAAACAGAAGCGGAGGCTATCCGAGCTATGTTGTCTTGTCTTAATTGGTGCCATCTACCATTTAGGTAATTACTTGTCCAGGCACAACTTGTCATATAATCCGAAGCTGGGTAGCGTGGCTTTTTGGAGGAGAAACAACCCTCGTATAAACCACAGCTTCTTGTTGGGTTATATGTGGGTTGTTTTCTCCTTCAGCAAGGCATGTTACCTAGTCTGATGACACAGCAACCCATACCTGGGTGGATAATTAGGGAAATGGCAGCAATTTTGGTCATGCAGATTAGCACTTCAACTCAGCCCAAGTCAGGATCTTCACACCAAAGCAGGCCCATGATGGGAGGACTGAGATGTATGCTCAGGCCTGACACTCATTGGCAAGTCAATGATGGTCCAGATCAGGCCAGTGCATTAGCAGGAGCGTTAACAAAAAACTCATAAGCTTTTCATAACAATCGTTTTGTTGTACTACTTTGGATGATATTTTTGCATTTGATAGAGAATTTCAAAACAGAGGGAAGAACTAGCAGAGCTTTTTAAAAAGATCAGAGAACTGTTAAAGGTATATGAAGAGAAAAAGGCTGAGAAAGAGGAGATTCTCAAAAAGAAGTAAGCAAGCTCTGCTTTTCTGGTACATTTTGATTTGGGCTGATTTTTAATATCTGTTGAGATTTTTTTTCTTGCTAACTTTTAAGAAAGCTAAATGACTATTCTAGTATGATGTATTCTATATATTATGAGCCACTTCCCACATAGATTCCTTGGTACACAAGAAGCTGCCTATAACTCAGTATTGACCAGTTTGGGTATAACACTAACCCAAGGTTCTGTGGGAATCCTGGCTTATTGTTCCTGAGCGGCCTGGCTGGGCTCAGAGTTTCTGCCCATGGCTGGTTTAGTGTTACATGCAAATGGAAAAGTCTGCTCATCTCTCTTCTGGCAAACCAGAGCCTTAATGAAGCAGCCATGGCTTATGGCTGGTTAATATCCAACAATAGCCTTCTAGATGTCTATAGCCAGTTATAGAAAAGGCATGAAGGTAACTGCCTTCCTTTGTAATATTCCTATAACCTAATGTATTCCAGGGGACATGGAGGTTTGCTTATTAATTTATTACATTCCTACCACACCTTTGCTTAAAAGTGCCTGGGATTCCATTATTTAATGTGGCTAATCAGCTGTTGAAAAAGCCATGTTTTATTAATTTGCATGATCTGTTTTTAAAACTGAGGTAAGAACGGAACATAAGAAGAACCCTGTGTCTGGACTCAGGTTGATGATTTGTTGTCATTTTATAAAATGCTGATAAATATTTACTACAAAACTGAACAATAATGCAATTTTGCTTCCAATGGTGGCTCCTTTGCAAAGAGGAGCCTATTTTAATTTATCTACGTTGTTCTTCAGGGTTGATATTCGCAACAGGTTAGCTTCAATGAGTGCCTCACATGATATAGAAAAAGAAGATTTGCTACGAAAGATAAGGGAGGTAAGAAAGCAAGGCAGTATATCCATTGACTGGCTGTTCCTACCTTTGAAAATATGGGAAAATAAAGGAATGCTGTTGTCCCTGATCCAACAAAATGTATTTAAAACTAGGACCATACATACCTATACCCCTAAAATGGGAAGGAGTCAGGAAAATCTAGCACTTGCTTCCTCTCCCAAGCAATGGGACTGCATTATACGAGGTCAGATATTTAGGAGAGATGTCTATCCAATCAGGGATATGTGCCCTGAAGCTGCTTTGGAAGTTGTATGGTCTTCAGTTCACTTGGGGCAAAAAATGAGGACATGCCTGGATAATAGTGTGGTTGTTGGAATCATCGATAGAAGCAATTGCCCTCTTTTAACAAGCGCCGCACCCATCATGATTTTTATTTATTGCTTTCATTCTACTATATCTATACCATTGAATGGAGTTATTTGTGCCTAGTGTCCTGTAAAGGAACACTGAGGTCCAGTCTTAATACAACCAGCAGTACAAAAATATTTGAATGTAGCTATAAATGTATTCCCAGCACATTCCAAAGGAGGCTGCACAGACCTGTGTTTTTGCATTTATGTCAGGTGGTTCACATGTTCTTGGCGGCCACGTGGGGACAGCTTTCTGGATGTTGCTTCTCTTGCTGCCACTAAATAGGTAGGGCCAAGGACACGTTCCTGTATCCAAATGTGGCAAGAGGCATGTGGAAGATGCCCTGATGAAGCAACACGGTGCTGTTGACAACATGCAAATCAGCCCTTGCTTGTACGTCAGCTAGGGACATACTAATCCTGGGACATTCAGCTAATTTGAGGCCAGTGGGCTTCACTTGCACTGGCGTACACAAAGGAGCAGTCAGGGAGAAGATATGTAAACAAGAGCTTTATTGCAAGCAATTGTACAATCTTGTTACAAAAGTAAGAGGTGCGTATGTGTGAGAATCTTGAAATGGAATTAGCTCACAGCCAGTGGTTAGATGGGAGCGGCAGCAACTTGTTTGTGACTGTGGAGATGGATTGAGAGAACAACGTATTGTGTAAGGTGGAATTCCATGAGGAGCATAATCAGAAGTGGGATAAGCACTATTTGTGCAAATAGTTCTAGCACCTTTTGTGCAAACTGGCCTAGTTTTCAGTTTCCAGTTTGCAAAAGGACTGTGATGGCTGCACATTTTTGTAGTGTTTTTTTAATGTGCAAACACAGTCCATTTTGGAGATGAAAGTGTGTGAGCAGGCTCAACTTTCACAACGGAAAGTTGGTCCCAGCATGGGGCTAACAAATCAGAATTTGGGAGGTATATCCATTGGATTTTCAGCCCTCTATAAGATTCATCAGACATTCCTAGCTTCAGTGGCAGTAAACCCATTTTTTTTCAGTGCTGAAGGTTTGGGGAAATGAATCGATATTACATTAGATACTCTGTTTTATATTGAAGCATGCACTTTGGCATACGATTCTTTGCTTTGGTGTGCTCATGGAAGGGACCATAACTCAGTGACAAAGCAGCTTAGCATCATGTTCAGTGACACTTCCAGCCGAAATGCAGCATTATTGTAAGGATTAGGGCTGCAATTTGTAGACAGTGACAGTAACTGGAAAAACTAAGAATGTCACACTGTGGACATCAGTATTGCATTCGATTTTCTTATGCACAAACCTTAATCAATGAAGGGCATGATCCCATGGGGATGCCCATACGTCTCTGAACTTGGAGGCTCATGGACATTCAGTGCGGAGGGGGAGGAGGGGCAGAAGTGGTCTTTGCTTCCCAACTTCCTCCTGCATTTTGGCTAGATGGCTGCTTTCAGCCACCTAGCCGGGGCGTTTTGCAGAGGAAGGATGGAGCAGCTTCAAAATGCCTTTTATCTTGGCTGTCCTGTCTCCTTCCTTCCCACCCTTCTCAAGTGTGTTTTCCTGCCAGAGCACACCCAATGCAGTCCTTTACATGTTGGCTGCACTGGGGGTTGTGGGGAGGGGAGGCAACAACCAGTGCTCCAGTTCCAGCTCTGTAATCAGAGTACTGTTCCAGCCCCAGAGCTGGAAATCCAAGGGTCCTCCATACAAGATCTAAGGGCCATTGGATCATCCTCTTCTTAACTAAAATTCGTATGAATAGGCTCAGATTTCTTTATGTGAATGGCAGCAATATTAATTATATTCCATAGTCCTTTTCGGAAACATTTTGGGAATTACACAGTCCAGTTAAATTAGCTTCACTGTGCTTTGTTTCTAGGCTGAGGAAGAGCTGGAAGTGGTGAGACGATACTATGAAAAACTGAGATCTGAAAATGACATTCTCACCACACAGTATCAAGTATTGACAGATGAAGAAGAACGTTTCTGTGCTGAAAGAGACCGACTAGCACAGGAGTACGTTAAGCATTTTAGCTTGCCTACAGTGTAATGCTAATAACATTATGTAGTAGCACTGTCCTGCCCTTGGATAAAAACCCCAGCTCTTTGAATTTGACTGGTGTCCTAAAACAAATGAAAACCCACCAGAGTTCATGGAGTTATGTTTGTGTTTAATAAATGTGTCAAAACCCATGACCGAGGCTATTAAAAATGTGAAAACCATGCTTTCAAATAGTTTGTATTCTAGTATAGGAACATCTTGTTGGAACTGGGCATGTCCTTCATGGTCCTAGGCCAACAACCTAGCCCAACCATGGGTGACTGAAATAACCATGTACAGCTCTTCTTTTTACCGTTGTGCCGTTTCCCTCCCCTTTTCCTGTTGTTGCACAGTGTGAATTTTAGATTGGAAGCACTTCAGGGCAGGGGCCTATCCTCCTGGTTTCTGTAAAGAACCATATATACCGAAATATATGGTCCCACTGAAATCTACAGGAACTTTTCCTTTTCAAGTGGGTGTTTCTGAGTGGGCTGCTGGTAGCCTTTAGGCAAATGGGTTTGCCAGTTACCTAGCTGGTGTTCCAAACCAGAGTGCTGGCCGCTCCCAAACTGTGATTCCCTGGGTTGGCTATTGCTAGTTCAGATGGACTGGCAGGGCTGACACTGAGGGCAGAGCTCCTGTGGTACCATAGCAGCAAACCCACATGGCAGGCCCAGTGGTGTTTCTCAAATTACACTGAACAAACCTGCTGAATCTGCTTCTGCCAGGAGGGAATGATCAGGGATATTTCAGGACACTTGGTATGGATTGGGCAGAAATGTGCCTAATGACAGTTACCCCCAGGAGATATAAACCTTGTTTGCATCCAATTTAGACAACTGCGGGACACTCCCAACTAGGGGTGACCTTGAGGAATGTCCAGAAGCTTCAGTTGGTGCAAAGTGTGGCAGCTAGACTGCCTACCAGTGCACAGTATCATGACGGCGTAACCCCAATCTTGAAAGACTGCACTGGGTGCCAATTTTTTTCCCAAGCTCTGTCCAAAGTATTGGTTTTAACCTTTCAAAATCTGAATGGCTTAAAGCCTGGCTGTCTGAGGGATAACCTATCTTCCCATGGGTCGCTTGTAAAAACCTGCTTTTTGGGCATGGAGAAAGAGCTTTCTCCTGCATTGCTTCCAAACTCTCAAATCCACTCTATTTGAAATTGTGACTGGTCCCTGTGCTCTTTGTGTTCAGGAAGGGAGACAAGGCACATCTTTTCAGTTTGACTTTTTTTAAGAGTTACAGCTTCTTGGTTTTCATATTTTACTATGTTTTTATTTTCTGAAACTTGCTTTAGTTGTTTATTAGGTGGTATAGAAATAAATTAGAGATCAAATTGCCAACATTCGCTGGATCATGGAGAAAGCTAGGGAGTTCCAGAAAAACATCTACTTCTGCTTCATTGACTATGCTAAAGCCTTTGATTGTGTGGATCACAACAGATTGTGGCAAGTTCTTAAAGAGATGGGAGTACCAGACCATCTTATTTGTCTCTTGAGAAACCTATATGCGGGTCAAGAAGCAACAGTGAGAACTGGACATGGAACTACTGACTGGTTCAAAATTGGGAAAGGAGTACAGCAAGGCTGCATACTGTCACCCTGCCTATTTAACTTATATGCAGAGCACATCATAAGAAAGGCAGGACTGGATGAATCACAAATTGGAATTAAGATTGGTGGAAGAAATATCAACAACCTCAGATACGCAGATGTTACCACTCTAATGGTAGAAAGTGAAGAGCAACTAAAGAGCCTTTTGATGCAGGTGAAAGAGGAGAGCGCAAAACTTGGCTTGAAACTCAACATGAAAACTAAGATCATGCCATCTGGTCTTATCACTTCCTGGCAAATAGATGGGGAAGAAATGGAGGTAGTGACAGATTTTATTTTCCTGGGCTCCAAGATCACCACAGATGGTGACTGCAGCCAATAAATTAAAAGACGCTTGCTCCTTGGAAGGAAAGCTGTGGCAAATCTAGACAGCATACTAAAAAAGCAGAGACATCACCCTGCCAACAAAAGTTCATATAATCAAGGCTATGGTTTTTCCCAGTTGTAATGTATGGCTGTGAAAAAGTTGGACCATAAGGAAGGCTGAGCGCCGAAGAATTGAGGCCATTCAATTGTGGTGCTGGAGGAGACTCCTGCGAGTCCCTTGGACCGTGAGGCGATCAAACCAGTCATTCCTAGAGGAGAGCAACCCTGACTGCTCTTTAGAAGGCCGGATACTGAAGATGAAACTCAAATACTTTGGCCAACTAATGAGAAGGAAGGACTCCCTGGAGAAGAGCCTAATGCTGGGAACAATTGACAGCAAAGGAAGAAAGGGACAGCAGAGAAAGAGGTGGCTGGATGGAGCCACTGAAGCAGTCAGCATGAGCTTAAGTGGACTCCAGGGGATAGTGAAGGACAGGAAGGCCTGGACGAATGTTCATGGGGTCATGATGGGTTGGGCAGGACTTTGCGAATAACATAACATAGAAATAAATTATATAGTCACCATCCCAGCTTGGTGTAGGGATGTATAAGAATTTTATTCCTCATATGAAAATTTCCTGTTTGGAACTCTGAATGTAAATGTGAACAGGGACATACCTTTCAGGAAATGTCTGCAATTTCTGGAGCTTGCATTCATTTTCAAAAGTGCGTGTGCCTCCACCTACATTTTTCACACTTAAGCCTATGTGAGAAATTGCACATTTGGAGTATGTGCATGGAAAAATGTACCCTTTTCATCTTTGTGCAGTTTTCCTGTTTGAGGGAAAAGATGTTTATGTCCAGGAGAGAACGCTAGACAGGGCAAACATCAAGAGGGAAAATGGAGACCCTCAGCAAGTGGTTTATTCTCTGTTTCCTAAAATGCTGCACTCCAAATGATTGGAATATTCTAGCACATCTGGGGGGGCACCATGCTGGGGATGGCTGCCATATGTAATCTTTCTTTGGAATCCGGTTTTAGTTTTGCCATAGGTTAAAAATGAAATCGGAAAAAAGCTTTCCTTTCTAACTTATCTGAGCAGTGCTTATCTCTTCCCCTTATCCTGGAATGCTCATTAAACCTCTTCTCCAGTGTTGTTTCCGCAACCTTGGAAATGCAGCTGGTGCTTTTCTTTCCGTACCAGTTACAAGGTGTGAGGAATTAGGATCTGAATGCAGATGCCTAGCTCTGAAATGGCAAAATTGTTATTACCTCAGAGCTCAGAATCTGTCAAATCCAATAGCCATCAGGACCCAGTCTCAAGGTCATAGGACTAGTCTGCCCTTTATCTTTTTCTTGATTGTGTCTAGTATGTATATGCTGCAGCGCTGCCCTGCATTTATCTATTTAGTTTGGAAATGTGGGCTAGAATTTTTAAAAATAAATAGAGAAGCAAATACATGTTACCTATATGTTTAACCATGTTTAACTGTCCTCTTCTTGACAGATTTGAAAAACTTTCTAATCTGCTCACTGACAAGCTTGACTATGTGGCAAAGCGCTTAGTGGATACAAAAACTTTAGAAGATGAGGTGGATAGACTGCAGGATATATTTCAGTAGGTTTCCTATTGCATCTTAAGTGTAGTAAGAGCTTGCTATATACTTTCTTTAAATTACTAGCTGAGATTGTGAGACTTGGAAGTGTAAAAGGGCAAGGGGCTCTGGCTAACTTAGAAGATCTGCAAACTAAGTTATTAACAAGACTTTAATGGCCTGGTTGAGACTTAAGGCTGCTCAGCTTAGCGTTGCAGAACTGAGCTGAGGCAAGCCGTGAGCTTGTACTCTCTTATGTTCCTTGTTCTCTCCTCCACATATAAGCAGAAGATCTGAAAAATTCCAATTTTACTTTTAAATAACCTGCAGATGTAGGAAAACTAGACCTTTTCTCTTAACAAAACAGGATGTGAACCATAGTTTGATCCCAGTTTGCTTGAATTAGTCTACTGAACTGCTTTATTGGTTTGATCCTGATTTGTTTGAACTGTTCTACTATGCAAGTTTGTACTACTGTACAGACTGCTGCTTAGCACTGAGGCCATGCCCAACCAGTCTACACATTCTCATGTAAGGATACAACTGCCCAGGGAAACATGGAGACTTCTCCAAGCCCCTACACATGGCTCTCCATTCAATGATTATTTTATTTATTTATTTATTTATTTATTTATTAAAACATTTCTATGCCGCCCCATTCGCCGAAGCCTCGGGGCGGCTCACAACATAAAATATAATACAAGAATAACAATATAAAACTAACAATATAAAATAAATAACAATATAAAAGAAGTCGCCCTGGCCAGATAAATAAGCAAATACTGTTTACAATTAAAATGACGCTTAAATAAAAAGGTCTTCGCCTGGCGCCGAAAAACAAATAACTCAATAATTATTGAGATAATCAGAGAAGGAAGCATGCTCCAGAGAAGGAAGGGAGTCTCTGTCTCCACCGACTCCTCCCAAGAGTTCAGAGAGCCATGGTTACCACCTCTTGTTCCCAGCAGCCCAGCACTACCCACAAAGGGACTGGCAGGCCATATCCTACAATAATGTCCCTCTGTGAAGGGGCAATGCGGATCCTCTGCTCAACACCACTGTAGCCTCCCCCCCCCAAAGGACTTTGCCCATCAGGACAATCAGAAAGGGCATTTTGCCATGGCACCATTTTTGAGGCGAACATGCCTTTATACACATATTTTTACATCCTATCCAACATTCACAAATTTTTTAAGAAGTTGCAGATCTGCTTCAGGGATTAGGGGAGCTAGTGCTAGTAACTGGCTTTCTCCGTAACAAGCTGACCCTCAGCTCCAGTAGAGCCACTCTGAAGGCCTGAATTGGTTTTCCCAAGTTTGACCTGCGGCAGGAAAATGTTCAGTTCAATAGAGCAAGAAAGATGCTGTCATACCTCCCCTGACACACACATTCAAATTTTTTACCTGTCTTCACTCTATTCACAGTCTGGTGGTGGTAGGAGGAAAATGTTGCCTAGAACTCTATAGCAGGAAGATGCTTGTCTAAAAACTAATTGTTCATTCTGATATTTCTTGTTTCAGGACCTCAGAGAATACCTATGCACGAGAATTAGTATCTTTAGAACTAACATTAAAGAAAGAAACTGACAGAAGGTAAAATATTAACTGAAAACAGAGTATTGTAGCAGAGAGAAGCTATGCCCTGTGTCGTCGATGTTGCCAAATAATTATGTGCTTATTTAGACTTGGACCTCAGATCCCCTTTCCAAAGTTGTATAATTGGACAGTGCAAGATCCAATCATGCCCTGTAGCAGTGACCTCAGCCTGGTGGCCTTTGAAGGACACGCCTCATAATTGCTGACCATTGGCCACACCAGCTGGTGCTGATGAGAATTGGAAGTCTAAAATGTCTGGAGGGCACCAGTCTGGGGAAGGCTGCTTTAGAGCTTGTACTCACAGAACCAGACCTCGGGCTTTCATCTCTGAAGAGCCTCCAGCCCATTCGGTTTGGTTCAGAGGGAGGGATGCCTGCTGCTCGTTGCTGGAGCCCAGAGTGCATTCCCTCTGTAACCTTGAGACCTCATGTCAGGGGTAGCTGGAGCATAGTCAAGACTGTCAGTTATGGGTTTCGGTTTGTTTGTTTGTTTGTTTGTTTGTTTTTGGGGACAATGTTTGTTTGAGTGCGACAGGGATGTGAGACCTCAGGTTGGGGCCTAATTTGGCCCTTTGGGAGTTCCAATCCTGCTCTCTGGATTCCGTGTCCCCTCACCTATTCCCCCAACCACTGATTGCTTGGTAGGTTCCTGGTTTTAGTGAACCCCACCCGCCCTATCGTAAAAGGTTGAAATACCTCTTTCAAGTCTTGATTATTAGTAGTAATCAAGTCGTAATTAGTAGTAAGAACTTTAAGCTAAAACATGGTGGCCATTTTCATGTTTTTGGCTGCTCCCAATTTGCCTTCAGACCTCTTCACTGCGGGAATGCAGCCCTCAAAAGCTTCTCCAAAATGGAATCCTGCCCTTGGTGTGAGAGAGGTTTTGTACCTTTGGTGTAAGAGAGCGTAAATTTTTGAGGGATGTAGAACTGTTCATCAGTCAAATGGAAAAACTAGTTAAAATTGTGTAGTTGACCTGGGAAGTGACTGTGCAAGCAGTTTTATAATTACAGTCATGGACAGTGCATGTATATGGTGCTTTGGGGTGTTGCTTACCACAGCTCAGCAGTCCTGTTAACAGCCCCGTAAAATAGGTCAGCAGAATTCTCATTGCCCTCATCAAACTGCAGAGAGGACCAGCTCATGAGTTCAGACTAGGGCAGCGTGTTGAATCAGCAAACCCCAGGTTTATACAGTTGTAGGATACAGTCCCGTGTCCACTTACCTGGGAATCAGTCTCACTGAACTGAGTAACATACGTCAAGTCACCATGTTATGCTAGCACCTTGTAATGCAGAAAACAACTCTAAGTAGAAGGGATTTACAGGTGTAAACTACCTGGTAGACTTATGTAACCATTCCTGTTTGTCTGCTTGCTTGCTTGCTTTAATTCTCTGTGTCCATTCCCGGTTTGTTTTGCTTTGTTTTTTTGTTTTTTGTCATTGTACTGATATTACTCCTACAACAAGTCTCTTCTGAGTTCCACCTTACTTCTTGGAAATGTATAACATCCTCTTCCATGTTTGGGTGAAGAGGCATCCATAAGGGGATCTACATCTCTGCATCACCCAAGAAAGGCATGGATCACATGACAAAGATTTTGTACATCTTGGGCTTGCTCCTGCTCCCATTTCATTTTCCTTGTGTTATGCAGCTACCTTTCCCCAGCAGTTTTTCTGGAAAAAAGCCATTATTCTCTCTCTCTCTCTCTCTCTCTCTCTCTCTCTCTCTCTCTCTCTCTCCCTCCCTCCCTCCCTCCCTCCCCCCCCCTCCCTCCCTCCCCCCCCCCTTTTGCGGTCCTTGCAAGCATATTCTTTTCACCTGCCCTATCCTGCTCTGCTTTCTGGACCACCAGGAACATGATGGTGCATCAGGCTGTAAAATACAAGGAAGAATTGGATCCTTGATGTGTTAGAACGCTCTGTAGTTTCAACCCTGCTAGGGAGTACTCCACGCAGCCAGCACCCCAGACCCTGAAGCTTCACTGGGTTGCTCACACTGAGAAGCACAACTCATGCATACTTGGCTTGAATATTCCCAGGGATGCCTGATCATGGCCAACATGTCTTCTGAACATCCTGGCTTATTGGAAAGCAACCCTACTCACTACAGCTTTGGCTGACTTCTGCCTGCTTTACCTGTCCTTCCCAGATCTTTTTTGCTTCCAGTTCCAGGGCATCCTCCTGGAGCTTTTGTCTTCTGCAGTAAGACAGAGAAGATTTGAAAGAGATTTGCATGCCAAAATAATAAGCCCTTGCTGGGCCTTAATCCTTCCACTGGCTGCTTCCATCAGAGGGCTGGCTTCCCAGCTGTCCAGACATTCTGTAGTGCTGCCTAGAGGAGCAGTTCATTCGCTTTGTGTAATAGACAGTGCTGAATGAGCCTCTCCAGCCATTTCCACAGCACTCACAGCTTCTCCCACGGCATCTGCCAGCCCAGCAGTGTAAGTCCAGACAGGCTCATAAAACTGATAGGCAAGAGTCTTCCACAGAGAAGGAGGAAAAGAAGCAGGAGTGGGAATTGCCTTTATCAGAACCTCCCTCCTGCTCACGAGTCCTGCCTTATTCTTCCGAGGACTTTGCTGAGGAGCTGCCTAGCCCATAGATTGTCAGTCTCTGCTCAAAAGAAAGCATTATCCTTATGAATGGAGCAGAAACCCAGCCACTGAAGTACAGCTCGATTTTCCAGATCCTCAAGGGGCCTCCCATCAGGAGAGCAGTGAGTAGTTCAGTGCGTCTAATGTGAAACTGTAATCATGATCAATCTTTTCGGCTACACTCAAGGCAGTCTCTGCCCCAGGTATTAAATCCTTGGATAAGCAAGAGAAGTGTCTGCTTTCCCAGAACCCAAGCCCCAGTACAGGAAAACGCCTTTTATTTCCATTTCTGCCTGGTTAATTACATGGATGATGACACTGCAGGTAGAAAATCTGCCAGCTGTGTGTGATTCAATCATTTCAGTACTGCATAGATACATAGAAACAGAGCGAGTCAGAAGGGGTTTTCTGGGCCCTCTAGTCTGACCTCTGGCTCCAGCCGGCTCTTTTCTCGACATGCCCACCATGCGCATGTCTAGTGTGGCATGCTTGGGAGCCTACTGCCAAGTACAGGCAGTGCAAGGCGCATGGCCCTCCCCGGGAGCTATGCACACTATGTACTGGTTGGAGTGCGGAGCTGTCCACCTAGTGCTTCATCAGTTTACCCTCTTAGTAGAATGCCCAGGACCTGGTAAGATGAGCAGCAGGGATACAAAACTCTGCTTGGGCTGCTGGTGAGGCTGAATCCTGCTCCCTCTACAAGGAGCCAGTGGCCCTCCTGATGCGGACTGAGCAAACAGTCTTTTTAACGCAGTATATATACAGAGAACATCCAGTGTAATAGCAGGTTTCTTCAGCTCAGCAAATGGATCCAGAGGAGCAGGTCTGGACCCCTCAACCTCATCTTCAACCTCATCAGAACAATAAACTGCCATGCTGGTTCACCAAATTCCAGGAATGGAGGACATAGATGCTCTCAATGTCTGCTGACTGCAGGGCCTTCTCTGTGCTTTTCTTCCTCTCTCTCCTTTCTGAAATGCTTGGGCAAATCTGGAAGTTCTTCCCAATTTGTTTATTTGAAAAGCTTTCATAAAATTTGAATCTGCTGGTTTGAATCCTACCATGTGAAGCTGGAAAAAAATCACTCTTATCTTTGTGACAACCCATCAAATATTGGAAAGCAATCCTATTTCATAGAATCATAGAACAGTAGAGTTGGAAGGGGACAAGAAGGCCATTAGGTCAAACCCCCACTGTTGCAGGACACAAATTTACACCATCCCACTCAGATGGATGTGCAGTTTCTTTTTAAACGTCTCTAGTGTGGGAGAGCCCACCACCTCTCCAGGCCGCTGGTTCCATTGTCATATTGCTCTGACAGTGAGGAAACATTTCCTGACATCCCACCCAAATCACAACTTGAGCAGATTATTTTGTGTCCTATAGTCTGGCATGAGTGAGAAGAGATCTTGACCTTCCTCTTTGCTGACAGCCTTTGAGGTACTTGCAAAGTGATAGCATGTCCCCCTTCAGTCTTCTCTTAATCTTAATTTCCTCTTAATCATCTCTTCTCCAGGCAAAACACACCCAGCTCCTTCAAACTCTCCTCACAGGAAGTAGGCTGCACATCTCTCCCCATCTTTATCACCCTCCTCTAGATTCTTTCCTCTTAAACTGTGGCACCCCGGACTAGACAAGCGGATGTTACATATTGCACTGCATATATACAAGTGTAGAGTGGCATTTTTTCCATTCCTTTTAGCCATCAAGAATTAAAATGTGACGGGCTGCTGGTTTGATTGTCACTGGGTCCCAGCAGTCTACCAGTCTGTGATGGCTGCTTGACTGTGGAAGTGACCGGCTATGAGTGGTTAGATACAGAGACAAGAAGAGCATCAGCCTCATTAGCAGAGTTGTCATTGTCTCTCATTGTCCAGATTATCCCTGATTTAAGCCAGTTTTTAAACCTTGCTCATTTACTCTTCTGCCCTTTGCTCTGCATTCCTGCTCCTCCAGATTTTCCAGCTACCATGCCTAGTAGAATCTGTCAGGCACTCATTTAAAAACTAACTGGGTTGCCTCCAGGCGTGGTGTACTACAGATTTCTCATGGATGGATTTATTTCATGAAAAGTCCCAATTGTATTTAGCACTCCTTTTTTTGAAATGTTGCAAATCACTTTCCGAATGGTTCCTTTAGCTCTCATATTTACCTTACTTTTATCTTGATATCTAAATTAAGAAGGATATAAGAAGTCATGCTGGGTTAACCCCAGGGTCCATCTAGTCCTGTTCACACAGTGACCAGCCAGCTGACAATGGGAAAACCACAGGCAGGACGTGCGTGTGACAGCACTCCCCTGCCCATGTGCCCCTGATGCTGATGAGCACAGGCATATCTCCTCTGAAGGCCGCATTTAGGCATCAGGACTAGTAGCCACTGACAGGGTTCTCATATTATGGCAGAGCAAGAAAACTGTCTCCCTGTCACTTTCTCTACACCATGCATACTTTTGTACATCTCTGTCATGCCTTCCCTTGCTCACACTTTTTCTAGGCTACTGGATCCCAGAATACCTGGGTCAGAAGGGGCCAGGAAGGTCATCAAGTCCAACCCCCTCCCAGTGCATGTTGCCAGTTACACCATGCCATTCAGATAATCGTCCAGTTGTTTCTTGAATGCATCTAGTGTGGAAGAGCATGCAAACTCTCTTACGACAGCTGGTTTCAGTGTCGTACTGCTTGATGTGGGGAGCTTTCCTCATAATGCATCACAGCAACATCTCTTAATCTTGTATTTGTTCATTATATTCATGTTACATTTTTCCTATCAAGGATCTCAAGGCAGCTTACATAATTCTCCTCCTCCTCTTCTCAATCATATCCCCACAATAAAAACACTGTGAGGTAGGTTGGGCTGAGAGTCTGTGACTAGCTGAAAGTCACTCCGTTGACTCCATGGCTGAACGGGGACTAGAACCCAGATCTCCTGAGTCCCAGTCCTGCACTCTGAACCACTACACTGGATCTCAAAGAGCCCAGTCTTGTGCCTCCAGTCTCCCATCAACCAAAACATACTGGGTATTTTTATTGAACGAGGATTCCCTTTTCTATTGCTTTCCTTTTTTTCTTTTTCTTTTTGCCTTTTCTAATTTCATCTCTTAGTCTTGTATTTATTTATTATATTTATTGCATTTATAGCCTGCCTTTTTTCCTGTCAAGGAACTGAAGGCAGCTTCCACCATTTTCCTCCTCTCCTTCTCAATCTTATCCTCACAACAACAACCTTGTGAGGTAGGTTGGGGTGAGAGTCTGTGACTGGCCCAAAGTCATCCTGTTGGCTTCATGGCTGAGCAGGGACTAGAACCCAGATTGGCTAAATCCCAGTCCTGTGCTCTTGACCACAGCACTGTGGTATTCTCTCAGTGTGTACTATGCACTTTTCATATAACGCACTTTGAACACTTATATGATGATGTTATTATAACCGTTAAATAGTTGACATTATTAACATTGTAATGAGATAGAATAATTTATTGCTTTGGTCAGAGATGGCAAACTGGCCCCCCCTGGCTTTTTTGCTGGATTGTACAGGTTAGCACTTTGCACTCCCTGGTGGCTAATATAGCGTTTTGCCCTTCCCCCACCCCTTCACTGCTAGAGATGTGCTGCAGAAGCAACTTAATGACATTACAGGAAAATATCAGAAAATGAGAGCTGACCACGAAGAGTTTCTGAGGATTTCACTGGAAAAGACAAAAGCTGCTGAAAGCCTGCTAGACATGTTAACAAATCAGGTATATATCCACTAAGAAGCGAAAACAATTCCATTTTCCATGTAGCTTTCCAAGTGCAAAGTAAGACCCCAGTGCCAAGCAGGATTTAACCAGTGTCTTGACTACCTCCCTCTGATGGCTTCCTGGTTAATATTTATCAAATACTACACACACTTCTGTATATTGTTTCTAGCTTTTCTTTATTTTATCCTGGCCCAATAGCATGCTCCCCTGCTGGTCTTTTAGAATTCCTAATTAGGTTTGAATTTCCTTTTGATTTCTTGGATTTTCTGGAAGTTGTCTCTTGTTTTTCCTGTTTTGTTGTCTGTTTCTTTGCACTGACCACAGTAATAGTTCCTTTTGTCTGTCTCTAAGTGACAGTGGCTGAAAGGGTGCATTCAGGATTCCAGCCCTTTAACTTTTCTCCTCACATATCCTAGCAAGCGTGTGCGTTTCTTCTGTCATCCATCTAGGGGCTTTTTCTTTTCGTTTTTGTTACAGGAATTGCCTTTTGGAAATCTTTCCTAAGAATGTTTCTAGTTTCAGTCCATAGGTCTTCTGGTCCATGGACGATTGAGTCCAGTGATGCAAATCTGTTCTTTATATGGACCTTAAATTCTGCAGGAATGCTATTTAAATTGGATTTTGGCACTGTTAAACTCTTAGTTATCTTTTTCAGCTTTACTCTAATTCTTTATATTATCAGTTCTTCATCACTGCCACAAACAACTCCTGGTCTGGTTTTGACAGTGCGGAAACAGCCCCTCCCTCTGCTTCTTCCAGTTACATAGTCTATTTCTTATTACATTACATTTCTAAACTGCCTGTATCCAAAACAGTTGGCAACCTTTAAGTCACCCATCCAGATTTCAACCAGGCCCAATACTGCTTAGCTTCCAAGATTAGGCAGCATCAGGCACTTCAGGCTATAAGGAAGCTGTTTGATTTCTGTATTGCCCAGTGGATAATATCCATGTAAATAGTTGTCTGACCAGTTGCTAAAAATATGTATCTGTAATAGATCATTGCCTTCACATACTTTTACAAGTTGTACTCTTGCTTTCTTTCTCAGCCCTTTGCCAAATTATCCCATAACATTTGATTTTGTTTTGTTTCCAATTTTGTGTTCCACTTAGTACTAGCATAATATTGCCGTGTCTTCAGATTTCAGTCTCCTAGCTGCCCTTTTTTCTACTAACTTAAATTTCAGAACTGCTTCCAAGGACATCTCAGCATCCAACTCATTGCAACATCCAGCCCAGTTATAGAAACATAGAAACATAGAAAACAGAGCGCGTCAGAAGGGGTCTCCCGGGCCATCTAGTCTGACCTCCGGCACCAGCCGGCTCTGCTCACGACATGCCCACCATGTGGACGTCCAGCCTGTCCTTGAACACCCGCACCGATGGGGCCTCAACCACCTCTCGTGGAAGCCCATTCCACACCCCCGTGCTTCCTGGCATCCAAATGGAACCAACTGGGTGACTTTGGGCCAGTCACAGAATCTCAGCCCAACCTACCTCACAGGGTTGTTGTGGTGGGGATAAGATTGAAAGCAGGAGGAGGAGAATGAAGTAAGCCACTCTGAGTTCTTTAAAAGAAAAAAGGTGGAATATAAATCTAATAATAAAATAGAAGGGTTATGTGGGTGAGGAGCATTGAACCTGCCCCTTCCCTCCTGCAGCTTACCTTGCCACTGTTTGCCCCCCTGGTCCTCACAGCTGAGCCAAGGGTACCCAGTGCGCTTTGAGAGACTGTTGCAAGGGGTTAGGCAGGAGGGGTTGTGCACTCTCCACCCATACATCCCTTCAGGACCTTTGCACTGAGCACTCCACACACAAACCACCTCCATTGTTGGAGCAGACCTGTGTGAACGGATAGCCCTGCTGCTTCCATCTGGTTATCATCTGTGCATCTCATTTATATTTCTTATCTTCTTGCAAGGAACTGAGAAGGACTTACATAGCTCCAGCAAAAATGCGGAGAGGTCGGTTGGGCTGAGAGTGTGTGAGTGGCCTCAGGTCACCCAGTGAATTTCATGGCTGAGTGGGGACCAGAACCCTGATCTCCCAGTTCCAAAGTCCTGCATTCTGAAGCCACCTTATAGGGTGGCAAACCATGAGCCCTTGTGACGTGCAGTGGCTCTTTCAGGTTTTCAAGCAGGGTTCCTTCCTGCCTCCTTGGAGCACAGATCTAGGCCCTTCTGTTTGTAAAATGCGTCTTCTCCCACTGAGCTGCAGCCTCCTCTCATTCCATATTTCCTTTAACTAGAACGAACTGCTCGACAAACAGATACAGAAGGCTGGACAAGTGGTTAAAGCCCTCACTGCAAAGTTACGTAAAATGACAGCTCAGTATAGCAAACGTGACGCAGGCCTGAAGGCAGAAATCAAGCAGCTTGAGGTAAGAGAGCCTTGTTTTTACATCCAGCTTGGATAGAGCGCACTTGATCTCTGCCACAGCGTAAGCGCCTCCTTCGCTGCCTGGCAGGGTGTTGCATACCTGAAAGCCTCCAGGCTCAGAGGTTTCATGGGCGCGATCCTATGCAGAAAAGGGCCTACCGTTTCCAGCGGGTCCCAGCGAGCACCCATGTCTAAACAGGCATAGAACTTCATCTGAACTGCATTTCACTCCTCCGCAAGTACTTGCACCACACTTTTTTTTTCATTTAGTTGTTACTGCACATTTTGAAACCAAAGCCAAAAGTAAAAGGAGAAAACAAAAGATAAAGCAAAAATGTGTTATTTTACTTTATCTGGACCACACATGTTAAGGGATCATTAGTGGAAAGCCGCAGTGAACACCAGGAGGAATTGTGATGGCTGAGCAAGTAATGAACACGGAAACACACACGAAACAAGGCTTAGCCTAATCAGTCATTTATTACAGCATTTCTGTACTGCACGTAGCCAAAGCATTCTGGGTGGTCATAGAATCATACATGCAAGTCACCCCTCCGGATTTTAACCAAGCCTGCTTGTGTTTAGCTTCCAAGATTGGACAGGATCAGACACTTCAGGCTATACCAGAGCTGCGTGCAACTAGTTACAAAGATATAAACGCTTGGTATGTGGACGGCATTCAGGGTGGAAGGGAAACAGGGTTTAGTTCCAGAGAGTGGATATTAGGGCGGGCAGATATCGGTGCCAAATAAGCAAAGGAGAGTGCTGAAGGTCAGACAGACCCAAAGAGATTCTAGGTGAGCTGGAAGAAAGGAGCCAAGGTATAAGCAGTGCTTGCTGGAAGGAGCAGGGCTATTTTGTTTGGAAAGTTAGAATGGTGAGAAGGAAAGAGAGGCAAAGTCAGAGATTCAGAGTGCAAAACTGCTCGTCCCAGAAGTGGAGCAGGGGATGTTTTTCCTCAAGGAGAGGGCAAGGTAGGATAGGAGTGTCTCTTGCTTGCAGTGGAAGCCATGCAAGGTTTCCTTGGAGTCGTGCATTCCCTTACATCCCTACTAAAATCAAGTATAAGACAATAAATACAGAGAAGGAGAACTGGGCGGGGGAGCACATGGGGAGAGAAGAAAGGAGAGCAAAGCTAATCACAGAAAGAAGGCTGAACCAAGAAGAACTGCTTCCTGAGGTGGAAAAAATTTGTTTTAAGACTTTGGTTTGAGGGAGCATTTTTCTGCGTAGGATCAAAAGAAGGCAAATGTTTCTCGAGTGCTTGCTGGACCTAAGCTTTCTTGTTAATCATAGAATCACGCAGTTGGAAGGGCCTAGCAAGCCGTTAGGTCGAACTGCCTACTTAATGCAGGAGTCAAGTCTCCCATCCAGATTCCAACCAGGCCTGACCCTGCTTAGCTTCCAAGATTAGGCAGGATCAAGCACTTCTTGCCATGCCTGATGATGAGAATGGGGGTCTGCAAGGGTGGCAGGTGGGCGGGGGAGGGAGGGCATGCTTGCATACTTTGGGTTTATGGCTTGGATCGTTTGTTTCATCCCTATGGGTAAGCCCACTGCTCTGTGTTAATGAACTGCCTGTGGTTCTGGGTTGTTGACAGGAAGACTACAATGTTAAAATACAGCTTACCAAAGAAATGGAAGAACAACTACAAGTCAATCACCTGCTCTTGGAGAAAATCCTAGCAGAATTAGACGAGATAAGCACCAACTACACCAACCAGCAGGATTTGTGTAAGGGTACGCTTTGAGTCGTTTCCATTGGTATTTCCTGCTTGTGTGCTCCATGACACCACAGAGGCCAAATGGACATGGTGTGGGAAACGAATGCAAGAAAATGCAGCTCATCCATATTTCTCTCCTTCTCCCAGTCACCCTTATGTAGTGCATGTCTGGAAGGGGCCACTGAAGAGCCAGGTTCAGCCCTCACTATCTTCAATTAAAATCATCAGCCGGAGATGCTAAAGAGCTGCTGCCAGGCAGAGGATGCAGCATTTGGACTAGGCAGCTGTCAGTGGAATGTCCAAGGGCCATTTTTGCTTTATGACACCCCCTGGGGTTTATGCTTGGGGAAAAAATCATGTGTTTTCAACCGAAATATGATTGCAGAGTGACTTGCAATGTTAAGAAGATCAAATTTAGCCTGTTGTCAAGCTAAATTTACTCTGTTTGCTCTCCAGAGCCTCCACTAAGTGACAAAGCCAACATATTTAAAGACAGCATGATGCTAGTGGGCAGCCTTTAAACGAATCAAACAAATACATTTAACTTGTAAACAAAGTGAGTTAAATTTGACCCCTTTAATGCTGTGCACCTGGCACAGGGTGCTGTTTGTTGCTGTTGTTTTTTAAAGTTATTTAGGGACACATGTTTCCCAGCTGTGGGCTAGATGGACAATTAGTCTGACCTGGCATAAACCAGGTTCCTGTGAGGTGAGAGTTTTCATATATTTCCTTTTCAAGATACTTATAGCACTTCCAGCCCAAGTGGGTTCTCAGAGAAGCTCTTAACATCATAAACATGCAACAAAAACAACTGTAACAGTGTAATCCACTACATGTTTTCTCAGAAGTAAGTCCCTTTGAAGTGAATGGTAAGTGTGTCTTCCGATGAAAGTGCAAGAAGAAAGTAAGAAAGCAGGACTGCACCTGAATATTAAGAAAACAAAAATCGTGATTACAGAATGATTACGGAGATTTACTGGGAACAACAAGGAAATTGAAACTGTGAAGTTTTTTCATACCTCAGCTCAGTCATCAATTCAGATGGAGACTGCAGCCAAGAAAGAAGATTTGGAAGGGCAGCAATAAAGGAACTAGAAAAGATAATCAAGTATAAGAATGTTTTAATGGAGATCAAGGTCAAGATCATCCAGACTATCATATTTCCTATCCTGCATGGATGTGAAACCTGGACAGTGAAGAAAGCTAACAGGAAGAAAATGGATGCATTTGAAACATGCTGCTGGAAGCTTGCTTTGTGAATACCTTGAACTGACAGAAAGACCAACAAGTTTGTCCTGGATCAAATGAAGCCAGAGCTTTCCCTAGAAGCAAAAATGACACAGCTGAAACGGTCATGCTTTGGACACACCATGAGAAGGCAAAACTCCCTGGAGGAGGCCATTGTGCCAGGGAAAGTTGAAGGCAGAAGGAGAAAAGGAAGGCCAACTGTGAGATGGATGGACTCCAAAAATGGCAAAACTGAGGCTGTCGTACTTTGGGCACATTATGGGAAGGTAAGAAGACAATCAAGCTAGGGAGAATTGAAGGCTGGAGAAAAGGAAGATTAAACATGAAATGGATTAATTGCATAAAGGAAAACACAGCCTTGATTGCAAGAGCTGAGCAGGGCTGTCAAGGGCAGGCCATTTCGGAGAACATTCGTTCATTTTAGAGGCTTAACACACTTCTGAGACAGCTTAATAGCACATAACAACAACATAATAAGGACTTAGGTTAACAGGTGGCATATAACTCTTATAAAACAAAGCCTTTCTGGCCTGCTGGGCCATTTGCATGGCCTGTTCTAACAATTCCTGTGGTTGTGACTTAACTAAAACAGCAAGTCCAAAGTCTTAAAGGGGCCTTTCTCCTTCTGTTTATTTGTAGAATTACAAGAAGAAGAGCGCACACTAACCAAGTCCATTGAACGGTCACAAAAGGAACTTAGCAAACTCAAAAGGATAAAGGTAATGGCTTGGGCATAAACTGTGTTTGTTTATCTAGTTTGTATACCACAGTAATAGTCCCATGGGACTCTTAACATCATGATTCGTCCCAGCTCTGTCTCTAGGATGGCTGTTTCCTTACCCAGATATTCCAGGGATAAATCCATACAGACTTTGATATCACAGACCACCAAAGGCAGCAATAGACTTTCACTCAGTTCTTCTGTTGTTGTCTGTCTGCCAACCAAATGTTGTTTTGGGGCTTGGGTTCAGCACTCACCAGAAGGCAAGAAGGGACGGTGTGTGGACAAGTGGCACTGGCCAAGGTCAGTATTTCCCAGAGAGGTCATGGTGAACCTCTGTGGAAGCATCCACCTCCACAGACCTCAGCTGTGAAACAGCTAACAGCACAGACGGAGAGTGCTTGGAAAAGCAGCGTATGGGTAGCACAAAGAAATACACCTAGGGAAGGAACATTTAAGGTCTGGGCACTGTGTATTCTCCGTCTTCCCCAGAGCTTCATCCGTCATTCCTGCCAGTGAGATGAGCCAGGAAATGCGACTCTCAGGACCTGCCTGTCACAGGATGCTCTGCTCTGGTGGGACAAAAGCCTTGACTATTCCCCCCTGGAGGTCACAGTGTTCTCCCATGTAATCACTGAGGAACCTCAAGGGGACTGCAGTTAGAGCATCATCCTCACTCATCTCTAGGGCATGGGTGAGAACATGTGGTGTAGTGGCTAAGCGTGTAGGACTGGGACTCTGACGATCTGGGTTCTCGTCTCCACTCAGTCATGGAGCTCCTGGGGTGACTTTGAGTCAAAGCCTTTCAGCCCAGCCTGCCTTGCAGGGTTAACGTTGTGATGTTATTATTGAGAGGAGAATTACGTGAACTGCCTTTTGTTCCTTGTAAGGAAAAAAAGGTGGGATATCAATATGATGGATGGGTGGATGGAATGTGCTCTATTAGATGTTCTGGTTTACAGCTTCTGTCATCCCTCACTGCTGGCTAAGGCCAATGTATCTAGGCCAGCAATCCAAAAGATCTAGGACTGATGGGAGTTGTAGGCCAAAAGTGCTGCAAAGCCAAATTTTGCTGGCCCAGTATCTAATATCTGAGGAGGACATTTTCCCCCTCCTCCCCATCAGTCACCTCTACTTAAAATGGTCAAGATATATTACATAATTTTGAGGAAAGACTAGTGTCTGCTTTTCCCAATTCTTCACAATCATCCTTTCATTTTGCTTCATAAATGAATAATTCATTGATAGTCATTCGGAGAACCTGTCCTGGTTAATGGGCGGTATAGTCCTTAAATAAATAAATGAAAATTTCCTGGCAGGATCACACAAAAAATGAAATAAAGAAGAACAGGGAGTTGGCTTTAGACCAGCTGAAAAGGTTTACATATTCTCTGAAGTTTATTGAGAAAAACCACTACGAGGTTGATAGACAGCTCTACATTTTGAATGCAGAAAATGCCAGATTGAGAGCAGTGAGTATTTTGCATGTGACATATCAACACATAGGCCCATATCTATAAACATGGCCAATACCGAACAAAAGTTTAAAAAGCCAAGGGGGAGAGTTGAAAATTACGTTCATGTTTTATTTGAGCCCTTGAATATTTTTGATTCTGCATGAAGCTGCAAAATTGCAAATCATAGTTGAAGTTGACACTGACTGGTTCACACAACACTGGAAGCCAGAGTGTAGGTTGAACGTGGGTTGACCCCTTGAGTTGTGTTACGTTGCCCCTGCCATGCTAACAAATATCCCAGACTTTATAATGCAACAGCAAACTGTAGGTGGATTGTTCATAGTTAACAAGCCATGGTTTGTTAGTGCATCACCTCTGATCTCAGTTTGTAAAATACTTCTTTCAGTATAGCCAATATATGCCTGTTTTCGGTGTCTGCCATGCAACTAACAGCATCTGGCCTGTGAAGGTTTATGCCAAAACAGTAGCCTTTTGAGGTGCTACAAAAGGCTTTCTTGTTTCCATGTCTCAGGGTGTTGCAGATCCATTGTGCAGGATTTCTGCTTTGTGGAATCTTTTTCTTCTGCATCTGCACATACTGATACTACAGTGGGCAGATGTCTGCCTGTCGGAGAGCCTTGGGGAGATCTGCAGTAGAGTTGGCAGGCCGTGGGCTGCATTCAGACCAGAGCCACACTGTAGATGCCTAGTGCAACCTGGCAGGCTCTGCCCCTTCAAAAGCACAGAACCCACAGCCTGATCCATGCTTTCAAAGGGCACTCCTGTCTGGCTGGGGAGAAAACGGAGTGTTCCTGGTAACAGCAGGGAGAACACTGAAGGCACAGATCTGTATTTTCAAAGGGGTGGGTGGGTTTGCATAAAGAAGACAGAGAATGGGTGGAGCATATGGTATGTGGGATTTGTGTGAAAGGTAGTGATGACCTTAGAAGGGTGAGGAGTACTGGACATCCGAAAATCATTACCTTTCCAAACGTTTTGGCAGTGACAGCTCTCACAGGAGGAATATTCTGAGGTTGCATGGGAATCTTAAGACAGAAAAAGAATATGTTTCTTTGGCTCCATTCACTCTGGGCTTGCTCAGCATGGGCAGTTCAGCCACTGAAAAATTCATTCCAATTAATTAATTTAATGTAATTCATTCCAATTAATTAGTTCCAAATTCATTCCAATCTTTTCCACTAATCCTTGGTGGAAAAGAGGGTGTCCATCCTGTTTTACATCCTTCTTCATTAGAAAAAAAATGTAGATTTAAGAACTGTTACTTTAATTGGCTCCTCTCCCCACCTTCATCTCCCCCCTCCCCCAAATATTCTGATTCTGCAGGCAAGGGCCAGCCTAGTTTTTAATTTCTGTACTTCTTAGGAAATGTAAAGCACTGTATAAATTCTTAATGAAGATATGTTGGATGCTGACAGGAATTATGGATTTTTTCCTCTACAGGGCATTGCATATCTCAAAGAAGATATTTCCACAATGGACAGTGAGGCAAAACTCTATCAGTCAAAGAGACAACAAGCCCAACAGGATAAGAGAACCCTTTATGGTGAGTGGCATGTGATTAATAGCTACCATTAGATTTTAGAATGAATCAAAATACCTTGAAAATTTTGCTTTCTTCAGCAGCCTATTGAAAATGAATCAGAGCTTCTATACCCATTTGGAAAGACTCTTGGCTTCCCCATGAAAAGATTTTAAGGGCATGGCTTTATGGCTTCTTTTTGCCCAGATGGGTCCATGCTCAAAAGAATCCTCACTGCACCGTGGCTCCAAATGGGAGCCGACCCAAATGTCCAAGCAGCAAGGCTGACTACAGGTTCAAGTCTGGATTGCTGAAAGCAGGAGATAACGTTAGCACTGAGACATTGATTGCACTGTGCACTTTTTTCCTTTCCAAGCATGGGTTTCTTTATGGCTCTCCTGGAGCAGCAGAAAGAAAAGTGGGGAGGCCCAAATGAGGAGCAAAATATCAAACAGCAGAATGTGTGTGTACATAAAATAAACGTATGAGTGTTAAAACATTTCTAATCAAAGAATGGAAAAGTATCTGCACACACTGACTGGATTAACACACCTTGTTCCATAACAACAGAAAAGGCAACTGTTATTGGTGGTGCCCTTGCCATGTGCCTGGTAGTTTCTTTTACAGCCTGTTCAGTCCCAAGTTAGGCTGCTCAGCCTGCTTTTGTAATTAAAAGTGTCATTGAAATTTGTATTGATACTTTTATTATGCCTGTTGGAGAACAATGTTATTGAACTGTCTTAACTTTTCCTATCATTTATCTTGTTCTCGCATGATCGGCAGTGCAGAAATGTTTTAAATGCATGAAAGACAGCGAAACAGGTAGCCCCTAGCATGGATCCTTATGAGGCTTATGGCATCTTTGTAAGCAATTGCCTGACACCCCACACCTCGAATGATAAAGGAGGGCACTTGGGGACAGCAGTAGGGTAGATCGGGTCTTCAGCCATTTTGGACCCGTGAGTAGATGCAAGAATTAGAGAATCTGCTGGGACACTGCCGAAAAAGGCCTAACCAGTGGATTACGGCTTTGGCACCTACCAGTTGCATCTCTGGATCTTAGGCTATGTCTTCTTGAGCAAAACATCTTTGTTTCTTGTCTTTCAACCAAGACAATCCCGCCTTAATAAAGGACTATTTAATTCAGCTAATCACTGGCAGAGCAATACAGCTAGCATGCCTTTTAAACACATGTTTTGGCAGCATCCATTAATTGGTTCTTTGTGAGTAGAGAGCTATTTGATTTCAAGTGCACGAATGCAAATACTAAAGACCATTTTAGATACCTTCATTTAAACCATTTAAAACTTCCAAGTAATTCCGGCATATATTTCCAGACGCACTGTAACACTTTTGCATTTCTTTTAGACCTTTTCAGCAAGAAATGGATAAAGGATGACCTTCTTTATAAGGTATGTTATGGAACTGTTACAAAGAGGCTTGGGAGTTTTCAAAGCCATGAAGGCTCACTGCCACTCTTTCAGTGGGATTATGGACTGTGGCCTGTTTTCTCAGGCTAGAAATAGAAGGGTTTCAGTTTCATAGCAAGAAAACTTTTGTTTGTTCTCCCACTCTTGCCCAATTGAACCTCAGGCACTGGGAGAAATTGCTTATACAGGTGCCTTGTTTTCAAATTGCAGTCTCGTTTTAATTGCTCTTAGATCCGGACGTTGTAAATTAAAAAATGGCAGGCATTTAACCTCTGCCCAAAGTGCCTTTAAGGCCGGTGCAATTTTAAGGCATGTATGTGAATTCTACTTTGCTTATAATTCCCAGAAAACCGGCCTGTAAATAATTGCATGGAGAATTTTTGCAAGTAAGAATTTTTTTCAGGCAAAGATGCTTTTATAAATTGGGTGCGAGAGGAATCTTCTGCATAATCACTATGCATGAAAGGCAAGCAGGATCGTTACTTTGGCCTCACCTCTGACACTCTGGATGCCACCACCTGGGCATCCATACATTGAGCACACCTGCAGAACATGAGCTTGAATGAGCACATGCCCAGAATTCAGCTTGCAGGACATCTGGGGAGGGTCAGGAGGCATTATCCTTCTCTTCTGCCTGTTCAGCCTTACACACAGAAGGCAAGTCAGAAGCAGGTTGTGGCTTGCAAGAAGTAACCACGTGTCACATTCTGCAGTATCCTTAAGCATGGCAGGCTGGCAACTATTGCAGACCTATCTGCTCTGATTCACCCAGCCATTTGAATTTTGAGCTAGATTCCACAGTCCTCCGTGGAAGGCAGCTAGCAAATACCAATGATTGTTTCTCCCCAGTTATGGGGCCAAACTACAACCAGCGTTTTAATGAGATGCTACCATTTCTCAATGCATTGATCCAAAGGCTCAGAGGATGCTCTCCTCAACTCAGATTTAATATTGTGCGAAAGACAAGGCTGCACTTGCAAAGAATCCCCTCCTCAGTTATGACCAAATAATAAAAAGGTGCGTGCCTTTTTATCCCCAGCAAAGCTTATTTTTGTGCCCGAGCAGGGTGTGGAAATGTAGAAAGAGGCCAGGGTGACACAGATAGGTTTTTTGCAGTAGAAAATTTAATTTCTTGATTATAAGGTGAGCCATGTGTCCCAATCCCATTACAGATGTTCCTAGAGTATCAACGTGACATCCTACATATCCTGGGAAACTACATCCGCAGGAATAAAAAAAGGAATGACAAACTTGACTACGTGCACGACGGACTACAACTAAACTGCGAGGCGATGGAGTCTCTGTTAAAAAGCAAAGCCACAGAAGAGGGTGAAAAGGTAAGCCTTCTTTCATTCCGTAGTCGGGAGTGCCCAGTACAGTACAAGGTATTCATGAGAGATTCAGTGCGAAGATTAATCAGGCAAGACACTGCAGCCAGCAATGCCTGGCCAAGATGCATAGCTGACGGCGGCCCAGAGGTATTGCGCAGGTGTCCAGTCCACTGCAGAAGCAGGAGTCCTAGAGCAAGGTGGGTTGCAGTCAGCCAGGGAGACGAGATGTTGTTTCTATCATCCTTTCCCACTTTTGAGTGCCCTTAAACAAGAACGTCCAGAACCTGGCCCAGGTTCAGCTGCAGCTTGTCTTGAGCTGTCCTCTTACTTGCAGGGAGTCCACTGAGGCTGCAGCTGAGCAATTGTTCTGGGTTAGTCTGCACCGAGTCTTGGTTTCCTGACCCTCATCCAGTCCATTAGCACGCACAGGCTCAGCCAGCTTTCCCCACTGTCTCCTTAAAGCAGGAACCTAAATGAGTGTGTAGAGCAGCTGGGCTTTTTGGAACTCCACCTAAAAGTGGTTCTTAAGAAACAGCCAGTCCCCCGTATTCCAAATTGTACAGGTTTATTTAAAAATGGGAAAGAGAGTGGGGGAGCAAGGGAAGGCATACAAGATGAAACAAAAACATAGGCACTGTAAAATTCTAGCAAGCTGCAACTTCTACTGAGAGAGCCATGAAGATCCCAGTATCAACATTAGCAGGAAGATGAAAAACTATTTGCCAACAGTCTGCTCTGGTACCGGACAGTTTGGGGAAGCCCATCCCAGTGGAAAGGCAACCTGGTGCAGCACAGGGGGAACGCCCTATACTCAGAGCATGTTTGCCTAGACAGGAGGCAGAGGCCCTTTCCTGACCATTTGGCCAGACAGATGCTTGCTCTAAGCTACCCACTGGGAGATTCACATACAGTGCAATTGAAACGCGCAGGCTGGATCTTGGAGAAATGGAATCTGTGGTCTAGCAAAGGTTTAAGAGAGACAGGTGTGGTCAGGTGCATCCGCCATCTGCTCACACTCTGTTATCTTTGGTGCTAGATCAGCTCCTAAAAGATTTGTGTCTGGAGAGTTTTGCAGCTGCTTAACAAATATGAATTTGGTGAAAGGTGTTCATTATGGGAGAGGGAATTTGTCACCTACAAGTTGATGGGTTCTGGGTTCACAGAGCACATTTCTTATGAAGGCCCGACTGACGTGAGTAGGGCCCATGTCTTCTTGTTCCGATTCATAAGAGTATGCAGATAAGTGGGTGGGGGTTTTTTTTCTTTTTAAATAGCTACATTTCCCCAAACTTCTTGTCTAGGAATGAAGGGACTGCAAGAATTATGGACAGAAACAACCACCTATTCTTCATGAAAGATGTGATTAACACTGTATGGTGAAATAAATAAGTTACACTCAGTTTTCAAGTATGCTGTACACATATTTCACAGAAGGGAGAGGCCCTGATTCTTCACAATTCCAGCCAGTGGGGCTTTACTGCCTGCTGCTGATAAAGCAGTCAAGGCATTTCATGCACTAAGCATCCGCACGTTGTTCTGGAGGCCACAGTCAGCCTTGAAAAGGCTGTAATGATGAACCTGGAAGGTCAACCTGCTTTATCTGGAAGTTGGTCCATAGGGAAATGACACCTTCCTAAAAGAAAATGAAGAGGAAGGATCCAAGTAGCTGCAATCATCGAGGATCGCTACTTATCCAGACTGAGATCAGTTATAGTCAACGCCCATTTGCTCCCTCAGAGAGTATCCGGGAGGGTTCTGTGTACTTGGCAGTAAGCAAGTAAAAGAGAGCAGGTGCAGGCACCAAAGCCAGCAGCGGCAAGTCCTGGTAAACGTTGTTCAGCTTGGAAATGGAGATTATTCCATAGGCGTGTAGCAGCCAGTGGCTAAACAGAACTATAAGTCTTTTCTTCCTGACAAGGAGATCCTTGAATGTCTGGTAAAAACAAGAGACATATTTCTATTAGTTTTTATATCTATATTGTCTGGAAGCATTCAGCACTCAGGCTTCTCAAGGGTTACTGTACCTTGGCATTGTAAAAGAATGCATAGTTTGTAAAAACAAAGAAAATGCAGTCCCCGTGCTTTCAAAACATCTTTGTTCCCGCCACTTTGTCGGAAAGACCAAGTTGAAACATTCTCTTTATGGAACACACTGCTGATTTGGCATTCTAAAGAGAGGAGGGGGTCTGAATCCTTTGTATTTAGAACTGAGGAAACCCTCAGAAGTTCTGTGGACCAGCCGGCTTACTGCTCCATCCTTTCCAAGAAGGAGAAACAGATGCCCCTTCCATAACAGCTTGCCCTCTGCAGCTGTGTGATCAGCACTAGAGCCATCTTTAAAGTAGTCATTCACTGCTTGATCTAGTACCAGATGCTTTTGCCTACACAGCCAAGTTCAGCTGCTGCTCATGCAAATGAAGCTGCAGCTTCTTTGAAAAGACAGACATAACTACTGAAGAGGGAGGAATCATTTGCAATCGCTGCTGCTTCACTTCCTCTTCTCAGAGGCACATACAGCAACCTAGGTATGTGGGACTACACCTCTAATACACCTGGAGCATACCAGGTTGGGAAGACTGCATCCCAGGGATAAGCAGATGGGTCCCAGAGCCTCTCCTCTCCACAAGGCCAAACAAGCTGAGGAAAACACCCTCTGCAGAGTGAAGGGAATGCGTGAACCAAGACTTCACCTGCCTCAAACATGAGGGGGCCTACAGGCTTAGGTCTACACAGAATAAGTAATTTTGAAGGCAAAACCTCCGCTTGATAGGATAGGACATTTTGAGGGAGAAAAGATTCATTGGTATCTGCATGAGCTCAAAGATTTCTGATCCCTTCTTCTATGTGTGTCCCATATTTTTCTTATCTCTCTGATTCTTTATTTATTCAAGGTATATCCCACCTCATTAGCCACAGGGCTCTCTGGGTGACTTACAACCTAATCAATACAACAATACAATAAAATCTGCAGTTACAGTAAAACCAATAACAACAATAACATCGATAAATGTAATAATAAAACAAATGATGCATAAGAATAAAATAAGATTGTCTCATTAAGACGATCTGGTTGATATGTCTTTAAAAGAAGCAGAATTTCACTTACTTCTACTTCAGATGCCGATAGATACACAACCAAGGTGACAAGCGACAGCACGATGATGATGTAGGGGAAGGCGTAATCTGGAAGGAAACAGCCACAGGTTATCCTCGCACACCAATACTTCTACCAGGTCACTTAAGCTAAAACGCTAAAAGCAGCTGCACCCCCATTGGGGTCAATGAAATTACTTCCAAGTAAAAGAGCCTCAACCGCAATGACAAACTTTCCAAGAAACGCGTGGTGTAGAACTCGCAAACAGTCCTTGGGGAATGAGTTGCTCACGAGATCATCTTGGGCCTTCTGGTTTCCAATCTGGTTTTAAACAGAGTTCCAAAAAGAGAACTGATACCTTCAGAGTGGGATGGGGAACCTCTAAATCTGTGGGCTCAGTGGTCAAGATCTCTTCTTGCTGATGGAGGATATGGAATAATCAATTCAAGTTGGACAACCCAGATTCAGGCTGGACAGCAGGAAAAGCTTCCTCACTGTCAGAGCAATACGACAGGGGAACCAGCTGCCTGGAGAGGTGCTGGGCGCTCCCACACTGGGGACATTCAGAAGGA
Organism: Varanus komodoensis; assembly: GCF_004798865.1. Lineage (NCBI taxonomy): Eukaryota > Metazoa > Chordata > Lepidosauria > Squamata > Varanidae > Varanus > Varanus komodoensis. The sequence continues at coordinate 60,800,724 of NW_025335761.1, forward strand.
AACCAGTCATCTGAGTGGGATGGTGTAACTTGGTGTCCTGGACCCAGTGGCCGCCTTGGCCCTTTCCAACTCTACTATTCCATGATTCTATGTATACCAATTTGCACATTTTTCTCATCAAACACAAAACATCTCAGTTCTAAGTCCCACTGCAACAGCTGGACTCGTGCCTGTAAGATACTACTTCATTAAAAGTGCAGTCCTATGAATATTTAGGTAGAAGAGGGCCAGCTGCACCCAACAAACCAGCCCTGGCAGAAGTTGTAGGCCATTTTTCTGCCTAAACATACATAGGATTACATGCTAAAAGATTTGCAAGCTTGCAATATCAGAGTCTTCTCTGCTGGGAAGTACCCAAGGTTCATAATGATATATCTTGTAAGTTTGACACACTGTGGCTAAGATGTAGGTGCTTTTGCTTAAGCCTACCTGCTTTTCAGTGAGAAAATTATGTGTTGTTTTAATATTTAGTTAAAATTTTAAAAGATCCCCCTGAGGCAATCCCCACCCCGACATGGTAAATATGCCCCCAGAAGCAGGCTGTGCCTTTCCTATGGCTTGGAACATAAAGACGACTTACACAGCAAGCCACCTCCAACTGCCTGAAGCACAGTAAGGATTGGGAAGAAGTAAAGAGCTGCATAAATGCTCTTAAATCGATCTGACTTTCCTAGCCCGCAAGCAATCTTCTTGACCAGAAGGGGCCGAAGGAGCATCATCAACACCAAACAGAAGGCATAGTAGATAAATACAATGGTGTAGCTGAAAGAGAGATGGCGGATATTGGAGCATTAACCAAGCATTCCCAAGCCCAAGAGCTACACACCTACCATCACTTGACACAGAAATGCAAGGCACAACTGTGCAGCTTCCCTGCAGCCGTGTTCCAGGAGACTTGCTCTGGTGCCACTTGCTTCTCTCAACACTGTCTCCCTCAATAGTCTGTCTCTTCTACCTTGCTAGAGCCAGACCCAGAATCCCTGAAAGCACCATAAACCTTACTATTGGCATATCTCGCTTGCAGCAGTGGAAAATGTGCCTGGAGATTTCCATTGTATCCTTAGTGCACACGCATGCAGACTCCTCACCCCTATTCCCTTTTCCTTAGATCACCTAGGAGGTATCTGTGGCCCATGAGCTGTAATTTCTCTTTGCACAGGCCAGGTCAGATACCACCTGGTCCCCACATGGATCACCCACAGGTGTGTGTAGAGCTGCTGAGAGGCCTTTGATTTAGCTGGACCATGCAGAAAAGACAGCAGGTATTTCAGCCTGCTGGGATGGCCATGACACTGCCACAATTTTTGTAACTGCAACAGCTCCAGAAAGAGCTGCTGGGATTCTTTCTGGGGAGCAGGCTCAGTTTTGCTTCCTTCACACACTTCAGCTGGAGTGTTTGATTTCTAAGAACATGTGAATACAATTCTATTGCAACACAGGACCAAGTAGGCAGGAAACATGTTTGTAAAAAGCCATAAATGGGTGGGCATTTTACAAAACAGTGCACCTCATACAGGTAAGGCCACAGGTATCATACTCACAGAGGATAGACTGCTTCATGGGTACAGTGAATAGTGGTAACATAATCAGGACTAGGGTTGTAGAGCATGGTGTACCAGTCGGAAAGCATCAGCACCTTGCAGGAGCGGATATGCAGGGAGCCCATGGGCTCACTCACAAGCAGAGTAACAATCGCTGCCACACCACATTCAATTGAAGCCGTGATGTGCTGAAACAGAGCACTGGAGCTGGAAAGAGGCAAAACAAGTCCTGAAGAGCAGGGCTGTAAACGGGAAAACCGAATGCTGCACAGGGTGAGTTCACATACCAGCTCCCAGAGTGTGTTCCAGAATCTCTGGGAGAGGCAGGTGTTCACCCCTGTGAATAACTGATTGTCTACACATTCGGTTGTCTAAAATTGCAGTGAGCTTTACCTCCGAAAGAAGCAGGGTTTGGTTTAAATCAATATTTACCTCTTCTTCCCCGAATACCATTCAATAAAGAACCAATGCAAGATCAAAGGCAGCATTGCCATAAAGCCAAGGTAAAGCCAATCATAGCGTTCCGGAGATCCCACACATTCCCGACAGATCTTGTGGACATCCGTTCTTTGTCCTCTTGGACACACCTGCAGAATTTGATTGCAGATCATTTATAAAATTCCTGTCAAAGCTATACTAAAAATACTTGCTTGGAAACAATATAGCTACAAATGAACAGGACAGAACACATATTTAAGAAACAATTTTGATGGCCCCAAATTCTATTTAGGCCATCCTTCCACCCAACCGTACCCAATAAGGCTTTCCCAGGACCTACAACATCGCACAGAGATGGTTTCAAATATTCAAGAGTCTTTTCAGAGCCTTCTACTTACCCCACAAACACCTGGACTTTCAGTCCCATTTACGATTTCTATAGTTCTTCCACAGTAAAGACCAAGGCAGTCTGGCTGAATAGCTACAGCTTACAAGAAAGCCAAGAGTTACTACAGTACACATAAAAATGTTCAAACACATGATTTCACTAGCATTATTTTATCCCTAGTCACACAAAGGAGAACCACATATGCCAACATAGAACAGCACCAGTGCAAATCCGGGGTGGGGTGGGGTGGGGTGTTGATTTCAGGGAGCCAAGAGATAGGGGAAATCTGGAAGTTCGTGTCATCTACAAAACCGGAACGGGACAAATCCCATTATTGTTGGGAGGAAAAGATGGCCAGGACCATAAGCCTATACATGAGAGGTATGTGCAGACAGTCAAGCATCTGCCTCAGAAGTGCAGCTGTTAGGAAATGCAAGCAAAGGGGTGCTACTGCACTTGTGTCCTCCTTGTGGGGTGGCCACTGCGCAAATGGCATGGGTTTTGCATTCTTTATAGGCACCAGGGATGGGAAGAGCAGGATCACATGGGCTGCTGGCCCTTGGCTTGCCTCATGAACACACCTGGCACCGTTTAAGAACACACGTGCCCCCCATATGTACACAGGTCCTGCCAAATGTGCACAGAAGAAGTGGGGTCAGTCGGCAGTATCAAGCCTCCCTTGTGTACATTGATACATACGCTATATGGTGCCAACCCCTCCCCCCAATACAGGCTGTCCCAAAAAAATCGACATCATTTCGTAGTCTAATAACATAGCCAATTCTAGCTCAAATGATCTCAAACTTTAACAAAATGGGTAAAAACTAACGCTAGTTATGCAATGTTACGCAAGACAAGCTACAGAGTGTTTGGCAGGGGGTGGACTACGGACTTGACGTGTGTCGCGTCACAGGTGGTGAGCATATTGAACATGTGTGAAGCTTTGTGAAATCGGTTATAAAATCTACATCCCTTTGAATCTCTTGTTCAAATTTTGATAAATAAATCTTTTATTGTTCAACATGAAGCCTATTTAATTTCATTTGCCTAGGACATGTAGTTACTCAGATATGCACATTTCAAAGAATGTCAATTTTTGGGACACCCTGTATAATAGTGCCAGCCATAAAAGGAGGCCAAAATCCTAAGTAGGGTAACTATGTTGGACCAATTCAAGGTCACAAGAAAGGTGCCAGCTTATGAGATCTCCTAGCCTTGTTTATTTTCGGTGACATTTTGAGCTGGCCTGATAAAAGCACTGCCATTGTATGGCTTCCAGAATTGTATGGTAATTATAAGGATGGAGAACATCAAGGCTAGAAACAAAATTGGGCTCTCCTGGAATTCCAATCCAGCTTTCTAGGACCACCTTTCCCAACCTGACATCCTTCAGATGTGTTCAATTATAGATCCCAGAACCCACCAGGCAGGTAGATGAAGGATTCTGGGAGTGGTAAACCAGCCCATCTTGGAGGGAGCCAAGTTGGGGATGGCCAGTCCAGATGACCCTACCTGTTCCCCACAACCACAAATTGTTATGTAGTTTTCCAGCTTTTGTACACTTTCTTCCATTCTAAAAAGTTGAAGGTTATTTTACATATTCATTAAATGTCTGTACCTCCAAACAGCCAGAGTTCTCTCACAGTAAGATAGTATAGCTTTTTTGGGGGGAGGGGATATTTTGGCACCACCCCCATCTAGCTTGCAGAACATTATTTGTAAGGTGCCCACATGGTTGAGGCCTGCCGTAACCTCCTCAGCCATTACCTGAACATGCTGCTTTGCAGAGCGAACAGTTGGGAACAGGGAGAGCAGTACCCCAGGGACAGGTTTATAAGCCTGTTTCTTACCACACAGAACCGCCCCTCAGGGTGATGGAGTAGTCCAACCCCTCCTTCAGGATGCTGCAGGGGTGCACTGTAGCAGAAGCCACGCCTTGGGATGCCACTGAGCATGGCTTCACTCAAATGGGAAGGCACAATGTGTCCAACTCTAAGAGCTCCGTAACCTTGCCTGAAGGCTTCACACTATCAAATCCGGCTGTACCAACCCGCGCACAGTTCAGTCTGCTCATCAGTAAACAAACCAGCCTGCATCACACTGTGCTGTATCAGACCACAGGTCCATCTAGTGCAGCATTCTGTACATGCAGCAGATAACCAGCTGTCTCCCCACCCATGTTGCCTAGCAATTATGCCACCAGGACGAGTAGCCATGGATCGCCTTCTCCGTGAATTTGTCCAGTCCCCTTTAGAGCCCTCTGAATGCGTGGCCATCACTACATCTTGCAGCAGCACATTCCATTAACTACTTATAAATTAACTACATGCTGTGTGAAGTCCTTTCTTTTACCTGTACCGAATCTCCCACCCATTACCTTCACTGAATGACCCCTTTGGATTCTAATATTATGAGAGAGGGAGAAAAATGTCTTCCTCTGCACTTTCTCCACCCCGTGCATTGTTTTAAACACCTCTATGGTGTCTCCCCTTTCTCATCCTTTTGCTAAGCTGAACAATCCCAGGTTCTCCTAGTTGTACCTCCAGCTCCCCGGATCATCTGAGCTGCCCTTCTCTTAACGTTTTCCGACTTAATGGTATCCTATTTCAGATGCTGGCTCCAAAATTGTACCCCGTGTTTTAACTGCGGACACACCAAGGCTTCGTGTAAGGGGTTTTTGCAGTCCCGTTTTTGGTCCCTTTCCTGATTATGCCCAAGGGGGAGTTTGCCTTCTTCACAGCAGCCACACAGTGGATCGACATTTCCATCCAGCTATCCCCCCCACCATCCCAAGATCCCTTTCTTGGCCAGCCACTGCCGGCTCTCAGCCCACCAACTGAAATTCATGTATTAGATTTATATCCCGCCGTTTTTCTTTTAAACATCTCAAAGCGGCTTCCATCACTCCCCAACTCCTGCGCTCAATCTCATCCCCACAACAACCCTGCGAGGTAGGCTGGGCTGAGAAGTCACCCAGTCGGCTCCCTGGCTAAGCGAGGCCTAGAACCGGGATCACCGGGGTCCCAATCCCGCGCTCTTAGCCACGGCACCACGCTGGTTCCCCGAGACCAAAGTAACCGCGCTCCTGGAAACAAAGCAGACCCCACCGACTCACCCATCTCGCTCCAGTCCTCGTCCCACAACAGGGCAAGATCACCAGCCAATCCTGGCCGCTGTTGTTACAACGTCACTTCCCAGGACGTTCTTGATTGGTTCTTCCGCATGACCAAACTTTGAAGTGGGTGTAATGCCACTCTCATGCACTCTGCTATGATTGGTGCTCCCTCTCCTGTAGGGCGGGGCTCCCGTGAAGCCAGCTGCCCATTGGAAGAGAACTTGGCAGAGCTGCATGACGAAAAACACGTCCATAAGTGAGAGGGCAAGGCTCTTTTGCACATAGAGATAGAAGGAATGTAGAGATGCACGATATGAGAATAGACAGATAAAGAAATCTGGGCATCCTGGATTTGCTGGCTTTCTGTCCACTTGCTTTCTCCATCTCCTCCCCCTCCCGAACCTTTTGTCTTTCTACTTGCTTTTTCCACCTTCTTGGGTGAGTTCTCCACCTCCAAGATCGAATGCCGTCCTCTCCCATCCATACAGCCCTTTTAACAAAGAAAGGAGAGAAGGCCCTTTCAAGAAGCACCCACGAAGACATTAAGTAAATGAAAATGGAGAAGAGCCAACTGTATGCATTCTATTGTATTTATTTCGATCACCAGATCTTTTTAATATGTAGCACCAACACAGCACAAATAAAAGACTAGAAAAGCACAAACAGAAGAATAAAAGTAGATTGAATTTAATTCAGAGGTGCCAACAAAAGCCAAAGGTACAATTGTATGTATGTTTAATTGAACTAGACAATCAACTCCAGTGTCTTTGCCTAAGGAGGTGAGGCAGGTGGCTACTGGGTAGCCCCTTTATGATGGTGGTGCCTTGACATTGGAATAGCCTCCCTAGAGAGGCATATCATGGATGTGTTTTTGACACCCTATGAAGGCTCTTTAAAAAAAAAATATCCCCAGGTCTTTTACGTTTCGGGCTGAATCGCTTAGTGATCTACAGTGTTATAAGGAAGTAAGATTCAGCGAACATAAGAATGTATGAAAAGCTATGCTGGTTCTGACCAAAGGTCCATCCAGTCCAGCGCTGCATAAAAGGTGGCAACCCAACTGCCCACAGGATCCCTCAAGCAGGATGAAGTGTTATAGGGTAGTAGAAGTCAGCGCTCCAGCTGTGCAGTGTACTCAGAAAAACAGTTCTTACCATCCCACCTCACTGCCTTGCCATAAACACATCAAAAGATGCCTCAGTGTCTGGCGGTGAAGACCAGATGACCCCACTCCATTAGTGGGTAACTGTCCAAGTGTAATCTCTGTGTTTCATAGGCTTGTTAGAGTGCCTCCCTAACCCTGTAAGTTCACACACGTAACCTTTTTGTTTACTTAACTTGGCCAGCCTGTTCAAGGTAACTTTAGCTTAGAAGGCCTGTCAAAGGCATCTAATTAGAGGGAAATGTAACTTTTATCCAATCGCTTTCCTATCCATATCAAAGTATCCAATCGCCTTCCTGCGCACTCCTCTTTTGTGTATTCTACTGTATATAACCCTAAGGAAATTAACAGGGGGTGTTCCTTCTTAGGCACCCATGGATCCATGCATTCAATAGTAAATAAACCAATTTGCTCTGACAAGGAACTGATTTCCGAGCCTCTGAATTGCGGGTCGGTGTGACAGTAGCCAGGAGGGGGAAAAGGCGTCCACTCCCAGACTGCGGCGGCCACGCTGGGAGCTGAACCCTTTTCTTCCGATTGCATGCAGGATGCCGTAGATGGGAAGGTGTGGTGTGAACGTAGAGATAGACGCTTCCCACTTCTCTTTCTCTCTCTACGTTCACCGCACTCCTAACGTCTTTGCTCCTCATGGGCCAATCCCGCTCCGCCAAGGGCCCGGCACGGCCAATCGCCGCCGCGCCCGCGCCCCCCGCCCCCAGCCGCAGCCAACGGGCGCCCGGGGGCGTGCGCGGCCGGCGCGAGGCGAGGCGAGGCGGGCGGCCATG
>NW_025335761.1:60808252-60819718 GCF_004798865.1 Varanus komodoensis
GGAGATGCACGCGGGCGGGGAGCCGCTGCGCGTCGTGCCGCCGGGCGCGCTGGGCCCGCTGGAGCCGCCCGCGGGGCTGCCGCTGCTGGAGCGCCGCCGCCGCCTGCTGGCCGCGCCCGAGCTGGACGCCGTGCGGCGGCTGCTGATGCACGAGCCGCGCGGGCACCGCGACATGTACGGCGCGCTGCTGGGGCCCAGCGAGCTGCCCGGCGCCGCCGTCGGGGCGCTCTTCGTGCACCAGGAGGGCGCCAGCGCCATGTGCGGCCACGCCGTGCTCTGCCTGGCGCGCTTCGCGCTCGACTCCGGGCTCTGCCCGCCGCCGGCCGCGCCCGGGGAGGCGGCCGTCACCATCCACTGCCCGTGCGGGCCCGTCGCCGCCTTCGCCTCCTGGGACGGGCGGCGCAGCGGCAGCCGCGTCCGCTTCCACAGCGTGCCCGCCTTCGCCGCCGCCGTCGGTAGGAGTGCGCGGGGGGCGCCGGCGGCCGTGCAAAGGGGCCCGCCCAGCCGAGTGCCCTCAGCTGTGTTGGGTTGCAGTTCCCATCATCCCACGCATGCTGGCAGGCACCAGGCTGTGGGCGGTTGTCCCACATGTTGAGCGGGTATGGGCAGCTTCCAATCCTATCCTGATCTGGAACCCACTGGGAGCTGCACCCCTGCAAATAGTTGCCACTGAATTTTGGTGGCCCAGGATAAGCTGAGTTTTCCACAGGATGCAAGAATTGTGGGGCATACGTTTTGATTTAATGCAAAGGCGCCGTCCCAAAAGCCCTGGGAGAACACTGTTGTGCATTCAAAGTGCCCCCTCCCCACATATTTTTCAAAAGGGAAACGAGGTTTTTCCACTGTAATTTGGGGGCAGCAGCAGCTGCATAAATAGAAGGGGCATGTGGGCTATCTATCTCTGAGACTGATTACTTTTTACTTATTACATTTATATCCCACTTTCTTGTAAGGTTCCCAAGGCAGCTTACATAGAGCTTCACCTTTCCATTTTATCCTCTGGACAACTCTGTGAGGTAGATAAGGCTGAGAGTCAGGGACTGGCCCAAGGTCATCCCATGAATTTCATCACTGACTGGAGGCTAGAATCCAGGTTTCCTGAGACCCAGGCCGAAGCGAATCCCTGTGCCATACTCCCTGCCCTGTATAGCTTTGCCAAATGGTCACCCAGGTCCTCGCCTCTCTTAGAAGCAAGCGCCTCCTGGAGGTACCATCCTTTATCCTACTGGGTGCCTTCACAAGACCAGCATGAGCCCGGTTTCACACTAGTCTTGATTCAAGTACACGTACCTCCTGCTTTTACCCACGAGGTGCCTGCTTTGGCTTCTCTTAGGAGTACCAAGCATGCTATGAAGGACCCTGCAAGAGTTTATCTTTCACATGCAGAAAGCCCCAAGAATCTCCAGGCAGGACTAGGAAACAATCTTCTGGAGGCCTCCAGGGCCACTGCCAGCTAGGGCAACAACCCTGGGCGAGATGGCCTAGTAGCCTGACTCCATGCAAGGCAGCATTGCTTCCTGTTGCAGTTACTTCCTCCATTATACACACTGTCACCCTGCTGGTTCTGAAGCATGGATCTATAGTTTGTGTACACTGACTTCCCCCCCACTCCCAGGGCCTTTTCAAACTTAAGCTGCCCTATGGAGTTCTACAAGGCAATCCTTTTCAGAAGCAAACACCACTATTTTCAGAAGGCCTGTAGTGAGTGCTTTGAATTAGAGAAAGTCATTACAGCTTCATCCGCATCCCATATATCTTCTAGCGATTCAGTCTGTCACTTAGTACTAACTATAATTTTTACCTAAAGCAGGTTTCAGTTGTTATGGAGAGCAAAGAGGACAAGACCTCTTAGATGGGGCATTTTGGTTCTCAAGCACAGGAAACGGGTGTATGAGGTCATGAATGTATCTCTGGACCACTTACTACAGGACCCATCACAGACTCAACTAGCTAATAGTAGCTTTCCCTAAGGAATCATGGGAGCTGCAGTTCTGTACAGCGGCTACTCTTTCTGCCCACAGAGTTTGGCTTTTGGGTAGGATAGAAATGCATTAAATAGATGCATACCTATTTTAATTTGTGGCATTTTCACTAAATTTCCAACATTCTTTGGAGGAAGGCACAATAGTTCAACTTCTATAAAATTGACATATGTTTGGTAACCCCCAAACCCATTAACTTAACAGTTGGAGGAATGTGAACTTGCCGTTTGTTGATCTGACTGTGCGTGCCGTAGGATAGATGACGATTACTAAAATAATCAATCCTCTTTTCTGCTATTCCCCAGGCTATCGCTTTTCTGCATCTTGGAAGCAACACCTGCACTGCTTCTCATGTTTCCCCTCCTGAGCTGCTGTACGTTCTTTTATTAAATGCATGTAGATGCCTGTGTTAATCATCCGCTTTGCACTTGGCTGTGATGCATTTTACTAAAATCATCCAATGACTGCGATTTCTGTTGTCCGAAGTTTTCATGTGCGGTGTGGAAAAAACTTCATGTATCTCATAATTTCAACATTGTAAATCAGAATTATAGTATCCTGCTAGTGAATTGAGGTGGTCAATGTTGAAAAGATGGGAGCAAACGTGGGAGGCCTGGGAAACCAGAGGAAGGTTCCAGCTTGCAGGAAGACTTACAAAATGTTTGCAAAATCAAATGGGGGTGGGGGTGGTAGTGGAGGGAGAGCCCCCATAGGCTCCTGAGCATGCTCAGTTCTTGGACTATTTGGAAAGTGAGCAAGGGCAGCTCAGCTTACTCCTGCCATGCAGGAAATGAAGGAGTGAATCTGGTGTCTTGGTAAAGTTTGCTCTGCCCAGGTTTCCCTATGGGTGGGAACACCAGGTGGGAATCCACCTTCAGAGCGGTCCCTCAGGTTCCAAATGGTATCCTATCCTGGCCTGTTGAGTGTCAGTCAGAAAAGAAAAGTTGCCAGACAGGAATACAGGAAGGGACTCCCTGCAGTATTTTGTTGGAGGTCTCGATTTGTGTCCACTAAGTGTCACCAAATTAACTTTGCTCATACGCTTCAGATACTGGCTCCACTCAAGACAAGTTCTGAGTTGAGCATGCCAGTCAGTACTGAGCTATTTGCAATGAAGCACATCTGCAGGTTTTTGTGTCGGAGGAAAACGCTTGGTTTATAGTTCCCAGGCTGCACAGTCTTTAAGTGGATTTATCACTGTGTAGCAAGGCAGCACTTTTGGGGTAGGTGGGCGTAGGTGAATAACCTGCAGTGGTGACACGTCATGTCATTCTGTGCCCTCCCCGCCCCTCATTTTGTTTTACTGTTAGATGTGCCCATCGATGTTCCTGGTTATGGAAAAGTGGTTGTGGATATTGGATATGGTGGCACCTTCTATGCGTTTCTTAGCGCTGACCAGCTGGGGCTTGATGTTTGTTCTTCAAAGATCAGGGATCTGGTCGACGCGGCATCTTCAGTAACTGAAGCCGTTAAGGCTCAGGTACAGTCAGACGTCTTCGTTCTCTGTTATCTAGCCAGATAGATTAATGCACTGCAAGGAAGTGCCCAAGTTAGAAGCCTTTAACTGCTTTACCTGTATATTAACTAGGTTGCTTTTAATAAATGGTTAACATTTTCTCTAGTTTAAAGTTCACCATCCTGACATTGAAGATGTGGCCTTCATTTATGGGACTATACTGACTGATGGAAAAGATGAATTTAGTGATGAACCAACAAGCAACATATGTGTGTTTGCGGATGCACAGGTAGGGAGTCCCGTGCAGGAGAAGTTTTGCCTTGCCTTTTCTCACAGGCTTCCCAAGTGGTATTTGCAGCTGTGATATCCAGTGGGACAAGGCAAGGCCCTTGGATTGTTGGCTCTGTGAAGGGAAAAATGGTTTCTCCTGGCTCTTAAATGAATAAGAAAACTGTCTTGAAGACTAGTTGCAGCTCCCGATCAACGGTATCTTAAGTAAAGGAACAGGGAGTGACAGAAGAAAAAACAGAAGATTCCAGACTGATGGTAACCCAGTTGTGTTTGATTTGGTGATTGTTAAGAAAGTCGTAAAGAAAATTCACTCTTCTGTTGTATAAGTGACCTTCTGTCCACCCGTCCGTCCTTCCCTCCCTCCCTCCCGTCTTCATTCAGTATAGCCTTAATTAAAATCATTTATGATTCTGGGCACGTAGCCCCCCCCCCCGCATCTTTAATACAGAATAACAGCTCAGCAGTTGTGTAGGCACTCAGGTTAGAAGCCATATGATTGCCACCTATTTTATTAGTTCTTTTTCCCATGGGCCTGCTCAAGGTGGCTAATGCTCTCGCATGCCTCAGCACAGAAGAGCAGGAAAAACTGGGCTCTTATGAACGAGGCTTACAGAAAATCGGAGGCTTTGCCATTCCTGCCTCCCTTGTCTTCTGCTGCAGTTCGGATGGCAAATGGGAGACACGGGCTTGGTCCCAGCTCCTGATGGCCAATGAGTTGCTTCTCTTCTTTCATTACTAAAGGATTGGTTGGTGTGCCAATTGTGGGGCTAGCCCAAAGTCCTCTTCCTTTCGTAGAGAAGGGGAGTGTAGCAGAATTTACTCGCTTAAGATACTAACATTTGCATTAGTATGCGTTCTGTGGATTCTTCTGCCACCTGCGGTGAGTTGTGTGATGACACGATTTTCTCATGGCAATCAATGGCATTTTGTTACGAGCAGCTTCAAATTGCACCTGCTAAATCCTCTTAGTACATACCTGTGCTGATAGTCAGCTTCCCAGCATGGATAGTTAGACAAAACCTAGTGGTCGGCACGGGCAGGCACAGAATCGCAGCGAAACATTCACTGCGTCACTGAACACGGCAGCGACAAACGTGGGGTGTATTTTCCTGAACTAGGTTGACCGAAGTCCTACGGGGTCGGGTGTGACGGCTCGCATCGCCTTACAGTATCATAAAGGACAGATTAAGCTGAACCAGACCAGGACCTTCCGAAGCAGCTCAACAGGCTCCTTGTTCACTGGGAAAGCAATCAAGGCAAGTCCCAAACACGTTTCTGTGGGGCCTTCCCCTCAGTGGCGCCTTATGAGCCATGAAAATAGCATAATTGGATCATTTAGGAACAGTTTGCCCAAATTAGGATGCGAAGCACAGGTGGGCAGTTTCATTCTTTCTTGGGTCTGATTAAGGTGAGGACTCGGATCCTTCCAGCAGTATTCACAAATGGGCAGAGCAATCAGTGACCAAAAGGCCTCTGGGAAAAAGAAAACCAGCAAGATGTATTTGGCCCAGGAGGCACCCAAGGCAGGGAGAGGGTGGCAGAGGCACAGGGAGCAATTGCCGCGAAGGCAGTGTGATGAAGTCGAGGTGCGTTTGATGTCTCTCTGCGACGGCACCCTCCCAAGTCCTCGTCCACCTCTTTGTTCACATGAAGGCCCCAGAGCGTGAATAGCATGGCCCCGCCGCTCAACATAAATAGTCTTCCTTTTGCTTTTATATGGGCTGTATATTTAGGATCGTAGAAGCAGTCCAACACTGCATCCCCTTTCCCCCCACAGCTCCCCCAAAAAGCCTTTCTAGAGGGTTGGGGCAACCTACACAAACAGGTCATACACTGGAAGGGTAGAATCACCATATTGGGGAGAGGGATTTTGTGCGTCCCTCGTACAAGCTTCCCAGTTTTGTTGCTTGCTTTCTCCCACAGTAGCCAGTGAAAGGTTTTGCATGCCCACCTGGCCCTTTGGGGGCAGTATATGGGAAGAGAAAGGCCATTGCATGTTGGGTGTTACCCAATGGCAGTCTCGTCTTTTCAGTTCTTAACTTGGTTTTCAATCGCGGGACGCATCATTCCATGCATTTGCCTGGCACCTGCAAAAGGTATGTCCCAATAAATCTGTGAGTGGCTTATGTTTTTTCCAAGTTAACTAGAAGCATTTTCTTTTTTCCCAGGAAACGAAGTGTGGTGACCATGATGCTGTTATAGTAGAAGTCTCAGGAGAGTCCTTTTATACTGGAACATCAACCTTCACTTTTGAAGAGGAGGATCCCCTAAAATATGGCTTCTTTCTCAAGTAACTGGTCTACAGTTCTCCTTCTGTCTTTCTGTTAACTCTGATGAAAAAGATGGATGCTATCTTTATGTTTTTAAACCTGGGTATACCACCTGATTCTTACAGGTAATTCATACAATTTAGAGCATGGGTCCTCCAACTACGGCCCGGGGGCCAGAGCTGGCCCGCCATGCCCATTTATCCGGCCCGGCATGCCCATCTGGAGCCGCCTCACACCGCCCACCTTGCCCCACATGCAGGGAGGTGGCAGTTTGCTCACTCGGAGAAAACAGTCTCCAAGCAAGCAAGCTGCTGCCTCATGCACCCGCCTTGCGGCGCATGCCCGCCCTCGCCTCGCCTCGCCTCGCCTCCCTCGCCATGCTCCTCGCCCCGGCCCAAGCGCGCTGCCAGCACCACCTTTCTGGCCTGTGCCCAGCACCGGCACCTTTCAACTGGCCCCCTGGTTGAAAAGTTTGAGGACCCCTGATTTAGTGTCTCTCGGAATTCTGTAGGTCCTTGTTTCTGCATAACAAGTAATGAGCATAGTGACCGAGGGCGCAGGTGCAGTTTTCTTGAACTCTCTGCCTGCCAGACCCTCACAACGAGGGAGAGATGCTTTGCGGCAGCCCTCAGCCCCTCTGGCTACAGGTTCCAAGTCTCCCTCCAGATGATTTCTAGCAGGACAGGCTTTCTTTGTCCAGCTCTGGGCACCCTCCCACTCCCGATCTTTTCACAATCCCCTTTTCAGTCATGTTCTGTATGGAATTTCCAGTCGCCAGTCAACCTGTTGACCCACCTTGACCAAGCAAAACAAAGGTATCTTTCCCCTTTGGACTCTTCCCTGCTCACAGGCCACTGCAGCCAAAGTAACCACAATTGTTCCATGCTCCATGCACTGCATCAGAGCTGACCTCTGGCTCCTCAGTGATGTTACAGCCTCACAGAGGCCACAGACAGACAGATTTTAAGCAGAACAAAGCATAAACATGTGAAAATGCAGCTTTTCTCTACAACATGTATGGCGCTGCTTTTCACACTTGTGAAAACACTATAAACGCCTGCTCTTGTTGTCATGAGCTGCAGGGTGGTCAAGTTTAACGGGCAGGGCAAGGATGGAGTCTTACAATACCTCCGAGTTCTTTTATTGGGACGAAGAAGGATGGCTCACAATCTCCAGCCTGCTACACAAATACACAGAAACAGAGCGAGTCAGAAGGGTCCTCCTGGGCCATCTAGTCTGACCCCTGGCTCCAGCTGGCTCTGCTCATGATGTGCCCACCATGTGCACGTCCAGCCTGTCTTTGAACACCCGCACCGATGGGACCTCAACCACCTCCCGGGGAAGCCCATTCCACACCCTCGGGGTCCTGACTGTCAGGAAGTGCTTCCTGGCATCTAAATGGAACCCTGGCTCCCTGAGCTTTGCTCTGTCGGAGCGCGTCCTGCCTTCAGCAATACGACTTCAGGGTTTTCAGTAACTAGAACAATCCACTGAGTGACAAGTATAAATACACAAAGCAAAAACTCAAGACAGCGAATTACAGTGCAGTATCACAGTTCAAAGGACAGTGGCCGCCACCTTCACAGTTCTGCAAGTTGCCTCTGTTGGTCTCGGCTGCTGAGCTTTGCTGACTCTCGCAGGTTAAGGCTTGCTCTTTCAGTCTTTGTTCCCTTTTTCACAGTCCTTGGTCTTCTGGGATTATCCTGTTTCCTCCTGAACAAGCCCAGCACTGACAGCTTTCTAAAAACATGCATCCCATTTTTTCCTCCATTCTCTCTTGCCTCACACAAGGTACAGTGTAAGGCCCTCTAGAAACAGTGTTACATACTTCTTCCCTCTCTTCTGATAACATGTTGTCCTGTGAGCCGTCCTGAGGCTATATAGCAAGGGGATGGCATATAAAAACTTTAAATAAGTAAGTAAGTAAGTCGTATGGTGTGTTAGGTCCCCTAGGCCATTAAGAACCATGCAGTACTATGGCCCACCCCATAAGCATCATTTTTGGCAACAAGGCAGGATAAAAATTGCATTTTGGCAGGCTGTGCTGAAAGAGAGGCAAGCAAATGGGTCAGTCCAGTACCTGCTCATTTACCCCCTTCCATAAGAGACATACCTGCTTTGGCCTGTCTGTCCCTGAATTACCCCAGTTCTGAAAACCAGATACAAGTTTGGTAAAGCCCGTCAGACTAATCACTTGGAGGCAGTGCTTACTCATCACAGAAGACCAAGTTGCTACTTGTAGCCTGCAGCTGCGTCTTCCTCTCCTCCACCTCCTGCGCCAGGGTTCATTTGGAGCTCTCTCGTTCATACACTCTCTTGCCAACACCAGTCTTCCCCACCGTACATTTTCTGGCAATCTGCCACTCCCTACCAAATCTTCAATGGATAGGTCTGCAATCCCTATCAAATTCATCCTGTTGCCTGAAATTCTTCTCACCTTGTGGAGTTTTCTGACTCCATCTTCCAGCCCTCATAAACTCCTGTGTCAGATCTATTGAACCTTTTGCATCCCCCTCTGTATCTTTTCCAGCATCGTCTCTCTGATGTCCTCCAACATTTCCTTCAGCTCCTTTCATGTTGGCTCTTCTTCCATCAAGACAGGAATCTCCATCCATCTTCCCATCTATGCAGGATTGTCTTCAAGGCACAATCATGTCTCTGAGGATATGGTTCCACAGGAGCCTTACCTAGCTTTTGATTCCTCAAGAGGTCTTAGTGCTTCCCCTGCACTTAAAATCCAAGAAAAGTGTTCCTCCATAACCCTAGAAGAGTATTTTTCACTCTTGCAGTCTCTTCTTTTCATCATGCCACTGCCTTCCCTCATCTTCCTCTGCAGTGACTTTAGTTCACTCAGTTGCTTTCTCTTGTCTTCTGTTCATCTACTTCTTTCTTCCTTGGTCTTCTCTGATTCTCCTTCAATCATTTTGCTCCTCTGCCTGTCCAGCAAGAAGAGTCTTTTTTCAAAAACTGCTCTGCTTCCTCCTGCTTTATGCAGCTTGCATTCCAAGGTCCATTGCGGCAGACTTCACTCACTCCCATAAGCCCTCTCTCCTTATGGCCCGAGATAAACAACCTCTTCAGTTATGTGGGCAGTGGACACTAAATATGCTCCTTGTCCACGGTAGCCTCAGCCCTTGAGAAATCTCCTCCAACTTACAGCACCCCTATGAAGGAAAGCTCCACACAATGTCGTATCCAGGACAGCCCTGCTCAGCTCTTGCAGATTCCAGGCTCTGGCTTCCTTGATGGAGTCCGTCCAGCTCACAGCTGGTCTTTTTTTCCTCTTCTGTGTTCGACTCTCCCTAGCATGAACATCTTCGCCAGGGAGGCTCAGCTTCTCATGACGCTTCCAAAGTATGGCAGCTTCAGGTTTGCCAGTTTTGTAGCAGAATTATGCTGAAGATCACGAGGGCCCTGTTCAAAGTTGCAGAATGTGTTTATGAACTGACTCTTGCCCAGTCCTTTTGCCTCTTGCCTAGGTACGTACACATCCAGGCCCAGAACTGACATGCACGCTGAGCCCAAAATGAGATGTGGCAGCACAGAGAGCCACTGGGCCTTGTCCTGATTTTTTTATTTAATTGGCCTTTCGGGCCATCTAGGCAAGCACCGGGGGAGAGAAAAGGAGCCCAGGCACCAGCAGAAACCCATAGATATCCTCAGACCTGGCTTCCTCCCTCCCCCACCTCCCAGCATGCTCCTTTTCTCCCCTCCATGTTGAGGGAGGGCAGGGGGCTCAGCGTTCAGTCCCAGCTCTAACTGCAGGATCGCAGACTCTGAATAATCCTGCACCCTTTGCCTCATCGAAGCCAATGCTGGGAGACTCTAGGATTGTGCCCTAAGCATCTTTGTGGTTCTTAGTTCCACTTTGCGCTTATTTTTTAAATACTTGGCCCTCAAGTCCGCTTTGGACTTTCTCCTCTTTGTGTGAAGTCCCAGGAATACTAACAATTAAAACAGATTTCTTGTAATAAACTGATTAAATGTGTAATTCTGATAGCGCACAGTGGTTTGACCCAAAATAACAAAGTATGTAGAACTTATGGGGAAAGCTTCATGCTATGATTTTGTCTTAAGGACACACCCGGGGAGGGGAAAAAATCTTACCATTGTCCAGAATATGACACTTTTATTCTGCCACCAAGCCATACAATTAATCAGGAAACTTGTAACAGAAAGAAAAGTTTATAAAGCTTGGATGGTGGAAAATACTGGACTCTGATCATAAATCCTTAGGAAACGCGAGAAGAAAACAAGACTGTGAGGATAAAATGCGGAGGGTGGTGGTGTGTGCTGCAGGGGGAAAACGGAAGGATGCAGTGCCGGTGGTGACAGCACATTGCATCCACTAGACGTGGGATGGGAAAGGCACCTTAGGCCGGCCTGCAGTGTCTGCTTTGCTCTTCAGGGCACGCAAGGGTGGGCACCGCTTCTCCCTCACCTGCTCCCCTGGGGCCCGAGGCATGAAGTGACTGGGTGCACACCTGCCCCCGAGCCAAGCCGCCCTCCTCCAGATTGGCACCTTCAGGCACTTTCCCTAATGTGGGTATTGCATGCTTCCCGCCTGTGATCTCTGCATGGCAAAACTGAAGGTGCCACTGGCTGGTGAAGGGGCCTCTGGTAAGAGCGCTTTGGGGAAGGATCCTCACAGAAATCCGACAAGGCCCAGCACCTCTTGAGTCCGGCTTAGCTGGGTGGGGAGTCCTGGGCATTGTAGGACGACCTTCTGTCGGAAGACGCATTTTCGAGCGGGCCCGGAGCAAGTAACATTTGGAACTTGCTCGCACATGCCGGCAACTCCGACCTCGGTGTGCTCGCCCCTCGGCTCTGTCACCCTTTCCCACGTTTCCGCCTTCCATCGCGCGTCCCGGCAGGAGGCAGACGCTTGCGAGATGCCGCAGCGACGGGGGCG
Source organism: Varanus komodoensis (assembly GCF_004798865.1). Taxonomy (NCBI): domain Eukaryota; kingdom Metazoa; phylum Chordata; class Lepidosauria; order Squamata; family Varanidae; genus Varanus; species Varanus komodoensis. The sequence goes on from NW_025335761.1 coordinate 60,819,164, forward strand.
CCTGTGCATCCCCGCCCGCCGTGCAAATGCCGAGCTCGGCTCCGACCGCGAGCGGGGGCGGCCGGTGCGCGCCTCGGGAAGAGCAGCCGGAAGAGGGGCTGCGAGGCGGCGGGAGTCGCCGCGGCGGCTCCGGTCTCTCCCGCGTGCGCAATGGGACGTGGTTTCCCGGGGCAACCGGCAGCACAGACGTCAGCGGCTCGTTTGAGCCCCCGAAGGTCTCCGGAGCGGAGAGGGGCGCGGGAGGGAGGCTCCCGGGAACGGCTCGGCTCGAGCCGGGCGGAGAAGCAAGGGCAGGAGCGACGGCGGAGCTGCTCCTGCGCGGCGGCGGAGGCCTCGCCCCCATGGCGCCCCGCTCCGCGCCCAGCCGCCGGAGCCGCGCTCAGCAGCGGGGCGGGGGCGCGTCCGCGGCCAGAGGGCATGGGCGGCGGCCCGGCCGTCCCCGCTGAGCCCGCGCCCCGCTCGGAGCCGCCCTCGCCCGGGGCGCGCCATCGAGGCCCGTCCCCGCCGCCGCTGCCCGGAATGCGCCCCCCGCCCGCCCCCCGCACGGACGGCGGC
>NW_025335761.1:60819818-61047781 GCF_004798865.1 Varanus komodoensis
CGGGGACGGCCGGGCCGCCGCCCATGCCCGGAATGCGCCCCCCGCGCGGCCGCCGTCCATGGAGGCGGCCGCCGTGCTGAGCAACGCCTCGGCGGCGCGCGGCAACGGGAGCGCGGGCGGCGGCCAGGGGGCCCCGCCGGGGGCGTGGGGCTGGTCCGGGCCGGCGCTGGCGGCGCAGGCGCTGCTGCTGCTGCTGATCTTCGCGCTGTCGGCGCTGGGCAACGGCGCCGTGGTGCTGGTGGTGGCGCGGCACCGGCAGCTGCGCACCGTCACCAACGCCTTCGTGCTGTCGCTGTCGCTGGCGGAGCTGCTGGCCGCGCTGCTGTGCCTGCCGCCGGCCCTGCTCAGCCTGCTCAGCGGGCGCCCGCGCGGCGCCTGGCTCTTCGGGCAGCGCCTGTGCCTGGCCAGCGCCGCGCTCCACGCCGGGCTGGGCATCGCGGCCACGCTCACCATGGCGCTGCTCGCCTTCGACCGCTACTGCGCCATCGTGCGCCAGCCGCGCCGCCGCCTGGGCCGCCGCCGGGCCGCGCAGCTGCTGGCCGGCGTCTGGCTGGCCGCCCTGGGCGTCTCGGGGCCGTGGTACCTGCTGGCGCAGGAGGACGAGGAGGAGGAGGAGCGCGCGGGCGGCGCCGCCCCCTGCATGTACGTGCTGCCCTGGAGCTCCTCGCGCCTGGGCCCGCCCTACAGCGCCACGCTGATCGCCCTCTGCTACCTGCTGCCCTTCTCGCTCATGTGCTTCTGCCACTACGGCATCTGCCGCGCCCTGCGCCTCTCGGCCCGCCGCGTGCGCCCGCTCGCCTCGCACGGGCCGCCGCCGCGCCTCCACAGCGAGAGGCGCACGGCCACCACGGTCCTCATCATGATCGTCTCCATCATCTGCTGCTGGGGGCCCTACTGCATGCTGGGCCTGGCCGCCGCCACGGGGCACGTCTCCTTCTCGCCCACCACGGACACCGTGGCCAGCTGGATGGCCTGGGCCAACGGGGCCATCAACCCGCTCATCTACGCCGCCCGCAACCCCAACATCTCCCTGCTGCTGGGGCGCAGCCGGGAGGGGGGCTACCGGGCGAGGAACAGCGCGGGCGCCCACCTGCCTGCGCCCCAGGGCCGCCGCCCGGAGGCCAGGAGCCGGGCGGAGGGCTGTGCCAGCCACGGGCAGGGCAGCCGGGGCCCCACCGGCAGCACGCTGAGCTCCTCCAGCACCACCGGCAGGGGCGAGGTGGCCACGTGGGCGTGCAAGAACCCAGCCTTGCTCTTCTGCCGCGAAGCCCAGCTCTGTGCGTCTGCTGACGTTGCCAGGATGCGGCCCAAATCGGGCACCGTCGACACCAGCCTGTGAAGCAAAGCGGTGGCGGGGCCCAGAGGCCTTGGTGGCAAGTTGTGCTGACCGGGCGAGGGAAGAGCGTCCTGACACGGCATCCACGGCGGAGGCCTGTAACCAGAGGGGATGCTGGTGAATGCACGGAGAATAACCCTACGTTGGGAGGAGGAGCACCGTGAAACAAGGCGGTCCTCGGACTCCTGCGCCTTTGGACTCCCCCTGCAGAGATTTCAACACCGTGTTCATTTTGCAGAGCTGTGAAAAAGCTGCGGCTGTTGCAGGCTGCGTGATCTGGGGTATGCTGCTTCCGGTGGGTTGACTCCAGGGTTGGCTGTGTTTTACTTAGTCCTGACTACCAGCCTGTCCCGTTGAGTCCGGAGCATGGCCGTCTCCGGATCCAGTGCAGTCGTGTTGGGGCACAGGACTTCGGACGGGTGTGCAAAACAAGGTGTGTGATGCCACAAGCTTCGCACTGAGCTGAGGGTGCAATGACTCCTGTGGAGAAACGAGAGGGTATTTTGTCTGTGCCTTCCAGAGGGTGGAAGCCTTGGGTGGGACGGCAAATGAGGGGTTCTTTGCTGCTGAAAATGGGCTTAATGGCCGCCAGGGCTGCTTATGTGAGAAGCGCCGCAACCTTTGGGGTGTTGCAGGCACTGGGCAGGAGGTGCTTGCAATAGTTGCTCAGACGAGTTCTGCACTGCACTTAACTGTTCACTAAGCTGGGCTGTGGATGAGGGGGATAACACTTCTTTTGCGATGCTTAAATGCAGGGAGAATGTCGTTTTACAGTTTTGGCTATGCTACTTTCAGCGGTTGTTTGCAGTGTCATGGTTTGTGCCTTTGGAAAGCATTTTATATATTTTGAAAGAAACGAGTGCCAGCCAGCCAGCCTTCAGCACATTTCCACTGATTTCTTCAGCAGACGGCATGAACAGTGCTTCCTATGCATGTTCTCAGGAGTAAGTCACACAGCGAATGACTCGCCACAAGTACCCATTTGAGCGCGCATGGGAATCAGAGGAACTGTTGTGCTGCTGAGCTGTGCCAGAGAGCAGAGTGTGACTTGCTGCCTAGCAAGGAAGCAGGGAACTCATCCTGTATTGCAGATCCTGGACTGAGCAGCGGGTTGGACAAGAAGATCGCCAAAGTCTCCTGATCATGAGCACCCTTTGCCATGTAGCATTATCACATTTATTGCACTATAAGTAGATTTTCTGGAGCTGCAGCCAGTTAGAGGCATAACTCAGCGAGCAAAAACACCTGGAAGCAGTGTCAGAATTTGGGGGGGCCAGTGGCATGCACGCATGTCCGCCCCCCACTCAGTGCCACTCCAGGAACCTGCAGAGTTCGGCTGCGCTGCTTCGCTTTCATGGGGGAGAGCCGTTGGAACGGGCAATCTCTCTTCTTGAATAATTGGCTGCACACAGAATTTGCCTTTCCGCAAAGCACGTCAAGAGCTGATTCTGGGCACGTAAGAGCCTGGATGAGCATCTTGTGAGAAGTAAGTGCCAAAAACAAAAAAGACACCCAGACTTGAACAAGCACTCGGCTACTTACTCCAAGAGCAAAAAGGTTCACCGCACGCTCTGAAAAGCTTAATATTTTTTGCAGGAAAAATGGGGTGGGGGGAGACCCAGGGAGTGTCCTTACGCATCGCTTGCCCCCGCACTTCCTCTGAGAGTCTGATACGAGTGCAGGTGGGTGGGCTTGTCATGGGGAGGTGGGCGCATGGCCCAGTTTATTGTGGTACAGAAAGACGGCCCTCGCGCAGTAACGTCTCGCTCACAGATGTGCATCTTCTGCAGCGTATTGCCCTCCAGATGTGCCCGACTGCAACTTGCAGAAAACCCCAGCCAGCAGTGCACTTCCATCAAGAGGAAGTGAGCCGACAGTCTGCACATGCTCCAAACAGCTGGGAATGCACGTAGGGCATCAGTCAGTGAGCAAAAACGCCCAGAGACTTGGAACGCGAGGGGGCCGGTGGTGAGCATGGCCTGCACGCTGCTCTGTCTCTTCTGCGGAAATGGACAAGGTGTGCCCTGCATCGCTTGCTAGGAGTGACGCACGTGCCTGAAACTTGGGAGGAAGCAGTAGATTGCAACGTGCCGGTCGAAACTCAGGGAGGAGGTTGTGCATTAGTTGCCTAACGGGCCTGGTGTAAGAGGTGGGCATGGTTGGGAGGTTGCTGAGGCCCCCTCGGGCCCACAGGCAGACGTTTCCCCTCCTCCTCCTCCTCCGAGTGCAGCCAAAATGTCCTACCTCTTGGACTGGCTCGGGTACAGAAGCAGTGGCAAGCAGGAGATGCTCCCTGTTTGGCAAGCAGGCAAGTGGGAGCGGGGGGGGGGGCAATCAGGGTGGGGAGGAAGGCATCCCGGGAGGCCATCTTGCAGCAGCACTGGCCTACTAGGAAAAATGAAGCAAAACGGATTTCCTCACTTCTGCTGGACCTTTTGTATGCCTCTCTTTGGCTTGGCGGGACCCCCAGGGGTGCCATGCTGCAACCCTGGCCCAGGAAGAAAGCTGGCAGACGACCCAGCTGGTCGTTGTCCCTGTTGCCGACAAATGAAGATAAGGGGGGACTCGGAATTGCATCCAAGCCATGCTAGCAGTCAAGATGCCTCCCGAGCCAAATCCGTCACAGGCCTCCTGGGCGCGCCATCTCTTCCAGGACCCATCCCAGAATAAGTGTTACCGTTGTGTTGTCATGTTTGGATTTGGCAAGTGTGGGTGTGCCTTCCATCTTTCCCACACAGGCGTTGAGGGACCTGCCCCTCTGCCGCTCCGCAGGCGCTGATTTCAAATGCAGGCGAACGCTTTAACCACGGTTAGTTAACCACCATAATTAGGTTATGAAGTGTGGGTGGTTCGTGGTGAATAAACCGTCCAGTGTTTACTGAGCAGGGTTCAGGCAACATCGGAACGCGTGGTTGGGGGGCAGTTCACGCCCACCCCATGGCACCCCTTGAACATCCATTATTGTGTTATTTGAACCAAGTCACTGTGTCTTTGTCCTCTTTGCAAATGTGACATTTTTTGTGAGAATGCAAAAACATAGAATGGTGTTGCTTTCTTTCTTTTTTGCAAGATATTAAAATACCACCTTTTCTAAACTGGTCAAAGCCTTCTCACTTAACTAAGCACCCCAGCATATAAGCCCCAGACAAGTGTTTTGGCAACACGTTTGTTTGTTGGCATTCTTTTTTCCAGAGGAGAAGGCAGCGGCTTCCTAAAGGCCTTGGTGAAAGTCTTTCACAGCTTCGTCTCAAATCATACCAACAGTGAACGGAGGGAGCCTCAGCCCTTTAGATTTCATTCCATCAGTCCAGTTTGCCCCCCTTTGCAATTTACCTGGCTGTGCGACCCACCAGTCAAGAGTCATGGAGTGACAGAAACATAGAAACAGCGCGAGTCAGAAGGGGCGTCCCGGGCCATCTGGTCTGACCTCTGGCTCCAGCCGGCTGCGCTCACGACATGCCCATCATGTGCATGTCTAGCCTATCTTTGAACACCCGCACCAATGAAAAAGGACATTTAGAATTGCATCGAATCGAACATTCGTGTACCGCTAAGCATTTCTGGTATGGGAAAAGAGCTTCCAGCCTAGTCTTGTCCAGTTAAGGAGTTCTGAAATGTCCTGTTCCCTGTGGAGCCCCTGAAAATCAACTGGAATCTCAGCAGGGAAGGGCACCGGCAGGGAGAGAGAAGGACCTTCTGTTGCTGGGAGTGAGCTGCTAGCTTTTAGGGCCCAAGGAATCACTCGCTGCCAGGAGGAAGGGCTGGAGCCGGGCTGTGGATACTCAGCCAGCCAGAGGACCGCATTCCATTTGGGAGACGCTGGGGGGACCTTGCTGCTGAGGTGGGTGGGGCCAAAGGCAAAAGGGGTGGAGCCAAACATTAGAATACCCACCTCTATTAGACTACTGTCTGTCACAGGGCCTTGGAAGAGGCTTGTTAGCATTTTAGAATGGGAAAACTGCACAATAGCTGGGAAGTGCCATAGACTTGGTGGTCAGCAGAGGAGGCTGGGCTGTTGGGGAACCCCCCCCGTGGGGGGCAGCTTGAACTTTGGGCCTGGGGTCCTGCAGCCCTGAGTAAGGAAGATGGACAGTGCGTGGTCCACTCCTCCTCTTCAACCTCCAGGTCATGAGCACCCCGGTCAAGGAAGAGAAGGCGGCGTGATGGGCTCCCCATTCAACAGTATTTCTTTCTGGGCAAGGGCCCACATTGGAGGCCACTTGGCAGGCGCTGGCAGGACAATGGCGCCTCCTTGCTGGCGCCTGGGAGAGGGATGGGTGGTCCTTGGCAGGGGCCTGGCCTGCCGCCTTGCCGAAGGCGTGAGCCGTGGGGCTGCGTCCCCCCTGCTTCCCACTCCCCTGTGCTTCCTCGCCCCTGCTCCACAAACCCCTTCAATGAGGAGGAGGTGGAGGAGGAGGCACCAGATGCCAGAGGAAGCTGGTGTGCTCCTGGGCGGGAAGGGGCAACCGTGCCCCAGGAGCTGACCGTCACGTAAAACACACGCCCCCCCCCCCAGCATGCGGGCGGACTCGAGCTCTTTCACCGACCCTGCGGCCATGAAGCGCCAGGGGGCAACGGAGGCGCCATTGCATGTGTTCGAAGGAGAGTCTGCTCTTGCTTCAAGGGGCACCGGGAAGCGGGAGGAAGTCCGGGGTCAGTCCTCAGCATCTGCAGTGCCAGGAGCAGCCCTGCTGGGTCAGACCAAAGTGACCTTCGGCCTTCAGCTTGTGCAGTGGTCAACCGACACCCTCCTTCCCATGGTCTTCAGCAATTATTATTATTATTATTATTATTATTATTATTATTATTATTATTATTACATTTCTATGCCGCCCCTTGCCGAAGCCTGGGGGCGGCTTACAACACAATACAATACAATACAAAAATAACAATATAAAATTAAAATTAATAATTTAAAATAAATAAATAAATAAAAATTTATAACCATTATAAAAGAAGTTATAAAAGAAAAGTTAGAAAAGAAGAAAAGAAAAGGAAAGGAAAGAAGTCGCCCTGGCCAGATGAATAAGTGAATATTGTTAACAATTAAAATGACGTTTAAATAAAAAGGTCTTCACCTGGCGCCGAAAAACAAATAACGACGGCACCAGGCAGACCTCACAATTGGTGTGCTTCAGTAGATTGCCTCCACTACTGAAAGGAGGGTGGGTGGGCGGGTGGAACAAACAGAAGGGAGCACGCAGTTCTCATACCTTCATTTAGTTGCCTAAGGATGTCATCCCACAGATGGCGACCATGTGAAACGGAGCCCCCCCAGAGCTGCTCTGAGAGGCTGTCTGGCCATCAGACCAAGGCAGGTTCTGCACCGCTGCTGGAATGAGATGGCCGCAGCTGACGGCAGAGGCGTGTCTTTCCCAAAGAGGCCAGGACGCCAGCTCCTCATCGTGCCAGTTCATGCCGTGTATTACCTCTCCATATCAGCAATAGCTGGAGCTGTCTGAGAAGTTTAGGAACACCTTCAAAATACATTAGGTAAACTTGCACACACAACCGTATAAGCATATCACACACGGACACACCACAATGAAAAGACAATTTTGAACAACCAACAAGAAAAAGTCAAGCTTGCTTAAAACCATAGCCTACGTTACCAGATGCAAGAGAGGAGGAAGGCTTAATCTGGGGCCAGAAAAATAACAATGTTGACTCCAGACAGGCTTCATGGTTCCACAAGTGGGGGCCACGACTGAGGAGGCCCTGCTTCTCTTTGCCACCTTCAGGGCCTCCTTTGGCGCAGGCACCTGGTGGAGGGCCTTGGATTTGGAACCTCATGTACTGCTGGAGATTCTGCTCAGGTCATGCTGGCAGGGAGGCTGTATTCAACAGCTTAAGGCGAATTCCCTCAACTCCCTGCAGCTGTGCGATCAAGTGCTTAGCACTGGGTGACATTCCATCACACTGACGCCAAGCCGCCCCGCACACAGTGCTCATTCCAAGCACAAAGCCGTGACATGTGGGCATCCGCGCTCCTCATGGCCCCTACAGGGCTGCAAATCTAGGTCTGTGCACATGCCAAAAATTAACTGCCTATCTGTCACATGCACGGAGCTCATGTCTTCCGGAAAAATAAATGCACCCAGTTAGCAGAGTGAAAAATGGCCCATTATCATTAACGAAGCATTTGGCTGTGGGCAACGGCTGAAGCCGTTCTCACACATCAGCCTCTCCTCTCCCTGTCAGCTTTCTATTGGAGACACCCTTTCCCCGCGTTGCGGGCATCCCTCCGTAAAGGCATCGTGCACCTCCATCAGCGCTTCCTGATTTGAACGCTCCAGGAAGGCAGCTGCTGCAGGAAGAAACGTTGCATGAAGCAGCCGTGCCCACGAGGTGGCAGCGCTGCCGTTTGGCGCATGCAGCAGACACGCACCGCAACACAATCTTGCTTGAATCAGGCTCTTCCCCCCCTTTTATAGGGCCACCATATCTTCCCAAGCATTCCAGCCAGTACATGGGATTTTCCTGAGGAGGGAACGGAAGTAATAGAGGAAGACCTTTCCGTTTTTTGGACACTGTGCGTGTGCGTCTCTGTGTGTGTGTGTTTTAATACAATAAATCTGTAAAAGCCACAAAGCCCCAGGGAATCTGGGCTCCGTTATGATGAATTTATGGACGTAAATGATGGCTTTCCTTAGCTAGCCAAAACAGCGCAAGAGATCCATTTGGAAACTCCACTGCTTCCCACAGCCTTCCAATCAAAAATCATGGGAGTTCCACCACCTGCCAGCAAAGTTCATCCCATAATCGTGGAAGACGGGAATGGTGGTAGGGCTGCCCGGGCGAAGAAAGTCCTCCGCACTTGGGCAAAGCCTGGCACCGTTATTGGGTAACATGTGCCAGGTTGACCTCGCAGCGAAGGGTTCGAGGCAAACCGAGCCTCGCAGGGAAGCCAGAAAACCTCGCTGGCCGCTGGGCAGCTCCCTCCATTTGCGTGCCCCAAAGGGGCATTTTCCCTACAACAGGTGAGGTGTCAGGCTCTGCAAAAGCTGCAGCTTTCGGACCACCTTTAACGGCAGCCCCGCACAGAGTGTAATCTAGTCTTGAAGTTACTAGCATGTGTAATGTCTGTGCTGAAGCTGTAATATGTAAGCTTAGGGCTGGTTTATTTGCTGATCTGTTCCATTTATTCTATACTGCCCAATAGCCAAATGCCTTTGGGAAGTTCGCATCAATTAAAATAATACAATGCAACACAACACAGCCCATAAAAGTTTAAAAGTATTCTACGCAATGCAGCAGTGGAACCAGTGACCGAGGGACAACATAGGATCGCAAGCCAGTAAAGCTGGAAGTGGCCCAAAAGGCCAGCAGGACTGTCCCCCTGGTCAATGCAGGATGCCAGGTTCAAGCACCCATAACCAATGGCTGGTTTCCAGCTCCCAGCACAGCTGGATGGGGATGCTGAGAGTTGTAAGCCTTTTTTTTCCTGTCTGCACTTGCGCATGGTTACACTCTGACTTTGAGTAACCTATTTTAAAAGGTTTGAGCCTTCCAACCTTTTAAAATAGGGCAAAACTGCACCAAAGGGGAGGCCCGATGGGCCAGGGTCGCACTCTGCACTCCTAGGTTAACAATACCGATCTGGCTGGACCGGTGATCTGGCGCCATAGAAGGCCAGTTTCTATGTTCTTATTCTTGGGTGCCTGCAAAGTGCTAAGTGGTTAAGCAAAGTGCTACTGGTTAAGAGGGCAGGACTGGGCCTCAAGCAGGCCTGGGCTCTGGTTCCCACCCAGCCATTGAGCCAATCACAGACTCTCAGCCCAACCTACCTCACAGGGTTGTTGTTAGAATAAGACTGTGAGGAGGAGGAGCACTATGTCAGCCACTTGGAGTTCCCTGAAAGGAAAAAAGGCAGGAAATCGATAAATCAATAAATAAATGTATTCCAATGAGCTGCCACCACTCAGGCACAACCTCCAGACAAAATCCATGGGCCAGGCGAAAACAGTGTGCTAATCAGATATTATGGATTATAACTCCCATCCTCCTTGATGATTTGTCATGCAGGCAAATTATGAAAGCTACAGTTCCATTTTCCCGAGCTCCAAGATCATCTCAGATGGGGACCGCAGCCAAGAAATTAAAAGACGCTTGCTCCTGGGGAGGAAAGCTATGGCAAATCTAGACAGCATACTAAAAAGCAGAGACATCGCCCTGCCTACAAAAGTGCGTATAGTCAAGGCTATGGTTTTCCCAGTTGCAATGTATGGCTATGAAAGCTGGACCATAAGGAAGGCTGAGCGCTGAAGGATTGAGGCCTTTGCATTGTGGTGCTGGAGGAGACTCCTGCGAGTCCCTTGGACCGCAAGGCGATCAAACCACTCAGTCCTAGAGGAGATCAACCCTGACTGCTCTTTAGAAGGCCAGATCCTGAAGATGAAACTCAAATACTTTGGCCACCTAATGAGAAGGAAGGACTCCCTGGAGAAGAGCCTGATGCTGGGAACTATTGATGGCAAAGGAAGGAGGGGACGGCAGAGAATGAGGTGGCTGGATGGAGTCACTGAAGCGGTGGCTGTGAGCTTAAGTGGACTCCGGGGGATGGTGGAGGCAGGAAGGCCTGGAGGAATGTTGTCCATGGGGTCACAATGGGTCGGACACGACTTTGTGACTAACAACAACACAGTCCCAACCATCTGGACAGTACCAGGTTGCCCACTTTGACCTAGGAAAAACAGAGGCCGAGTGGAGGCTGGGTCAGAAGGTCTACGGACAAGGACCCCTCCAATCAGCCCAGCTCTAGGGGTGAGAAGTTTAAAAAGAAATCACTTTATCTTTTTTCTTCCCCAAAGCCACGGGGACATTGCATTTTGCAGAACTGCGAAAAATGCTTCTTGGAATGGGAGAGCTTTGCAACTGTGTCGTCTTCTTAACACTCATGAAGGATTTTAGTGGGAATTCTAAAGAAATATGGTTTTTAATCCATGAACCCAAATGGCAAAATATACCAAGAATCTTTATTTTGGACAATGGTGGAGGAAAAGAAGAAAGAAGAAAAGCAACACTTCTTGTTCAGATGCAGTGGCCATGGTAACGATAGCGAGAGTGGTAAATAGTCAAACTAACCTAGCTAGTTATAGTTTCGTTCCCTTTTCATGATCCTGGCTTGGCGAGCGTATCTATTTATTATTAGATTTCTATCCTGCCTTTTTTCTTACAAAGAACTCAAAGCAGCTTGCATGATTTGCCTCCTTTCTCAAACTTATCCCCACAACAACAACCCTGTGCGGTAGGTTGGGCTGAGAGTCTGGGACTGGGCAAAGTCACCCCGTTGGCTCCATGGCTGAGCGGGGACTAAAACCCAGATCGCCTGAGTCCCAGTCCCAGGCTCTTAACCACTACATCACGCTGGCTGTGCAAATGCAGAGTTCTGTGTAGGAAAGAGGTCCTGAGGGAGTGTTAAGCCCTTGCAAGGCATCTTGGAGCACCTGTCTGGATGATTTTCATGGACCCAAAGGAAGAGAGGCGCACCTCGCATAGCTATGGGGGCTGGAAGGCAAGAATCCCGGTCCCTTAACCAAGGAGATACCTGGATCCACCAAAAATCATTCAGTCAGCGACCACGTTGCTGATGCACGTGGCCTAGGAAGCCCATCGGAAATGTCTGTACATCTGTTTATTCAACCCGTCTTGAACTTCCACTGCAAAAGAGCGAGCTGTTCATACAAAGGGATTAATCTGGAAAAGTGTATTAGCAAGCAAACCCGACCTCTAGGAGGCACTGTTGATCCACACGAGGATGCAGTTTGCACCTGGCCAACCATTCCAAGGATTTCCAGGCTTACTCAAGATTCCTGAACCAAACTCCTGGGAAAGACCGATGCTGAGCTTCGGAGCAAGGCGTGTTCCCTCTGTTTTGCTGTCCGTCTTCTCGTGAAGAGCTCACCTGCTTCCTACGAGCAGCGCCACCTTATGACCCCCAGAACGGCAAAAACCGCTCTGAAAAGCGACACACACAGCGATGCCGCTGGTCCTTCCCCCCAACAAAGGTGTGGTGTGAGAGGAACCTGCGTGGCTGTGCTCAGGCTTCCACAGAGGCTTGGACGTTCCTCACCTGAAGGTCGGTCAAAGCCCAGATGTCACCGAAGTGACCCACGCTCAGGTTGCCCAGTACGGGTAGTCAGTCGGGAGAGTTACGTCAGAGTGCAGGCATAGGTGCCCAGTGACCAGGTGCCCCAACTTCAGAGGACACGTCCTCCCTCTGAAGAGTGGGCAGAGATCAATATCCTCCATTTGAGGGTCCATCCAGTCCAATGCTGGTGTAAGGCAGAACCAAGCAACCAAGCCATAAGAACAGAAAGCAAGCAGGATCTTTAATTAATTTCTATACCACCCACCAGCCAAAGCTCTCTGGGCAGTGGAGAACAGTTAACAAATGCAATAAAATACATCAACGACAAACCATCATAAAATTCTATTAAAAATCCTTAAAACCGCATTTGCACGACTAAGCGACTGAAACCCATCCAGAGCACTAGGTCTTCTAGAATACAGCCAAGAAGACCCTCCATGCCCATACGAGCTGGTTGATGCCTCAGCAAAGAGGGTGGTCTTAAACTGGCATGGAAAAGTTAGTAGCATTGGCAACAGATGGGCTTCACGCCAAAGTTTGGGGGCCACCAGCCGAACGTCCCTTGGAGTTGGCATTTGGGGGAAAGCTTGGATGCCGACCTTATTGCCCAGGCTCGTTCTGCCTGGAAGAAGTGTTTTGTCGGGTGTTGGGTTCCCACACCATGAAGGGCTTGAAGTTACCCCTCCGCAGTTACCTCCACACAGGTGCACAGCTTACCTGGTCAATTGTTTTAACTACAAGGAATGCAGGTGGGCAAGCGGAGTCGAGCTGGGCAACACCAAGGGTTCGTCTCCTCTGACATTCTGAATGAAGTGCCCCACAAGGGAAACATGTGCAAATATTGGGCAAACTGGTGTCCACGTGCTTTAGCAATGCGTGTGCAGCCGCCCTGGCAACACATCGTTAGGATCTGTGGGAAAGACCTGCAGAATTGCAACCTTCCATTGCTGAGGTGCAGATGCAAACGCTCGTGGGCTTAAGCCAGACCAACAGACTGGCTTTACTTTTTCAGCATGATTTTGCCAATACTCCTTCACCACAAATGCAGTTTGGCATGTGCCTTGGAGGAACTGTCAGAGGATGGAAGGAAGTTTAACGTTCCCTTGAAAGCACCGTATCACTAGTATTTCTGTCCTTTCCATTCCAGTTTAAGCATCTAGTCCTCTGGACAGATGCCTAGCCCTAGAGGGAGACAGTTATGCATCTGTTTTAGCCTTGGATTACATACTCCAGTGTAGCTCAAGACATGTATCAGCTCCAACTTGCTCACTTCACCGATCATTTCTGTCTAAACCCAGTTAGTCCTGGAACTGCATTCTCTCAGGTGCCACCAGTGCCTTGAAATTGTCTTAGAGAATAACCCATCATCCCCAGGTCCAGGAGGCAGGGGGCTGCCTTCTGCAAAGCGGCAGGTTTCTACTGAAGCAGGAGGCCAGGAAGCACACCTGACCGCAGCATTTCAGCGGAGAAATTCTGCCAAGCAAGTGCTGCCCAACTTACTGAATAGCAGAATTGTCCAGGTGCCTGAACTAGGAAGACTCTTCTAGAGTTCTTCCCAGAGCTGGGGATCAACCGTTACTTGCATGAAGACTAGAGATTCTTCTAAGACCCAACTAGATAAGGCGAGGAGCAGCAGAGGAGATACAATCCACTGGGAAAGGGGGATGTGGAGCTGTGTGTGTCTCTCTCTTCTGACGCATTTGCCAAAAGCAAGTCTCCCAGGAAGGGAGCTTGAGGCGGGAACATGGAAAGATTGCCCAATGTTTCTCCAGTACAGGCGTCCAGGTGGCATTTTATTTCCAAAAGAGAGGGGGAGAGACCTGAAACGGCACCAGGAGAACATTGCCGTGGACATGCCAGGTCCTCAAGGAATGAAAGACAGTTCAGCACTGGGCTGTGTAGCTGGCCCCCCTGGCATGGATCACTGCCTTGCCACGGTGAAGGGGCTTGCGCAGTGCAATGAAGCTATGAGCTATGCTGCGCAGGGGCATCCAAGACGGACGGGTTATAGCAGGGAGCTCTGTCAATCTTAAAGGAAATCAATCCCAACAGGATCAACCTTTAGAAGGCCAGATACTGAGATGAAACTCAGATACTTTGGCCACCTAAAGGGAAGGAACAACTCACTGGAGAAGACCCTGATGCTGGGAACAATTGAGGGCAAAAGGAGAAGGGGACGGCAGAGAATGAGGTGGCTGGATGGAGTCACTGGGGCAGTGGGCGTGAGCTTGAGTGGACTCTGGGGGATGGTGGAGGACAGGGAGGCCTGGGGGAATGTCGTCCATGGGGTTGCAATGGGTTGGACATGACTTTGCGACTGAACAAAAATCTGTAGCTAGTATGTAGGCAGTATTTTCCCCCTTGTGTTTTTTACAGAAGTTGTGTTCTCAAGACTGCCGCCAAGATGATGCTTTTCTGTTGAGTGCACAGGTGTTTTTACAGGTATACCTGGATGGCAATGGCTGCTTTCCACCATATTGCATCACTCGTATCTAGACGCAGGCACTCTCGAAAGGATTCTGGCCACTTGGATTGTTATGTACACTCTTTATTGCATATTGCCGTCTTTTTAAAAAAATGTACAGTCTCGTAACATAACACAGCATTTTTTGCTAGCTAAAAAACATTTTTGCACCTAAAAACCACTAAACGGTTTGCTACTTCTATGCTACGCTACAGGATACTTCAGTTTACAAACGATCCGTTTTTTGTCTTTTTTTTTTTGTTTTTGGCATGAATGAAAAATTCTTTAAAATTACACACTCAGGAGAGAGGTAAAGAGGAGCTCAAACAAGAATGCAAGTAAGAGTGGAATCTAAAGGTTGTTTACAATAAATGGCACATGATAGAATTTATCTGCACATGGACCCCTCGGTGGGGAACAGAAAAGCAAAGAAATGGCGAACAGAGCCCAACAAGCGAGTTGAAAAGAGGAATAGCCTGGAAGCATAAAGAATGATTTTCCCCAAGGCCCTGCTGCTTTCCCCAAGCTGCATCCTCTGCAGGGGGACTGCTGGCAACCCAGGGAAGCCAGCGATCCAAAGGATGCAAACCTACCTTTGGACACTCCGAATGCTTCGTTCTGCACGGATGACGGCTCATCAAGATCAAGCTGGCTCAGACTGATTCTTGATGCACTAAATGCCAGAGGACACTTTAGCCGAGATCCTGCAAAGGGTCACTGTGGTACTGAGCCCCAGAGAAAGGTGTGTGCTACCCTGGCTGGCCCTGATGGGATCAGCTGTGCATATTCATGAATTAGATCGAGGAAGACCCTTTCAGGCAGGCTTCTCTTGGGTCCAGCAATATTGTACGTGTTGGTGTTTTTGCCCCCGGGACTGAGGATGCGTTCCTGACGCAGGCCTGGGTATGCTTTCACACAACCAGCTGTGAAATGTTCTGCCTCCCCGCCCAGTGGGTTGGACGTGATGGAGGTGCACCAACTGACGCTCCAGCTGGGATAGTATGGGCCAGAGTTCTCATTTCCACTGTAAATTAGTCAATGCAATTGCAGGAAGTCGTGTAGGTAAATGTGGGTGTGCAGGTAAATGGTTGTGAATTGCATAAGGAAAAACCAAGAATCGTCCAAAGGACATTCCCGCATTTCGTGTGCTTTTGGATGGTGCTACTGGGGGATAGCTGTCTCTTTCTCCGCAACGCAGGAAGCTGGTGCATACGGCACATTCCTCACAACCAACATCTTGCAGTGTATGTAGGATTCACCTGGGGGAAGGGGCAGAACATACCTGTTTCCCTCCCAGACTCATCCTGTGGGTGATGCATAGGCACAGGAAGCTGCTGAATTTTTCGGGTGCCACCCTAGAACTGTTGGACTACAGGCCAGGTCTCCGGAACAGACACACTGTTATTTTCGACAGCCCCTGTTTGCGCTTTGAAAATTCAGAGTTTTGCTTTCTTTTAATCTCCAATCCCGTTAATGCAATCAGCCTGAACTTTTCCCAAACATCAACACCCTTAAATTGTATCTGACCCAATTTCTTCCAGCTATAAATAAAAATATATGTATAAAAGAGAGGCACTTTAGTTTAAGTAACAGTTGTGATCGACTTGGTCGCTTTCTTTTGAAGCAAAATGCGGTATTTGTGCAGCTGCTCTCTGCAGAGGTTCAGAGTGCCAGCATTTGCTTTCTTACTACTTCACAAGCTACTTGAACAGCCATCACACAAGTGGTGCATCAGAAAAAGCTGCAATGAAGAAACACAAAACTGTAAAGCAAGAAAAATGTGCGCGCTGCGCTCACACACAACTCTTTGACAGTTCTCTATAGTGTGATCTTCACAGCTTTCACATTGCACCAGGACCTGGGAATCCCTGGAAAAGAAACGGTATTTTGTACAAACTTGTTTTATATAAAACCACACATCTGCTGTACTGTACATGTGGAGAAGAAAAAAATGCTATTCTAATTCCCCATCATTTAACATCCTTTACAAGACAAAAACCAAAAACAAAACATGTCTCAAACAAGCATCGACTATCTAGTGCAAGAAGGACAAAACTCAAAAACTCCACAGGAAGGAAAAAAAATATCCCCATTCAGTTCCAGATTACAATACAGTGACGGTGGTATAAAAGTCGCTTCAGAGAAAACCCACAAATAAATAAAAGAAAAACCAAAATGTAACAGTCCTCTATATTCTCTATAATTTAAGAATATTAAGCCATGCTATAAAATTGGCATTTGTTTAAATTTTCCCAATTTTTGTATTACTATTTTTTAAATTATTAATTACTCCCTGAGCAATCTGGGTCTAGTAGGTTTTGGATCAACATCTTGACAGGTAGTTCTGTTTATAGATTTGCAAGAAAAAATACAAACAGCAACACACTTTCAAGAAGGAATTTTCTTGGCCTTTCCTCACTACTTTGCACTCTAAATTAGGTCCCAAAGTCCCACTTCTGGACTGCAGACAAAGACTTCTATAGCAATCCGTCCCGCTCAACCACAAAGGACAGCCCCCTGAACGAGTCCTGTAGAAGTACGCTGCACGACTTGACAGCACTCAAACCCGGACGACTCCATGCACTGCTGACCCCAACGTCGGGGGCACTCTGTCTTGGAGGGTCCTCCCCCAGGATGGCTGCCTCCCAGCCAAAGGCCTTGCTGTTGTTCTCATGGCAGCATCCCAGTGCTGAGCTTCCATTATCTGGAGGCTTAGAAGGAAGTCAGACCGATGGAGCAAGCGGGACAGAAGCATCGAAAGCCAACTGCAAATACTTGGGTGCCTGTTGGCCAACTTCTACTGTGAGTGGGAGAACTTTCAGCTGGGCCCATGTTTGCCAGCATGACCCCAAGGACTCTCCTGGAAGCATCCTACATCAGGCAGGTGTGACAGGGTGGAACAGACCCAGCCGAGTCAATGCTAACCGTTACAGAGAATACAGGTTGCCCCATTGGGCAGGGACTGGGAAACAAACCAGGACTAACACGAAGGCTGTTTGCTCCATCTCCCACGAAAAAGACACCCACCCCCAGATTCCCCAATTGTTTCCAGTAAGAACATGAATGAATTCTACAGATGCACCATCACAGCCATGAGGAGCTCCTCCGAGCCTCCGAAGGTGCTGGGAGAGAGACGCGTCTCCTTCAAAACAAGCAGAAGAGGAATCGCTGGAAAGGGGGTTACAACTGGACCACCTCAATGACCCCATGGGGTGTTCCAAGTCCGTGTAATCACCAAAACGAATCATAGTTTGACTTTCCCTAGCTACACGTTTCCGACTGGACAAGGGCAGTTTCTAACGGACTTCTCGCCACTTATGGTCCCAATGGCTTCACGTCTTCCAGCGCCGGTCGATCCAAGCCAACTTGCTCCGGCACAACACAGCACTGCTCGTCCTCCTCCAACTCCACAGGGTCTCCCCATGGCCTTTACATCGAAAGAAAGGAGCCACCAAGAGCATGAGTAAGGCATATCGGCCAGCAATTCTCCTTTCTGCCGAAGATGTTTCTGTGTCTTCTCTCTCCCTCCGTCTCTCTCTCCAGTGTTTGTGCTTTGACAGCAGAGAAATTACTTTTTGGAACGCCATTATAATCGCTAGAAAAGGGGACACTCATCCAGGCAATGGCGCCCGCACACGCTTTTGCTCTCCACCCACCCATCCAACCAACCAACCGGGTCTGTATATACAGCGCATTCGCACACACGCAGGCAAAACAAGGAAGGAGAGTGCCACTGCTTGACAGGGGAGAAGGCAAAAAAACGGACTTTTCCATAAGGTCACTGCTCAGCTTTTCTCACACTTTTCTTTCTGAGTTCAGAAGTTGAGTTTCGTGACGGGCCGCTCGCGGCTCCCGTCGGCCAGCTGGTTGGTGATGCGCTTGCGGCCACGCTTCAGTTTGCAAATGTCTTTGTCAAAGACTTCGCCAGATCGTAAAGCAGACACGAGGTCGTCAAACTCCCCACTTTCCTCACTGTTCTCTTTCGCTTTCCGCGCCTTGCGCTCCCGTTCACGCTGCTCCTTCAGCTGAAAGGGAAGTGGAAGACAAGATGATTCTTCAACAGGGGATTTTGCTGCTGAACAAGTTCTTGGTTTGACCTCTCAACAACAATTTGAGCTACGCGTTAAGTAATGCATGATTTGAGAAAATTAGATACTTCCTCACCCCACCCCCAGATGGGGCAGCTTCTCATGTTCATAAACAGTACAAATGACATCCTTGCCAGATATGGGCTGCCCTGAATGGGTAGGGGGCAGCACAGTTCCCGGCACCCACTCATGCACCCCTTGTGAATGAGGAGCTGGGCGGTTCTGGGGCATCTCCGGCTCTTCTGCCCTACCTGCGCTTCCATGCGAGCGCGCCGCTCCTCTTCCTCCTTCCTCTTCCGCATGTTCTCGTTCTCCTGCTTGGCTTCGTGCACAGCTTGCAGGAACTGGTCGAAGATGCCGAAGAACTCATCCGGCTGCGTCTTGCCGGCCTCTTCCCCGAAATGCTTCACCGCCTTGGTGAACTGGGGGGAGAAAAGGGCCGAGGCTACAGCAGAAATCCACCGGGCTGCTTCCGCCGGATTAAGGGCCTCACTGAGGGGATCCACTCCCATGCATCGCCCTCGTTCGGGACCTGCTTTTGCCTGAGTCATGGAGGCTGCAGCCCAGCCCTGCTGGAGGGCTACAGTTTCCCAACCACAGCTCTCGATAAAACAGCTCCCTGGAGATTGGCTAAAGTGGTGGTCCTTCTCTCAGGCTGTCCCTCCATCACGTCCGGTCATGCGTGCCTACGTCATCAGGCTGGACATCAGCAAAAGCTTCCTCGCGGTCAGAGCAATGGGGCAGTGGGACCAGCTGCCCGGAGAGGTGGGGGGCGCTCCCACACTGGGGACACTCAGTGTGAAACTGAGTGGGAGGGTGTCACGTGGTGTCCTGCAACAGCAGGGGGGTTGGACTTGACGGCCTTCATGGCCCCTTCCAACTCTGCTATTCGGATTCTATGATCTAGGGGAGGGTTGCAGAGCTGAGCTGGGGGGCCAAATGGACCCCCACGAAACCCTCTGCCAGCCCACAGGCATCCTTCTCCCTCCCATCCTGTCTTTCCACAGGACTCTCTCAGCATGGAAAAACGGCTGGGCTCTGGTGGTCTTAGCGCCGGCTGAGCCCCTCCCTTTGGGCCCCGAATGATGCCACCGGCCAGTGCCACGTTCTCGTTCTTAGGCCAATCGAACCGTGAGGATGCAAAGCCAGTTGTGGGGGGCGCCCCCTCCCATCCTGCATTCCTGCATACCGCTGTGACCTTGGATTGGAGACTGGAGTTAAGGGCAGGAATCCTCCAGTGGGAGGGCCCGAGAGGACGGCAAGGAAGCTCCGTGGGCCAGATGCCGACGCTCCACAGGCTGCAGGTTCTGCATGCCTGATCCGGGATGGAATGTGCCTAGAGAATTTTGTGGTGATGGAGGGAGCCTCTTAGAGCATCCCTCAGAGGCCCCGAGGCAGAAAAATCTCGGGCGTTAACTAACCTAGAGAAAACTTGCCCCCTGGATGTGTGGGGACTGCAATCCCCACTGTGTCCAGCCAGCAGAGCTCTTTGGAGGAAGGGTGGGGTCAAAATGAAACCCACCAATGAGAACGTGAAGTATCCCCCAAGACGCACGGAAGGAGATGACTTCCCAATGGCAGAACTACAAAGCAGCTCCCCTCTGAGCATCTGCGTTTGTTCCCAGGTGCAGCTCGAAAGCACCCCTTGCTTGCTTGTCCAAGCCCCCCTTCGACAAAGGTCTCGTGTGCCCCCTCTTTGCTTCACGAAGCACCACCATTTTGAAGCCATCGGGGAAGTCACACCTCTGTTTTTGCTCAACGCCCTTTGATTATCTCATCCCTCGTTCGCCTCCTTTCTTTATTAACTCGGGAGCTATAAAACCAGAGTTCAATATTGCATCACAGCAGATATAAAACGCAAACTCAGGACAGAGAGAGGGAAGACTTGTGCTTTCAACTTCCCTTTGAAGATTCGCGCCATTGTATGCTGTTTATTGTTGCCACATGCTTCGAAATTGGAACCAAATGTGCTAGAGAAGCTTTGGAAAAGTGGTTCCCCATTGCCACCCCCTTTCTTGAAGGAAACAACACCCACCCAGGCAGGAAGGTTGCGGAAGCCCCGTGAAGGTGAGCAGTGCTTAATTCTTTGCAGGGTTCAGGCTATTGACAATCCCTGGGCATAAGGCACATGCAGTCATGTTGGAAGACGCATGAGTGCTTTTAAACTGGCTTTGATATGCTATTCGGGTTCTCTGGCCCATGCTAGGTTAGACGGCTTTTTAAAAAGATCCGAAAAGCTGAGTGGAGACCAAGTCTACTGAAAGCTTGGTTAGGGATCAAGTCTCCATGACAGGAATCTCCAGGTCAGTTGTCAGGTACAAATACCTCCGTCCCAGTGTGGCCAACACACCTGGAAAGGAAAAGTTGGAGGGGCTCCAACCAAGCTACACAAACCTGTCGGCCTGTTTGTTTGTTTTTTTTTAAGTCTTTCTTGCTAGCGCTAGCAAAGAAATCAGAGAGAAGGAAAGGGATACCCACTGTGGCAGGTGTGTGTGTGGGGGGTGAGGGCTTGCCAGAAACTCCTTGGGGGGCTGCACTTTTGCTCCCCAGAAATAGAGAAGGTCCACCTCCTTCATTGCCCTGCTTATGATTTCTTAGAGGTGCACCATGTTGGGAAGGAATTCCAGCCGTGCATTTCCAAGCTCCATGTGAAACCCTGGTTGACGGGACCAGGTGCAAGATGCCGCCTGCACGGCAGGCCCATTGGGCTAACGGTGGCCATGGAGGAGTTGCCCACAGCAAGAACCGATCGGGAGAAGCTTGCGGTTCCTCATTTACAGCCTCAGCAAATGGCCTCACACAGTCCTCAGTCGCCCGGCTGTGAAATGGGAGCAAATCTCATCTTGACCGAAAGGGCAGACACAGCATGAAAGCAGAAAGACCTGGAGCCATAGAAGCCAGGCAATTTCTTGGGCTTCTTACCAGTTCTTTGGCTTCTCCCAGAAGCTCCTCCACATCTGAGAAGCTGAAGCTGGCCAAGGTGATGAACTGGCTGACGACAGAAACAAACTTGTCTCCTGCGTCAGAGGGCTGAGATCTCTGGTATTCCAGCTCCTTTGGAGGAAACAAATTCCATGTCATCACCGGTGGTGAATTTCAGGGGTACATGAGGAGAGGCAGCCATAATCTCAGCTGTGGGTTCTGCAAAGCCCGGAAGAGTCCCACGCCCCTGGCGACAACGGGAA
The DNA here is from genome assembly GCF_004798865.1 of Varanus komodoensis. Taxonomy (NCBI): domain Eukaryota; kingdom Metazoa; phylum Chordata; class Lepidosauria; order Squamata; family Varanidae; genus Varanus; species Varanus komodoensis. Next base: position 60,840,982 of record NW_025335761.1, read on the forward strand.
CTTGCTCTTTCAGCTGCGGTCTGTGTGCGGTTTGGGGAAGTAAATGGCTGTTGGTGGGGTGGGAGAGAAGCTGACTGTCCCTTCCTTGGGTACCATGGTCCCAATCCAGGCCTTGACCCTGCACACCTACTCTAGAGCAAAAAGAAGGGAGGTTTGGTTGCATGCGACACGATTAGCATGACCCCAGTTCTTCTTGTGTTCTGGGAAAGGAGGGCTGCATTGTGGAGGGACTCCAGCGGCAGCCGCAAAGGGTTCTCAAAGGATCAAAGTCGCCCTGCCTCTGTTGCAGCTGAAGTTCATGACCTGGGGTCAACGAATGGAGATCAATAGAAAGTGATAAACAATGGGAAATGCCGGATGACAGCAAAGGCTCTGAGTCACCAGCCCAGCTAAGCAGCCCAGGAGGTACCCGGCAAGCTGGCCAACCTAAACGCTTTGGCAGGAAATAGGTTCATGCCTGGGAGCAACCATAGCTCAAGGTACCACCTGAGAATCCTCGTGGTCTCTTTTGTTCCGGGAACTTATACCTGTTTATCCCACGGAAGTCTGCCATTTGCCGTGCTCAATCAGTGGCTCCAAACTCAGCAAAGAAGCTGGGGTTGTGCGTGTCATTCCCCACAGTCAAGTAAGGAGGCGTTTGAAGAATTCCATCCTGAGGATGGATGCCCAATTTTGTTGTCTGCTTCATGGGCCTAGCGCAATTTCCGTAACTGCTGTTGCACCTGAGCATTTCTTGTGTTCTGCACTTAGGACTGATCCCCCCCTCACCCCCCGGGAATCCAACGTTCCCAGGAAGAGAAGTTTAACAGCAGCCCTTGAGCCTCCGAAAGCTCAAGCACAACATCCGCACAGGCTATTTCTACCCAACGTTTTGTGTTTTGCTTTGAAGAATGCACATGATGAAAGAGACAAAGCAAAACAATTCGAGTCATTAAGAGGTCTATAAAAATGTAGTGAGAAATAATGAGATGCAGGTCAGGAAGGAGGAAGAGAGATGAAAGTGAATTCAGCTCGCTTCTCCTCCTTCCTCCCAAAGGGCGGATGCTTGAAAAGAGCCTCCCCCACATCACAGCAGGGGACCGTTAAGTGGGTAAACAGTACTTACTGCCTCGACAGCCTTCAACCCACTCCTCAAGGTGCCAATTTCCTTCTCCAGTTCAGTCATGCTGCCAGAAATAAAGGAGGTGCATCATTTTCCAAGCTGCTCTTAGCACTTTTCCAGAATGCGGCTCTGAAGCTGTTTGTGTGTCTCTCATTTTTTAAAAGGCACACAGGAATGTTTGATATTGCCTGATGCTCTGAACTGGCATCCTGCATGTCACAAATCCCCCTGGGTATGGGCTGGTGGCGGGAAGCACCCACATTCCAGGTGGCAGGGCCAATCAGTGTGGTGTGAAGTAGAAACGTTCTAATTTGCTCAACTGAACTGAAAAAGACCTTGGAGTTATTGTGGACAGGGGGCTAAAATGAGCCAACAATCCGATGCAGCTGTAAAAGGGGCACATACTATTTTGGGGTGCATTAATAGAACTATTACTTCCAAATCATGAGAAGGAGTAGTTCCCCAATTCTCCTCACTAGTCATCTGGAATACTGTGTCCAGTTCTGGGCCCCAAGATTTAAGAGAGATGCAGAAAAATTTGAAAGGGTCCAGAGGAGGACAACAAAAATGATCCAGGGTTTGGAAAGACTGCCCTGTGAGGAGAGACTGGGAGAACTGGGCATGTTCAGCCCTGAGAAGACTGAGCAGGGACATGAAATCCCTCTATAAGTCCCTCAAAGGCTGCCACAAAGAGTAGGGTCAAGGTCTCTTCTTGCTGATAGCAGAGTGTAGGGCATGGAATAATCAACTCAAGTTGTGACCACCCAGGTTCAGGCCAGATATCAGGAAAATCTTCCTCACTGTCAGAGCAATACAGGAGTGGAACGAGCTGCCCGGAGAGGTGGTGGGCTCTCCCACACTGGAGACATCCAAAAAGAAACTGGACAGTCATCTGATAAGATGGTGTAAATGGGTGTCCTGCAGCAGCAGGGGGCTGGGCCCCTTCCGACTCTGCTATTCTATGATTCTATGCATTTGGTAAAATCAAAACTGCCAGTTTGAAGGTTCTGTGCAGCTACGGTGCCTCTTCCTTCTTAGTGAAGTTTTTTTTTGGGGGGGGCAGCAAAACATGGGAGGGTCCCACACAGAGGAGAGGTGCTGATGTGGGTCTTCCATCAGGTCCTTCGAAGGAGGTAAAGTGATGGAACGATCACCTGGGAATCGCCCTAACATCAAAGATAAGGGACATGAAAATAAGCCAGCCTGGCTGGTGGGTCAAGTTCCCAGAACCTCCCAGAAGCAACGCTGGCTCTTTTATTTATTTATCTACTATTTGTGGCTCGGAGAAGAGACAGGTTGTTGCTGGAGGGCTCATAAACGCAAGGAAATAAAGAACAGGAACACCAGCTGCCCTGAGAGAAGCACTTACTTCACTTTGGCGGCGGCAGGGACGTCTTTCAGCTCTTCGGGCAGGTTGAGAACTTTGGGGTACTTCTTTTCCACGATGGTGATGAGATAGTGCAACAGAGTAATGTTCCTGCGATAAAGACATGCCCCGCGGGGCACAGAGTCAGACCGGGAGCAACTCCTTTCCTGCATTCAGGAGCGAAAACTGCATGTTGCGGTGAAAGGGGAATCTCCAAATCAAGCAACAAGTTTCTGGAAAGTGGTTGTGAATCCATGGAAAGGGGTTTGTTGCACCGTGAAGCCAACGGTGCAGAGGAGAGGACAGTGTGACAGGGTCGGATCTTTTGTGAAACTTCTCCGTGCCGTGATGGAGAGACCGGAAGGCTAGTCGCTTGGCACTTTGAATGAGGAAGGACTTATGCTAGGGCGGGTATTGGGAAGTCAGCCCATTGCTGATTAAGCTGCTAAATGCACCCACCCCCCTCTTTTCAGCAAGACGGAGAGGGACAAAATTTGATACTTCCCCAGGAGCAACTATCTGTCACATGCACTGACATGAAAGACCTCAGCGTTAAACCTTTCTGGAGCCCCACCACGCCCACCCTTTAGCTCTGGCTGGAGGGGGGATTTGCATATGGAAAGGGGGGTGCAGACACCTGGGTTCTCCCCCCAGATCCGGCCAATGTCATGTCCCCACTGTTTTTGGTGGGGAGCCTGGATGTCAAGTACTCCCTGGATTTCACTGTGGCTGAAACAATACTGGTAAGTAATAACTGATATTATGTTGTAATGACTGATTTGGCCTTTTCTGTAAGTAATCTGAAGGACCACACGGCTAGAATGCATGAAATGAATCATTTGGGTTGTTTCTTGTAGTGATGTGCTTATTGCAATGGATCTATTAGTTTGCTTTCTTTTATTGCTGCAAACCACCCAGAGAGCTTTGGTTGTTGGGTGGCACAAACATGCAATAAATGAAATGATTCATACATCAGGCCGGGCTGCTTCTCGGAGCTGCTTCTGCCCTAGCAGGCTGCATTGCACAGTCTCGAGGACTAGAAGGTGGCTCATTCTGCATCCCGCTCCTCGGAAAGACGGCTGGCCCACCGCGACCCTCATCACGGCAGACTGGAAGGTGGAAGGGACTCACTTGTCGATACTGGACTTGGTGTCTGCGATCTTGTTCAGGCTGGATATTTTAAACCCGTATGCGTTTCCTCGCTGACCCTTGTTCATGTAGTTGCCAAAGGCCAGGACCACTTCCAGCAGCTGCTTCAGGCTTTTGCTCTGGAACACTTCCGTGGAAGCTGTGCGGATTGCTAGGCAGGGCAAAAGGAAGAGAACCCGTCAACCAAGCCACCTGGCCGCAGAACAGGCCTAGAAACACGGTCTCTTCCGATGGTAAACGGCAAAGAAATCTATGCATCCTAAAGGAGGCTATCTCAGGACTGCGCCACCAGCGCGAGGAGGAGACAACAGTGACTCCAAGAAAAATACGGGAATATGATGAGGGGAGGTCAAATAGAAACACAGAAACAGAGTGAGTCAGAAGGGACCTCCTGGGCCATCTAGTCTGACCCTGGCTCCAGCTGGCTCTGCTCACAACATGCCCACCATGGGCATGTCTAGCCTATCCTTGAACACCCTCACCAAGGGGGCCTCCACCACCTCCCGTGGAAGCCCTTTGAATAACAAGCTGGCCCTTTGAAAATGAACGAACTTAGACGTGAAGGTGAAAGGACTGCTCTAATTATTCATCAGTGCGATCAATAAAGGATTACAATACTTCATTTTTAAAAACTTGAGCTTGACTAGTCTTTACAACAGACAGATTTGTCATATGACCTTTTCCAGAAATAAAATATGCCAAATTCTTACAGCTCGGCTCTGTTGACCAGTTCGTGTTAGACCTCTTGTGTGCGGTAGGATGCTACCACTGGAAAAGGCAATTAAGTTCTCAAGATGTTCTGCATGACCCTCAGAAATAGTCAAGAGAAGAGCTGAGGATCCAAGGACACAGCCTGATCTCTACAACTTGTGCTGGTGGAGGATGGGTGGTGAGATGATGTGCTCCCCCTACCCATGTGCCTGTTTTGTTCAGAAATGTAAAAGAAAAAACACCTTGAACATCTTCTGGAATATCAGACTTAAACCATGCATTTTCCATGGTTCAAAGATAGGCTGGACATGCACATGGTGGGAATGTTGTGAGCGGAGCTGGCTGGAGCCAGGGGTAGACTAGATGGCCCGGGAGGCCCCTTCTGACTCGCTCTGTTTCTATGCTTCATTATTCAACTGCAAGGGCATTGTAATGTGGCAGGTTAACTTAAGACTGCCCTCTTCTCCCAAGCACCCAATGGCATTTAATGGCACTTGATGGGGATATTTACGTCGGCTGTCTCCTTCGCTCCCTTCCTTTTTCGATGTCTTTGTCTCACATGTTAGCAATCTTCACACAATCACAATAATTCTAAAAACTTACCGTCCACTTTGGGTTTAACTTCAGCCACCCTCTCAGCAAACTTCTTTTTAAAATACAAAGACTGCAGCCGCTGCTGGTAATGGTTTATTCTGTAAGAGAGTGCGGGGTGGGAAGGAGAGAACGCATGTCTATCCAGGGACTAGCGAAAGATCCAAAGGAAAAGAGTTGGCGATCAAATAGGCCTCTTGGGAGCCTTTTTTCTTTCCACCACATATAGCAGTGCCCAGGGTGACCTTACCCTAATTCAAAGTCCCAGGTAAACCAGCAGCAGAAAACATTTTGGAAAACCACACGCTGAAAATTCAGTGACACTCACAACCTTGTGCAACCAGGTAAGCCTTCAAATCAACCGTGGGGGAAACTGTGGCCTTCCGGATGTTGCTGGGCTACAGCAACATCAGCCCTCACCGTTGGCTAGGCTGCCTCGGTTGGATGGGACTTGGAGTGCACCAAAAACGGGGGGGGGGGCAGTTGTTGCCTGTTCTTGTTTTACACAGTGTTGGCATGCCATCAGGATAGAATCCAGGTACAATAAAGACCACAGATGGTCCTTAAATGAACCATCTTAGTACATTCACTAAGGAGTCCATTCACTAAGATGTTTCCAAATATGTCAAATTCTTTGTCCACTCCTTCAGTGTGAAATTGCTTCCTTCCCAGACTTCCTGTGGATTTCCTACAATTTTACTTTCCATATTACTTTGTTCCCTGGAGGCCCCTTCCAAATCAGCCAATGCAATTTAGTCTAGTCTGAAAACCAGGGGCAGGCGAACATGACCATTTCCATCGTCAGCGTGAAAAGCAGGGGCAACACTGCTGCTCTTTAGAACAGCCAAGATGGCTGGGTTCGGACAACAAGGGCGGAGTGTGGGTTGTTGCTGAAACATAGGTTCTCATGCTGCCTCAACTGTGCCATGTGCAGGAGACAGAGTACCTAGAGGAGAGCCTTCTCTGCGGTGGCACCCCAACTATGGAATGCGCTCCCCAGAGAGGTCTGCCTGGCGCTGTCATTATATGTTTTTCGGCACCAGGTCAAGACCTTTTTATTTAATCAATATTTTAATATGTTTTAATGGGAACTGGGTTTTTATTGTTTGTATTTTATTAATTAGCAGCCAGAGTGGAATTGTCAATTTATCTATTTTATCTTGACCTGTGTTGCAAGCCGTCCAGAGATGCAAGTAATGGATGGCATACAAATTTTATTTATTTATTTATGAATGAATGAATGAATGTGCAGGGAATGGGCTGGACAGTTCCTACCGGCGTGTTTTCCAAGGTCAGCGTTGTGCTGACGCTTCTGGTGAGGATGGTGACGGCTGCAAGATGGCGGAAGCATTGGAACTGCGGAGGCGGAGGAGGGTGGGGCTCTCCCAAGGGCACCACCCCCAGATTCTCAGGCAAGCCATGGGGAACAGGCAGGGTTCAGAAGGGAAGGGAGGGGACAAAGGAGAAGTGGAAGGCAAACCTGTATCCTGCCTGGTCCCGGACTCCATGATACAGCGTCGGGATAAATGAGCTCCTCAGTTAGAGGGCCAGTGTAGATCTCCAAAGCGGGTCCTTCTCAAGATGGACCCACCCAGAGGATGAAGCCCAAAATTACTGAAAAGGAGAGTTTTTGGAAGCAGTTGCTAGTTTGGACTCAACTAAGCACTCTGTCCATGCAGAGAGACTAGTCTTTCCAGTGCTGTAGCTTGTTAGCTGAAGAGTATTCTGTAAAGAGCCTATCAGCTGTTTGGGAAGCTTGAACCAGACAAGGGGAACCCAAGCTCCCAAGACTATGCTGACAAACCATGATTTGTTAACCGCAAACAACCCATGGAGAGAACCCATGCTGCGAACTGCCAAGTGTTCATTGTGGTTTGTTAGCTTGCCTGTGAAAGCTGGACCATAAGGAAGGCTGAGCGCCAAAGGATTGAGGCCTTTGAATTGTGGTGCTGGTGGAGACTCCTGCGAGTCCCTTGGACCGCAAGGCGATCAAACCGGTCAGTCCTAGAGGAGATCAACCTTGGCTGCTCTTTAGAAGGCCAGATCCTGAAGATGAAACTCAAATAATTTGGCCACCTAATGAGAAGGAAGGACTCCCTGGAGAAGAGCCTAATGCTGGGAACAATGGATGGCAAAAGAAGGAGGGGACGGCAGAGGATGAGGTGGCTGGATGGAGTCACTGAAGCAGTTGGTGTGAGCTTAAGAGGACTCCAGGGGATGGTGGAGGACAGGAAGGCCTGGAGGAATGTTGTCTATGGGGTCGCAATGGGTGGGCACGACTTCATGACTAACAACAACAGCAACTTCTTGCCTGGGTTCAGACAACGCCATAACCCATCTTTCAGCCAGAGCCAATGGTTCAGTAATAATTCCTGCTCAGCCCACGAGTGTCCGTCATCCTCTCGTCTGAACCCAGCCAACCTGTGCCGCAGCAGTATGCGGGCTACCCGACAGCCCGGGGGCTACTGCCGGCTGCAGCCACTCTCCTTGGAATGCCCCAGGTGGCACGCTCAGGTAAATCACCTGCTCATCTCGAAGAGGAACCTATCGGCCTTGGCCATCCGGTCCAGCTCATGCTTGTGTTCTTCCAGAAGGTCAATATCAGCTTTTTCAGGGACGAATTTTAAAAGCTAAAATGAGAGGAAAACAGACAAGTTAGAAACACTGGCGCCTTCTGAGAGTTCCTTCTCCCAATGGAAGCATGGGGAAATTTACCTGAGAAGCCAGTTCAAAATCCTCCCCCAGTCTGGGGCCATCTAGGTGTCCTGGACTGCAGTGCCCACTATCCCCAGCCAGCATGATAGGAACTGCAGCCCAGCACATCTGAAGGCCACCAAACTGGAGCAGGGCACCCTCGGACCTGGGAGCTGGCATCGTGTGCCTCTCTACTACACAAATCCTATTTTCTCTCCATAGTTCCTCTAAAAGGGTTCTGCTACTATCAAGCACCCCTGTGACAACTAGGAGTAGTGACACATTTTGCAGGAAATGCCGACAAGGCACAGTCTGGGTCACCGGATTCCAAATGAGTTCTATGTAGAGAAGACCTATTGCAATTCCATTACTAAGTAGGATTAGCACTGGGCACAACCCAGCATTTGTCCTCAGTCTCCGAAGGTGTGTACTTTACCTGTGCCAAGACAAACTGAGTCACCCTGGGGTGTGACGGTACTTCCTTAGCATTCCTCCTCCACAGGAGTGACTCCTCTAGTGTGGTGACAGAACCGCCCCTCCCCCCACCCCCGGATGCAGCCCCAGTTTCTGGACTGGCTCACAGCAAGAAGGGGCAGCTGAACCTAGGAGGAATAGGGCTCTTTGGTTTCCTCCCACACCCTGCAAAAGCACCCCCACCCCCATATTCCTTTAGAGGAGCTGCACCTACAGTGCAGACCATTTGGAATGGCCTGAGACACCATGCTGATAAAAATTCTCCTTTTCAAATATCCCAGGTCTCTGGAGGGGTAACCCCACTGCAAAGATCGGAATCCCCCATCACGGGGCCTGTTAGCATCCTTCGCAGGGAGGGAGGGGCGCTGGCAGCGTCTTCGCCTCCTCATCCTCGCACCATGAATTTTGCTGGATGGGCTTCTTTGCTTGTCTAGCAAGATTTTTTTGGGGGGGGGAGGGGGAACAGTGATACCAGAGAGGCTTTCGAATCTGGTTTCTCTAGGTTGTTCCCCTCCCCGCCCACTGCCCAGATTCCAGTCTGCTTCATCATGGCCCAAAGCCTGAGGTCCTGGCAAGCAGACCCTGTGCTCACGAGGAATCGAGTCCTGTGTGAAAGACGCACGAGTGGCGTCCCTCGTCCGGGTCACGTGCAGCAGCCTTCGTGTGTGTTGCGTGCGACACAGACGAAGGTTCCCTGAGCGCTCACGGTCTTCCCCTCGGTGGGAGCCTGCGAGTGCCACGGAAACCAGATTCCTTGCAGCTCCATTCCTGCAACTCCTTCCCTCCAAAGGTGGCGCTCTTTGCATCTCAGACTGATGAACCCTCAGGTGCCATCCTGGGACTATTGAACTGTTTCCTCTGGCAGCCGTCTGGCTCACCTGCTCAAGCATGTCCTTCGGCAGGTCCTCCTGCTCATCCATCGTTAAAATCGCGCGTTTGATTTCATCATTCGATAATTTCAGCCTGGAAAAGAAATAACCGAAAATGGTTACATCCGCACAGTATCAAGCCAACTACCCAACAGCCCAGTGGCCAGTTCTAGATTTAAATCTGGGGAAGGGCAGACAATTCATAGCCGTTTATTGCAGACAAGAAGCATAGAAACAGAGCGAGTCAGAAGGGGCCTCCTGGGCCATCTAGTCTGACCCCCGGCTCCAGCTGGCTCCACTCATGACATGCCTACCATGTGCATGTCCAGTCTATCCTTAAATGCATTCACCATTGGGGCTTCAACCACCTCCCGTGGAAGCCCATTCCATGCCCTAGGGGTCCTAACTATCAGGAAGTACTTCCTGGCATCCACCCTAAATCTTGATTCCCTGAGGTTTTCTCCATTGGAATGCATCCTGCCCTCCACTGCAGAGGAAAAAGGTCATGACACCTCTGCATGGCACCCCCTCATGTACCTGCATGTTGCTACCAGGTTCCCTCTGAGTCTCCTCTTCTCCAGGCTGGAAAGATGCAGCTCCCTCATTCTCTCCTCATATGGCTTTCCCTACAAATCAGCCACCATCCAAGTGGCCCTTCGCTGCCCCGATTTCAACCTGGCTACATCCCTCTTGTACTGAGGGGCCCAGAACTGAACATAATACTCCAGTTCTGGGTGCACCAGACTTGTATATAGTGTACGCTTGTCACCGTCTGCCATCCCGATGAGTCCCCACTATTGGTGACCCTCTGCTTTCGGTCCGTCAGCCATGCCCTACTCCATCGGACAGTGCATCGCAGGGACCTCCTGGAACGGCTTCTCCTCTTGCAACTGTTTCAGTGTCTGCGGGTGAACACAGTAAAGCTCATTCAAATACTGAATACTGCTGAAAGAAAACGATGGCAGGACTGATTGTGACCAGTGCCTTCCTGGACAGCCGCAACCAGCAGGAAAGCTTTTCTTCTCGCTGCAAGGCAGCTTCTGCGCTGACTTCCCCTGAAGGCTCATGGCAAAACTGAACCTCGCCTCAAATGTACAAAGCTGCTTTTCAATAAGCTCTCTGCAGGGGTAAGGGGTGTTTGTGTGTGTACTTTTAATTATGAAAATGTTTCAGATAAGAAGAGGATGAGTGCGGGGTGTGCGAAGAAACTGCCGTCTAGACCTTAACGAACAGCCGACACGAAACGCGGCACAAATGTGCCCTTAGAGAGTTCTTGAATGTGCGTCTCTGAGTGTGTGGAGAGGCGTGAGTCATCTCCCAGGGCCAAAATAGCATAGCCTCTTCTCTGACAATGCGATGGGAAGCAGGCCAGCAAAAGCTATAAGCCTGTCCAGAAAAACCACAATAATTATCTTTCCTGGCAGCCGCGGCGGTGCACATCCCGTCCCAGGGTGGAACTGGGTCACGGGATTGGCTGTCGCGAGGGTTTAAGCCCTGGAACTTGCCAATGGGACGTGACAGCCCAGCACGTTGATGGACGTGGGCAGCTTTAATGAGACAGACCGAGCCCTGTGGGGGACAGGCGGGAGGAACCAGGCACGAGCAGAGGCGGGGGTCACGCTTTTGGCCTGGGAACCCTCCTCCTCCAACTCCAGCCAAGTCAGTCCGCCCAGAGATGCGCCTGACAAAGGGCAGGCACACCCCGCAACTCACACGTGGGGTACAAAGCCCAAGCAGGGGATGAGGCCGTGGCAGGGTCTGGGCCTCATTTAGCTCATGCACTAGGCCTGGCTTTCCCTGACAGTCTTTCCATCTGTGGCACCATCCCCTCGGTTAGGCGTTCTGCCCACCTGGTGGGAGACAGGGAGAAGGAAAGCCCACCATGAATTTTCACTGGCCAGGAGGAGAACATCCAATGCATCAAGGAGCTCGTTTCCATGGAGCCGATGCAGCAAGATGGCTTCCACTGCATGTCTGTTCGGAGGCTCAAGATTTTTCGGAACTGTACTCTGTGTGGCCCTGGGTGGGAGCTCCCTTGGAGCAAATCTGGACTTCCAACCTAACCAATAAACCTTCCCCCTAGACGGATTTATCCAAGTCTAAGACATAGGAATGTGTGGCTGTGAAAGCTGGACCATAAGGAAGGCTGAGCGCCAAAGAATTGAGGCCTTTGCATTGTGGTGCTGGAGGAGACTCCTGCGAGTCCCTTGGACCGCAAGGCGATCAAACCGGTCAGTCCTAGAGGAGATCAACCCTGACTGCTCTTTAGAAGGCCAGATCCTGAAGATGAAACTCAAATACTTTGGCCACCTAATGAGAAGGAAGGACTCCCTGGAGAAGAGCCTGATGCTGGGAACAATTGATGGCAAAAGGAGAAGGGGACGGCAGAGGATGAGGTGGCTGGATGGAGTCACTGGGGCAGTGGGCGTGAGCTTAAGTGGACTCCGGGGGATGGTGGAGGACAGGGAGGCCTGGAGGAGTGTTGTCCATGGGGTCGCGATGGGTCAGATATGACTTCGTGACAAACAACAATAGAACAAGACATAGGAATGTATGGCTGTGAAAGCTGAACCATAAGGAAGGTGGAGTGCCGAGGAACTGGGGCCTTTGAACTGAGGTCTTCGAATGATGTCCATAGGGTCATGATGTGTTGGGCACAACTTTGCGACTAACAACAAACAAGACATAGAAAACCAAAGCCACCCTGGGGGAATGGGCTGGCCATGCTTAGGGGTGCTGTTTCATGTGCTGGGAAGGCTGCGGGGGGGGGGGGGGGGGAATCAGAAGCACCCCAAGACTGACAGCCAGGCCTTGGACATACCTGAGCTTTATTTGAAAAGAAACAATGGCACTGGCTGAAATTACTTTTTATACTGAATCACAGCAGATGCTCTTGCGGGATATTGGTGCAAGGAGTGAGACACAGGCCGAGGGGAAGAACATCCCCGTTGCCATGTCTAAGGCATAGTCCTGGCTATTTTCCTGGCTGCTCCAGGGCAAGTCCAACCCTATAAGCCCCACAGGATCTCTTAGGTCGGATGGCTTGAACAGGAGTGCAAAGGCACAGCTGGGAGCACCCACAGCTCAGAGCCAGGCGGGTAGCAGAATGGGGGGCACGGCAGACTCTCAGGGCGCCTTGTTGGTCCTGCCAGGGGCGTGTATTCCTGGGTGGTGGTGGGAGCACTGAGGACTGAGCATCGTTCGCAGTGACCCCAGGACCCAGGCGCTCTCATCTCCTGGAGCCCTGTCCCAGTCTGCCACAAGCCTTCTGGCACAGAGCAGGGAAGATGCTGCCACACTGGTGGAATTCCAGCAGCCGAGAAAAGGCTTAACATTGGACGGCATGAGGGGAGATGGACATGGTGGGTGGGGCAGGTTGGCTGTAAAGCACAGCCTGAAGTCTGTCCCATGTCAGCAGACCCTGCTGCTTTTCGGCACTCCTGTGAGAAGGGAGCTGTAGGATCAGACCAAAGGGCTGGCTAGTCCAGGACTGGGGTAGCCATGGGGACAAGCAGGTGCCTTGGAATGCCACGCACGGGGCCCGGTGGCCACTGCACACCTGCGGTTCTCCTTCGGCAACTGGCATCCCGAGGCCGGCTGCCTCCCATCCGGAAGGCTGCGTGTGTTCGGCCTGAGCAGTCCTCCCCACGGGGTCCCGCTTAAAACCAAAAGGGGCAGAGGACCTGCCCCTGGTGGAAGGAGCAGGTACGCTTAAGGCTGATGGCTCGGACACAGACCTCAAATGCAAAAGCCTTATATGGCCATGCTGCGATCAGAGGACAGGGATGGGGGAAAGGGGTGGAGAAGCCAAAACGTTTGCTAGCAGGAGAAGGGATCTCACATGAGCTCATGGTGCAATCATTTTCTCCCAGAGCCAGGCCTGAAGAGATAAATGATCCGGCAAGACAAAACCTTTCTCTGCTGCATGCCAGACAATATCTGGCTTATTTCAGAAACATGTAGGACAGCCTCCCGCAGCCCATCACCCTCCAAATGTGCTGAGACCACGGTTCCCATCGTCTCCGACCACCAGGACCTGTGGAAATGAAGGGGTTCGTAGGCCACTGCATGTGGACAGTGTCAGTCTGGGGGTGCTTTTGGTGCATGGAGGCCTTTCATTAGCTCATGCGGACAAGAAATACGGATGTAAAGTCATTTTTAAACTTAGCACTGTGAGTATGGTACATAGCCCTCCTTGGCCAGAGGGCTGCAGACCTCTTTCTTTTGGTATGTGTGCCATTGGCATTGAAGGATAATCTCACAACAGTCCTAACAGGGAGGCTAAGCTGAGAGAAAGCCACTGGGAGGGGGGACCTCAGCATCCTGTACCCTCTCCCAGGCATCTTCACTGCACTTCCTGTTCCAGGCTCCTTCACGGTCCTTCAAAGAAGCACTGGGGGCACATGTGCCCCATAGTTTGACATGAAGCAGCAATGCAGCAAGGTGGACCTAAGGAGAGTCGTGCCTCATCGGACAAAAAGCCTCTCTCTTGAGCATCTGGTGCCCAGAAGGCAAGAAGATGTGTACAAGAGGCAACAAGCAGGACGTGGGAGAAAGAGCACCCCTGCACCCATGTTCCCCAGCAATTGGTGCACACAAATGCCCATCATAAGCAGAGCTGGCTGGAGCCGGAGGTCAGACTAGATGGCTTGGGAGGCCCCTTCTGACTCGCTTAGCTTCTATGTTTCTATCACCGATACTGGAAATGGCCATCGAAACCTGATTTTACTGGCACATGCCTTCTCCGTGTCCTCATCTAACTCATGCTTGAAGCCACCCCTGTTCAAAGAATCAACTCATTCTTGTGGTGGCCGATTCCACCATGCAGCCAAGCACTGCGCAGAGAGGCCGAACCATGGTCGTGTTCTGCAGCTATGTATTTTCCCTGTTTGACCCAGCTTCTAGCCTGACGAGAAAGGCTTTTCTTTCTACCCTCTTTCTCCACACCATGCATCAATTCCTGTGCCTCTTCCATCTCGTCTTTAGTCACCTTTTATACCTGCTTAGCACCCCAAATGGAAACGTTCCTCATATGGGTTGCTCCATCCCTTTGATCATTTGGGTTGCTCTTCCCTGCACCGTTCCTAGCTCTACGACCAAACCTTTCAAGGTGCCATCGCCAGAACCGGGATGTGAAGTCCCAGCTGCATCTCTTGCACTCACAGGACTTCTTCCCTGCCCTGGCCGGGAAGCGAGGCAAGCCAAGATCAAGTCCGTGAAAGCTCGGGAGCCCCAGCCGACCCCTTCTTTGTGCAAAGCAGGCTAAACAAGCAACTGAGCAAAGCACTGTGTGGTGGCCCGGAGGATTGGCAGATTTATTCTTTGGTTCTTTCCACAATGACCCACACAGGTGGAATCCAGCTTTCTCACAGCCCTCGTGCGCTTTTGCAGCACCAGGCTGTGCACAACAACTCCAGAATGTATCTCCTGGCGAGTCCTGCCTGCTCAGCTCCCGGAAGCACATACAGGTGTTTTGACAAAAGGTACACTGCACAGTCCCTGTGAGGAATGAGGCAGTGCTGCCTCTTGAGGCTGGCATGGTCTGACCTATCGCAGCTTGTTGTCCCACGACACCAGCCCTGTCAGACCTGGTGCACCTGCCCCTCAGCTTCCATCCGCACTAGGCATCGCTGCCAGCGGTCAGGGGTTATCGGCAATTAGGGCCAATATATCTGGAGAGCACCAAGGAGGAGAAGATTTATCCACATCTCTGTGAATGCCTTGGGCCATGCAAGCGGAAAAGCCAAGAGAGCTGGGCATGCATGCACTCCGTCAAAGTGCCTCGGAATATATCAGAGGACCTCCTGGGGAAAAGCTGCAACGCGGGGAGGGAAATGCAGCAGTGGTACCTTGAGAGGAGAATATTGCAGTTCTGAGCCCTCCGGCCATCGATCACGGAAAGCTCCTTGACTTTATGCCGGGAACTCAGCGTGTCGTCAAGAGCGTCTTCTTTCTGCAAGAAGGCATGTAAAGAATCCGTTATAGGCCGACCCACGTTGACTCTTTTGAGTGTCTGGCCGAGGCCAACACCCTCAAGAATCTCTACTGAGATTGACAATGACCATCCAGTCAGCCACTGCAAGATAATCAGCTGCTTCCTCAACCGAAATGCAGGGAACAGGTTGGAGCAGGGAAGAGAGCAGTTGGTAGCAAATGCATAAATATTTATCCAGGTGGAAAGATTTAAGAACTCACAAGTGAGGAACAAGGGTGAAGCAAGGGCATTTCTAGCACATGCGAACTGCAATATTCTGCACACAATAGACGAGCAAGCTGAGTTACCCCCAGCATTTCAAAGCTATACGCTGCTCTGTAGGGGGAAGAAACTGATCTCAGCAGCAGAACCTATGCTGCCCACTGAAGAACCGGCTTCAGTCCCAGGAACTGGGCAGGCAACTGAAATTAGCCTGGCTGGGAGAGAGATCCGCTTGCCGTTTAATTACTGTCATCATGTGCTGCCTGATAGCCGAAACTCGGGGAGACAAGATGAAAGAGAGATTTGGCTATAGACAGGTAATAAATAATCCAAACAAATGCAATAGAATTAGTACCAGAACACATTAAAATAGAACACGTTCATAACAACTTAAATAATCTAAATAACAATTAAACAACGATTTGTTAATACTAATTATGGGTATCTTTATTAGTCGTTTCATTATTACTTGTAATAATTAATGTCTGATCATTGAATGATTAAACAGGAATGATTTAAAATGGATTTAAGAAGAGAGTGACACACGGACGCTTAGAGTGATCCTGTGGCCCGAGCAGCGTCTCCAGGGCCACAGGCATTTTGGGGGGCCCAGCTCTGGAGCAGGCAGGCACCCCCCACTGGGGCTGGGATTCCATCTTCGGACCTTGCAGCCCGTGTGGAGCGAACGGCACCAGCTGCTTCTCCCAGAAGGCCTCAGAGAACGGGCTCAGGGTGCTCCAGGGGAGACCGCCGCGGCCAAGATGGCAGGAGGAGGTGGCCATGACCCTTGCCTCTGCTCTCCGCTTGCCCTGCAAAGGGGGCCTGCGGCCTCCGAATGCAGAGGCGACAGCCACGCCCGTGGGCCTGCATGCAGAACAGGACACTGGCTTGGACTCCAGCATCACAGCACGAGGTATCAGCCTCGCTGGACCAATATCCCGAGCAGTTCCGTGTTCGAAAGGATGGGGTAAAGCATTTGTCTTATCCCCAGTCAGAGCATGGGCTGATGCTCTCTGAGTCCAACCTGTGTGGGCTGGTCCAGGGTCGTTCCCTCTGCCTGGGCACAGCTTTCCCAGGTCTCCTGCCCCGCCACTGAGCTGCTCCCGGCTATGGTCACGTCTCTCTCCGGACTTCAGCAGCAAGGCACAGTGCGCTCATGGAGAGCCGGAGGCGGAGGGTGGGCAGCTGCCCACCCAGAGTGGTCCCAGGGACGGGAGCACGTGCATTGCGTGAGGGCTCCCCCAGGCTGATCTTGCCCTGGCTGTGGCGCTCAGCACCACAAGGCTCATCACAGAGGGGGACTGCGTCGCTCTTAAGGAGGTGGCAGAAATCTGCCAACGGCGCCCAACGCTGAAATCGGGCGGCAAGTTCTGTATGGACCAGGCTTCTCCCCGTCACGCCAACTTGCGGACGGGTTTTTAATTTGGGGGACTTTGCTCCTGTGTGTGTGCGCGCACCCGTTTGCAAATAGAAATGCCATTCTAGTACATGAAAATCCACTTCCATCCACGTGTGGAGGAACAAAAGATTCCTGACACTCTGCAAAGCACAAGTGGAACAGATTTCACGAAATCTTACACCCCTAAGACCAACCTATCTGGAGGGCACCAGGCTGGGGAAGGTTGAAGCTCGATGCACAACAGTGTGATTTCATATTGATCTAGAATAAGCAACAAGATCTTTAGCTACAGGCATGAACAAAATGTTTGGGATGTCCCCCCACCCCCATCTGTTTCAAAGCTGCAGGTAAACACAGAGAAATGAAATAATTAAATCCATCAGTATTTCAGAAATACTGATACAACCATGAGCCATCAGGTGCCTTAGAACCTTTGGTGGTACCCCTGAAAATGGAAAAGGTCTTAGTCAATTAAAGAGGTGATTTCTACCACCTGCTTTCAAGCCCCTGAGAGATGCATGGACCATCTACAAAAAATCAGCCAAATGAAAACAGAACACATGCAAACATCATACGGGCAGAGGCAAACATTAAATCATGGTTAACCAAGAAACCTAGATTGACCCTAGGCCTTCACAGTTCTGGATGGGAGACAAACTATGTTCTTGTATCTTTTGCTGTCAAGTCATTGCTGTGTGGGCCCAATAAATTATTTTAAATAACAGGTTCTTCAGTTCTTTCAGACACACCAGGTTATGTTAACATTTTTAACAGATAGATACAGAAATCAGTTTAGGAGATTTAAATTTGGAAACATTAGAATCCATTAGCATTGCCTAGTCCTCTGTCCTTTTGAAAACTAATACACAATTTTTTTGGTCCACTGAATACAGCAGCACAACCACTCACGCTTTCCATGGAAGATTTAGGCAGAAGCGCACTTACCTGTCTGGAGTTACTGTTCCCAAAGAAGTCCTACAGCCAGAGCAGAAGCATGGGAATAGGCGGGAAAAAAGCGTGCAGTTCAGTGGTCACAGCAAAAAGAACAACCACAACACAAACAAACAAAAAGAGACGAGTCAAAGCACATTGGAAAGGAGATATAATTCCGTGGTGTTTTTTTTTTTTTTCTTCAAAAAAATATATCCACAGTGCTTTGGATATGCCCGCTGCGGTCATTGTAATGCAAACCAGAAGGCATGGGACAGTCGACGGAGATTGGAGAGAGGCCACCGAAGCAAAGGGGCATGCAAGATCAGAGATAAGTGGCAGCCAAGCAAGCCATTAGTAAGATGCATTTTCATTTATCGGTCATGAAGACTTTGGCCAACACCAGTCGGAAACATGGAACCTACCCCTAAATAAGCAGGGATTCTGTCTCCCAAGCGCCCACCCACATGGCCAGAGACAACACGAGCTGCACTGCAGCTGTCGATTCATAATCTTAAGGTGTTTCAGCCAGATGTTGGTTCTCCTGTGCCAGGAACTACAGTTAATGTACTTGCCATGCCTTCGCATCAATCACCTAACCTGCATCACAGGGTTGTGAGGATAAAATGGACTGGAAGGTGACCGTGTACACTGCCTTGGGTTCTTTCCAAAAAGAGAGGAAGAGGAAGCAATGCCCTGCGTATGTGCCGATCATTGTGGAACCAAGGGTGGCGTTCGCCCTCTTGGCCACCGCATCACACAGCTGACTCATGTTCAGCCTGCAGTCAACCAGCACCCCGAGGTCCCTTTCACAAGTGCTGCTCTCCAGCCACTTGTCCCCTAACCTGTACTTATGACACCCATTCCTATGTCCCAAGCGAAAGACCTGATGGGCAATCACAAGGCCATGTCTGCCATTTTTGGTAGGAAAGCAGGATATAAATCAGTGCCTCAGTGACAAATCCCAGAAGATAGAGCTCCTCGGACTGCATAACACATCTAGCACAAGGACTGGGGGATCCCTCTTGTCCTTTCTCAGCTGCTGCCTTGGATGTCGACCATTACCTGCCAGGGTTGTGCACCTAACCAGTACAAGTCTGGGTCCCACAATCCTCTGCTCCTCTGTCAACCCTGGGGGCGGAGCTCAGGAAGATCAGAGGCAAGGCACGGGTGCAAAGCACGGATCTTGTGGCCCTTTACGGGGGGGTAACTGATGCATTTTAGTAAGGTTAGCAGATTATAATTATGCAGGTCTTTCCTTCTTCCCTAGTGTGAATGTTCATCAGGCCCCTGGTTGCCTGGAGCCCTTGAACTGGGATGAAAGGAAGAGGGTGTTCAGGATACAGGGAAGAGACAACTGGCCTCACGACTGGGGATTGCCCAACCCCTCACTGCTTTTTCAGCCTATTTAAAAAACTGGACCAGCTTGGGAAAATTTATCCTTGGCAAGCTCATCTTTGCATACTCAATTTTCAGCCTGGCAAATATAATCCAGTGACCTTGGCAGTGCTGAAAGAACGGTGCGGTCACCAGAGAAGAGGTTTCTCTGGGTTTGCTCGTTACACACACTGCTCCCAATTCACAAACATGTGATGCACAACTTGACACATTTGTGGCTCTCTGCAGCCAGAGCCAGCACGAAGTATTTTAGTACCAAGGTCAAAAAGCTAAACAGTGATGTTCTGTCACCCGCACATGACAGACATTCCCACTGCGGTATCTTCTGCAACGGAGCAGATGTTAGCTGTGTAACTATTAATACTTCCTCACTCCAAACCAATTTTGTAGACAAGGGGCACCATCTTGGATTTTTTCAGAGATACGCAAGAGTCTTGGGGCTTCTCCATCCACAGTACAATCAACACTTCAAGGGTTAAATAGTTTACTGTACTGGGATGGAAGAGAATATTCATTATTGCTAAGGCCATTTACATGGGATTCTAAGAGGGAAAACAGGTTGGGGTTACGAGTTTTTCAAACCGCTAAAAGAATCTGGATTTTGTGCTATGTCCGATGGGGTGTGTGTGGCCAAATAATCACTCCAGGAAAAAATTTCCCAAAGCACATACAAAAACTAAACTCCCAGGATTAATTTTCCATAGCAGTTTACAGAGTTTCTCCGGGCTTAGGGACTTCTTTCCAAGCATCACAAAACTAGAAATGAGAATCACAGCTAGGGCTATTCAGTTAATAACTGCAAATAACAATGCAATTTCAAATGGGGAGTGAGTTTTGCGGCAGACAATTCAGCATGGACAGAACGCCCCTGCTCGCCCCGGTCAAGGCAGGAGGTTCAGGGCTGCTTCATTTTCCCACCTTTTCTCTGGCAGATCTCAGCTTTTCCCTGCTTTAAATTCCCCACCTTGAAAGTAATGCATGAATCAGTCTGACTGGCAATCGGAAGTCGTGGAGGAGAAAGTGATCCCAGGCTCCTTATTAGGATGGCTTTATGCTACCTTCGGTACCAGCAGGTGCCTCTTGCTGGGGTCACAGGAAGGAGAAGGTGCTGTTGGATTCATGGTCCAACTTGGGTGCTTCCCTCCCACAGACTGTTAATTGACTACCATGTGGTCCTAATACTTGAGTACATGGACGTTGGTCGATCTTTGGTCGGTGGCTTTGGATGCAAGGCCATCTTGAGCATAGCAAGAGAGCTCTGCTAAAGGACTGCATAGCTAAAGGATCAAATGCAGCTACGGGACTTCTGTACTGGCAGGAATTTCTGCAGGCATCCTGCCCCATCCTGACCTTCTCCAATGCTCTTCAATGGGCATAAGGATCACTTTCTAAGAGCATGATCCTATGCAAGTTTAAACAGGAAAAAACCTGGCTACAACAGACTGGGAGTTTTCCACCTGAACTTGCATAAGATTGCACTTTTCCTTTACTAGAATTATTTCTACAGTGAATACTCCTCTTTTGTACATTTGTATGTTTAAATAAATATCAATATAAGGGCTCAGATCTGTCAAACAAAGTTGATCTGATTCATATCTGCTCCCAATATTAATATGTAAAGGTTTTTGTTTTTCGGCGCCAGGCTAAGACCTTTTTATTTAAAACTTATTTTATGTGTTAATTTATTGGCTATCTGTAGGATTTTAAAATGTTTAAGCCGAGATGCACCGGGTTTTAATATTTTTATTGTGTAACTTTGTTTTTGTTGTAAGCCGCCCCGAGGCTTTGTTGCGATGGGGGCGGCATAAAAATGTTTTAAATAAATAAATATTTCAATTTGTGGGACTGCAATTTTAATATATGATAAAAGTTGAACAAACTTTTTAGTATCTCCATGAATACTTGAGTTTAAAAAAAATCCAATCTATCTCATTTGCCTTTTAATCAGCCAACACAAGGGAGAGTTCCAGGAACTGGTCTCTGTGTGTTTCAGAATCAACAGATGAGATTCAGCGCACTCAGATAACAGGAGGAAGGGAACAGTTCACCAGTTTTTCCATATCTAAAGATGTTGTAATTAATTTCTCAGAAATTTAAAAGCATCACACCACGGCAGCATTCACACAGTAACACTAAGCCATGGTTCATATCAACCATGAATTCAATTAGCCCTGAATTGTCTTCTAGATGAGCAAACAGATGCTTGGTCTCCCTATTTCTTGTTTGTTTCTTTTCCACCCACTTTGCCAGCCTTTCACTTACACGGTGCTCTTGTTTCAAGGTAGGCAACAGCACAAGCAAGCCATGGATAAGCTACAGATATGGGTTCTGACATCGCTACAAGCCATGGCTTAAACAAGGCTGACTTCTTAAGCCCACAACAAACCAAGGCTTTTATTTCTGGTGTCTTGCTGGTTTGTTTGTAGGGATGAGCTCAGATTCAAACCTAACAACAAGGTAGATTTCAATGGCTTAGTATTGCATGTGATCCAGGCCTGGGTCTAGAAATGGATCTTTTGGAAGAAAATGTTTAATATGGATTTTGAGAGAATTTTTTTTAAAAGACTATTTAAGCATGTATTGCAATACAAATTTTCATGTGGATTAAAAAGCAAATTGCAGGTCAATTTGCAATGGGTGGGAACTGGCTTGTGGGTGAACACGTGTGAACCATTCCTAGTTGGGTGAACTACAGCTACATGGACACTGGGCTGATCCAGAGTGGCTTTTCTTCTGTGTTGCTGGTTATGGCGAATCCAAGGCCACCCAGGCAAGCCTTCAAGATGGCCCTGTGCTTCTTTCTGCAGGTTTCCTCTTTCTGCAGGGGGCCTGACGTCACTGCAGGGAAGGGTGTGAGCAACCAAGCTCTGTTGCTTTCAATGGGAATTCATTACTATTTTAGCTGGATTGGGGTCTCTGTTTACCATTGGCCAAACTGCTGCATTAAAAAGAAATGGTAGAGAAAACTCATTAACTTGTAATCTGATAGAAGAGTCCCACTCCTCCCTTCCCACCAGGCTCTGGTTCAAGTGCTCTGATGTTCTTCTTGCGAGCTCTTGCAATTAGAGACTTGTTTCTAGCTTGACTCTAGTATCATAGTTGAGAGCGGCCTTTAACGACACAATTAGCTTAAATGCCACAGAAGACGGATGCCGGCCTGTATCCTATTTCTTATTAGAGGGTGGCCTGAGGGCAGAATACTTTGAGTCTGTCTGACTGTCTGCCAGTTCCTGTAGGGAGCAGAAAGAGATGCCTGCAAAGAGCAGTAGGAGGCACACCGGCCAAATACTGCAAGCGCTACAAAAACAGCCCCTAAATTCAGTTCGTGGAGGCAGCCTCTGCACACACAGCTATTTAGCTAAGCTTTATTGCTGCCACTGAGAGCCAGAAGGGAAGAGCTTCAAATATCTGTACTGTGAGGAAGTCAGTGTAATAAATATGGGTCGTGCATGGTGACACAGAATACGCACCCCAGTCCCACCTGTGGAAGAACCGGGAGCATTTTATACCTGGAACCCGGCCCTCCCCATCCCACTCCAGTGCAAGCACCGGCATCAAAACAGAATGACGGATATTTTTATACAGTACTTCCAAGTCCTAATATTATTTATGGTGTTTGTTTTTAGTGCGTATTTTTGGAGGTGTGGCACTCCACAATGGAGCAGCTCTCACAATGACAAGCGCACGCCAACACATGAGTTTTTGAAGCATTTTGAGATGTGAGGCCTCCAAGTGTCTGGAGCAAGCCTAAAGGCAAACTTCTCCATACTGGTCTCCTCCAGATGTTTTGAACGTCAGCTTTCAGCGGCTTCAGCAGTACGCCCAATGGTCAGGAGTCCTGGGAGCTGCAGTTCAGAACGTCTGGAGTAGACCAGGTTGGAAGGCCAAGGATGGTTCTTTCCAAGACAGTCCATCTGGTTAAGATGCAGGGAAGATGCCTTGCTCAACATCTTCCCAGTTTGGAAGTTCAGGTTCATGGGAACATGTTGCTAGGTCTTTTCTGCAGTGGCTTGTCATCAGCAATCCATTCACTTCTGGGACCGGACTTAGGACTGTTCTGAACATTAGAAGAAGCACGAATGATTGGTGGCTTCTCATCTCCTTGGCTGCCCAAACTTCAGGGTCGTATCCAAAAGGGGAAGGTGGATGTTCTCTCAACACAGAAACAGAGTAAGTACATCACCTCCCTTTTCAGATGACAAGAGTGGTCCATAATCTAATTTGTCCAGCATGGCACATCACAACAAATGTGTGTTTCATAGGATTTTGTATTTAGATGCAATTCTTGCTTGCTTTGGATTACAAAATTTGTTTTTCATTTCACTTTCTTTGCACTTCAGGCATTCAGGGATTATGTTTTTATAGCATATTGTCTGTCCAAATTCAAGCACTTTTAATCTCATAGATTTTAACCCAAGGAAATAATAATAATAATAATAATAATAATAATAATAATAACTACTACTACTACTACTACTACTACTACTACTATTTTTCATTTCTACTAATCTCTCTGCTAAAAATTAAGCAGGGAAATTTGCTGTCAACCAGATTTTGAAGAGCTTCAGCTTAGCTTTTTGTTTTGCATTGATTTGTACATTGCTTTGAGCTATTTTAGGATATCTGTTTTATTAAACGGATACTGTTCTAACAGCAAAAATATTATTGTTTCTTAACTATTACAAGGTCTGAGAAGACCCATTCAGAGCTACCAAATCAAACAGCTGCAGCCCTCTTGATTTAAAAACAAAACAAAAAAGAACAAAAACCAGTGAAAGTGTCAAGAATGTAAATAGCCCTTTAGTTTAAAAGTTGTGTGGAAGAGCTGGTCTTCCTTCCGTCTTGCTGCATGGACAGATTTTTGTAGACAGATGGTGGCATGTAGCCAAAAACCTTCTATGAATGGCTTCCCTCATTCTTTTTGTAAATAAGCATGCATGGTTTTGTTTTCACAAGTGCAGTAGCCATTTTTTGATGTACATGGCAATCTTCCCTAGGCAAATATTTACAGATCCAGAAGAGCTTCGTTTACCAAAGACTGAAGACAGTTTGGTGCCTCAGGTAGAAAATCCAAATTGCACCCACGCCGAGCTAATTATCGTGGGACGTGCAAAACATGAGATGATCTCTTGAACAAGCTATTGGGGTTTTGTCCTAGCTCAGTCGGCCTTGCCCTTTTGAACCAAAGTCTGCTTCAGGTTTTAAGATGAATAATGGAGAGCCCTGCACATCGGGGGGCGGGGGGGGGATGCCATGGGGGCATAACTCTGTTCAATTCCTCACCTACTTAGCAGGTGAAGGGAGGGACAAAATCCCAACCCATTAGTACAACTTATCGAACAGCCACAAGCTAGACTTGGGTTGATTTCCTGAAAAATTTCCATGGGAACCAAGAAGGGAAGAGATCTATTTTGGCTCTTAGTGACTCCCCAAGAGGGCAGAGACAAAATGCACGGCGGTGACATGTGGATTGCTTATGGGTATGCGTCCTTTGATCTCTGCCAGCATGAGAGTTCTTCCAGCCTTGTCTGATTTTAGATTCTGAACCAAGATGTGTCAGGTACCCTGTGCAACAAAGGCCCTGAAGGGAAAACCAAACCTCTGTGCTGCTCTTTGTCTGATGGATTCCTGAATCTCTGGACTTGGACTCAGCAACACAAGCTCCTGCGATAAGGAACCAGTAATCTGGGACTCTGCCGTGTCATGACTAATCTGTGCATCCCTGAACCCGAGTCAGCAGTGTACGGAAATCCTACACCCGGGACTGTTCCCCATGCTTGTGGCTCTGGCTCAGCTTCATCTTGAATCCGTGTGCTCCATTTGGCTTGGAATCCTGCCACACAGCAGTCCTGCAAAGGGAACTATAAAGGGGAGCCTACCTGGTTGTAACTTCTCCTGACCCTGAACTTGCATCGGCTTGGGTTTCCTGAGCACGGAGATCCTGCTTTTGGGAATGCCTCTATTTTTGTCTGCGGTACAAGCCACAACATCTCTTGAGTTGTGAGCCACTGTCTGCCTGCATTGCAAACCTGGATTTTTAAGTGCTTTTGAGCTCCTAACATGGTTTTAAGAGAAAAAGCTCAGGGTGTGCCTGCTTCCAGGCTGTTCTTTAATCTAAGCCACAGGCCATTTGCTCTCGAGTTACCTGATTTGTAACTTCTAAGATTAAATGATGTGACTTCTGAAGTGTGAATGGTGCAACCTGATTTGCTGTTAAATAAAGCTACATTTCTTTCTATGCTGTATCTCTGTTATCCTGTCCTATGATAGGAAGTTAAAATTGCCCCCAAGACCTCCCAGCACTGCCTACATCTGTTAGGGATGGCAGCAAACCATGGGCACCTGTACCTTTTGCAGGTACAACAAGCACATTTGAACTTAGCACTGGCTATTTCTACTGGGAAGGCAGGTGTGGCTAGATCTTCCCAGCGGACAGAGATTGGCGTTCCAGGTTCAGTCCTCTGCATCGCCTGTTCAAAAGATCTCAGGAGGTTGTATTCATTTTTTAGCTAGTTAAAATGAGTTTCATGCTGCCTTTAAGAGTAGAACCCTCTAGCCTAGAAGAGCTAGGAGAGACTTCTGCTGGAGACAACCCTGGTTAGATGGTCTGATGGCCCAGCTGAAGTCAAGGAAGCTTCATTTGTTCCATTCCAGCCTTTGCCAAAAGCTTCTCGACTGTCTAACACAATCTAAGTGGGATGTGGATTGAGGACCTAACAACATTTTCAGTATCTGAATGGGTGGCATTTGGATGCCACCTGTGGATCCATCTGTATCTAGGTATGCAGTCCACCAGCTGATGCAGAATTGTTTTTATGGATAGCTGCATTATTACAAACTTATATACACATTTCATACACACCTGTTATAAGGGATTTCATTGAATCATAGAATAGCAGAGTTGGAAGGGGCCAAGAAGGGCTTCGGGTCCAGCCCCCTGCTGTTGCAGGACACCAAGTCACACCATCCCACCCACTCAGATGGCGATCCAGCCTCTTTTTGAGTGTCTCCAGTGTGGGAGAGCCCCCCACCTCTCCGGGCAGCTGCTTCCACTGCTGTATTGCTCTGACATTGAGGAAGCTTTTCCTGATGTCCAGCGTGAATCTGGGTTGTCGCAACTTGAATTGATTATTCTGTGCCCTACACTCTGGTATCAGAGAAAAGAGCTCTTGACCCTCCTCTTTGTGACAACCTTGTGACAGCATTTGTTTTAACTTCTGCAAGAACATTTTCACATCAGAAATGAGTAATAATTAGGAAGAAGGGCAGCGAGAAGTGATGAGGAGCCCTTCCCTCAGCAAGTTGTTTTCTTGACTTTAGTGCTAGATAACTCCTGACATCTGACTGTGTTGTTAAGCCGGAAGCCATCCCTCCCTAGATTAGCATCAGGAAGAGCTTAAATGTGCACCTTCTACAGGGCTTAGTTGTTGAGGCTGCTTGTGTGCTGAAAGTGATAGAGCCTTCAGTCTTTAGAATGGCAAGGGATTACCCCAACAGACTAGACAAAGCTGATTACTCTCAGCATTATAAGCCCTCCACAGCCCCTGCTCTGCACTTTGCTTACTTATCTCTCTCTTATTTACACACACACTTTGGCTTACCTACCCTTCAGGTCTCGGAACATATTTCTTCACTTTAAAAGGAATCCAAAGAAAAGGATAGATTTGCAGCCATTTTTCCTCACTAAGGAAACAGGCAGTTAGCAAGAACAGACCGGAGCACAACACAAGCAGGACTGGGGACTTCAGCTGAAAATCTAGATAGCTTTTTGTGGCAGAATAGGTGCTTTTTTAATATACTGCAGTCCTGTGCATGAAGAAATGGCAAGAACCCTTTTGCTAGGTGTGTTTTTCGAAAAGCATCTATGAAAAGTGTACATGGGCAGGAAAATCATCCCTGGCATGGAACCTCTGGCTCTTCAGATGTTTTGGCTTACAGTTCCCATAAGCCCCAGCTGGCAGCATGCCTGATGCTCCCTCGGCCAGCATTGCCCAACCCAGACTACAGGAAAGCTCCTTGACTCCAAATGAGTCCTGCTGAAGCGGCCACGAGAGGTCGAATTTATACAGGGAGCGAGGACTGTAGCATATGAATGGACACTCGTGTTTCTAAGCATGGAGGTGGCATTGCATATGAGCTTCAGAAAGCTCCAATCCACTGCGCACCCTTGTGTTTATCAAGCGACAACACATGCAAAACGACTTGTTAGGCTGAGTGTCCAACGCCCTCTGAATGTGACCTTAAGGAGATTAGAAATAGTCTCCCAAACAGCAAAGATTAATCCTGAACAGGGACATGAGGTGCATTTTCCTCTGGCTTCTCAAAAATAAGATGGAGGGGCACTGGTGTGAGTGGATTCCCTAAATTTGCAGTAGAAGCATTTCCACGCTGGATGAACACATGCAAACTTAAATGCAGAAGGTACCTGTAGAAAGTATTCATGTGCGTTTTACTTTGCCACATGTAGGCAGATGGAAGGTGCTTTCCAGCAAGGAAGGGCTTTCTCTGATGAAAAAGTAACATGTGAAGTCGGTGGACTTGGAAACACGCAGGGTGAAGGACGGATCCCAAGCAGAGCGGTCATGGTGCGCAGCTGGGCAATTTGCTAGGTGTTGGCAGTTTGGGTTGAGGCTGCAATCTCACATTTTGGTTTAATCAGCCTCCATTTGGAAGAAGGATGCTTGAGTATAACAAGAACTGGCAGACCATGAAAATGCCCCTTTTTTGCAAGGAAAGATGCATGTGCCCTTTTGTAAGGACATAGAAGCAATTATTCTTCCTCTCTTTTCCCACACGTTTACTACCATTTGAAAAGACACTACACTGCAGAAGTTTAAGAGACAGAGGTAGCTTACTAAAAGAAATCAAAACTACCATTTGAATAAATCAAAGACTTGTTCTTACCATTGGAAAAATAACCATTCACATGCAGCGGTGTCTCAGGGTTAGTCTTTAGTCATTCCCAGCAATTTTCTTCTCATTCATTGCACAAGCATGCGCGACCATGAAAACACACGGTGTACACTTTTACAACGGCTTCCTTCATCAGTAAACGTACCAGCACATTCAAAATCACAAGTACCAGCATGCCCCGGGGCATTCAAGAAACAAAAGCCATCCCAGCATGTTAAAATGATGTTATATGAAGAAATGAACATGAGGTTGGCGAGGAAAAGGTGCATTCCGTATCTTAGGCATACGTTTACCTGCTGCCTCTGGTAAGCGGAGAACGTTCTCTCGAGGTCTTCAAGATCTAACACCTTAAACACCTTGGAGTCATCAATGTCAGTCCACATGGTTCCTTCCAGCTTGTTCTGGGAGTTACAAGAAGAGGGAAGAAGCATTACTTTCTCTATGCACTATATTTTTGTACCAAAAAACAAACAAGCTATGAATAGTGCTCTTTGACAAGGTCACACCTAGAAGTGACTACAACTTTTGATGGAATTACCAGAAGAAAATGTGAAGTAGCGCTGCTGTCACTCTCTCCTCCTCCCTCTGTCCCAAGTGCATGAAACAATGTCAAGTTCCAGGGAAATGGAGTCCTTCCAGTGTAATATGTAGATCAGGGCCATAAGAGTAGCCGCGTTAGACCAGACTGGAGAAGTCCATCTGGTCCAGCATTCAGCTTCAAGCAGGAGCCCAAGGGATGCATATGGGAAGTTCTCAGGCAGGACACAGAGGAAAGAGACCCTTCCTTCTCCCCGTTTCTTCCCAGTGTCTAGCATTCCTAGCTATGGACTTTGAGAAACAGACCAAACTATAGCCTGCAGGAACCTAACCCAAAAGACTGCAGGAAAAGCTGCGATGGATGGGAGCAGAATCCTTACCTCAGGCAGCTTGCACCAGTTGAAGGACTTGAGGGCATTTGTGGGCTGCGGGATGTTTTTCCTTTTGAGTCCCAGAGGTGCTCCTGGAGCTGGGGTTGGACCTCCGAGTGGAGGAGGACCTGGTGGAGGAGGTGGACCACCAGGAGGTGGCGGCGGCGGCGGTGGCGGGGGTGGAATGATTCCCCCAGGAGGTGGTGGAACTGGAAGAAGCGATCCTACAGCAGCTGTAGGTAAGGGCCCCCCTGGAGCACCAGGCGGTAAAGGGGGCCCAGCAGGGATGGGAGCACATACTGCTCTCTGAAAGAGAGAGAGAGAACACGCCATCATGGCAGGAACGACAGGGCAGCCAAAAGCACAAACAAGCGTGGCTCCATCCTGGGTATCCATCCCTGTCCTGTCATTTTCATTCAGCCTACAGAGATTGGCCTGTTCCTCCTACAACACTTCCTCCAAAAGCTGCGGCTTTGGATTCTGATTCAGAAGGGAAGAAGAGGTGAGTCTGAACTTGCAACTAGACTGCTATGACCAATGGACCCAGAGGTAAGCTCCTGAGAACCAAAGGTATTTGAATTTGTAGAGAAGTTCTGGGGAGAAAACTGGGATGGGTAGGAGTGAATCTAACTTCATTTGTCCAGTTCTATGGCATCAGGATAGAGGGTGGACCAACAGAGAAATGTTAGATGTTCCAGATTAACCTCTCAGCAGCATGATCCACCTTGGCGGCGGTGTCAACTCTTTTTGGTTGGAAAGGGAGGAGATGCATTCAATTTGGAAGCATCGTCCAACTGCATTTCCCTAACGGACCATATTCTAATTTCACTTGTGTCATTGACTTCTGCAGTATGAAATCTCCTTTGGGCAGAGACACCAACATTCGAATTATGGGTTTGACCACACCCTCCTCACAGTAACATGAAAGATCTTTACTGCCCCAAACCCAGTTTTACAGTCAATCTCATTCTTCTGCTGGATGGCAATAATGTGAGGATAAATGAATTTGGTCCCCGCAAGGAGGACTTGCAATCCGGTCTCACCCTGCTAAGTTCTTGGAGCTGCGCCGTTAGCTCTGCCACTTGCTGTTTGACTTGTTTATGCTCAGACAGTTCTTTTTCTAGTTTTTCCTTCATTTTATTCAAAGTTTGCATCATCTCTTCTTTCTCCTGGGTCTTAACATCACACTCCCGCTCTTTCTTTTCCAATTTCTGCTGGAGCTCATGGTGTTCTAAAAAAAAAAAAAGCAATTTAAATATGTCGCAGTGGCTTATTTTCAGTGGTTGGCTGGGATGTCGTGGGAATGATGGTGGAGAAAATTGTCCTTATACTGAAGCCTGGGACCACTAGCCCCACTGACCTCCACCCTATGAGCACTCCCTGATTTCAGCGAAGCTTGTGCAAGAAAACCTTTGCAGTCAGGATGGAGAAAATGCCAAATTTCTTTTATGCAACATAAACAAGCCATTGGAAAGCAGAATAGGGGTTGGAACAGGTTTATCCTACAGAACGGATGATTTTAATAACTGTGCAGGTGACAGAGCAAGAAAAGATTCACTTGCTACAAGTTTCACTGCTGTACTGCTCTTAACAGTCAGGAAGCTTTTCCTGACATCCAGCTGGAATCTGGCTTCCTACAACTTGAGCCCATTATTCTGTGTTCTGCACTCTGGAGTGATTAAGAAAGATCTTGGCCTTCCTCTGTGTGACAGCTTTTCAAGTACTTGTAGAGTGCTATCATATTTCCCTGCAGTCTTCTCTTCTCAGGGCTAAATATGCCCAGCTCTTTCCCTCTCTCATCGCTGGGCTTTGTTTCTAGTTCCTGGATCATCTTTGTTCCCTCCTCCAAACCTTTTCCAGTCTGTCTGCATCTTTCTTGAAATGTGGTGCCCAGAACTGGATACAATACTCAGGATGGGGCCTAAATGCTGGGGAATAAAGGGGAACCAATACTCATGCGATTTGGCAACTATATTTTTATCAGTGCTGCCCAAAATACCATTTGCCCTTTTTGTAGCCACTTAATATAATGTTGGCTCATATTCAGCTTCTAATTACCACACTCCCAAGACAACCAATTCTCAGCCTAATCCACCTCACAAGGTTGTTGTGAAGATCATAGCTTGACTTGCAATAAGGATGTATTCTACATTATTAGAAGCTTTTACACAAGTGAAAAAGCATCTGTTGGGGAATTTCACCTACTCCCTTCATATCTATAGGAAAATTTGTTCCACAGAAAATGGTTTTAACTGGTGGTCTTCAACATTTCCCCTTAAGTCCTATTACCGTATGATGTAAGAAAAGAAAACGAGCCCAAAAATGCAGTGATGACCTCAGGCCAGATAAAACAGACATTTTCCCCCTTCTAGATTGTCCTCATAAGGCAGCTACCCCACACATGCAGAAGTCTGGAGGAATGCCCAGCTCATGAAAGCAATGCATCAGCGAACCGAAGAGACTGTTTTCTGCTATCCTGCTGCCCCTTTTCTACTCCTGGAAGTTACTCCTCTCTTGAAAAAGATTTTGAAACAAGGGTTTCTTCTCATGCTCACAAAAAGCATGAGTTCATCCAAGGAATACTAAAAAAATTGTACAGTCCAGATGCTTGCACTAAGGTCAAGAATTATACATTACCGAAAACTCCCTAAATCCCCACTTCTGAGGTTTCCTACTTCTTCACTGTTCCTCAACTCCAATATTTAGACGCTACACCACCAAGACCCTACTATGAGCAAAACTCAAATCTGCCAGCTCACCCGGGGAATATTCTGGAACTTGCCCCTCTGTGCTGTCACTCCCTCTCTAAGCAAGCGGTTACCTTAAAGTTTAAGGCTTAAACTGAGGAAGAAGGCAGCTCCCTTCAACTAAAGCCCTGGTAGGACAAGCCCCCCAAGGCCTCCGTTTCCTTTACCTCCAGGCCTTCAGAAACCATCTGCTGCACCATTGCCCCGCGGTCCTTCTCTTATAGGCCTGGTTGCCATGGTGATGGTTCATCTACTCTGTCTCCCACACAACCCTCTTTGGGAAGCCCTGCCTTAAGCCACGAAGATTTGGTATTTTCCTCATTCACCTTTTCTCATCTTTTCTGCTTGTTCTTTCCACTGCTTCACTTCATTTTCATTAACCAACCTAGAAAGAAAAACACACAATCCCTCATGAAAACAATAAGCATTGAACACTCAGTAAAAGCTAGACCCCGAACCAAGGATTAGGTAAAGCCTGGAAGATTGCATCCATATGTTCAATTAGTTCATTTCCCTCCCACAAAGCTTTTTACAATGGAAAGGGTTTTTGTTTATATGTTGCTACCTTGAGAGTTATTTATAAAGGTTGGGCTCATTAAGTATTGCCAGATTTTTCAGAGATCATTTTGTCTTGCCCACAAGAGATGAGGTGGAAAAGCTCACTGACATCCGGATGCCCTCATCCTTGGCTACTACATCCCGTACTAGAATGCTATGGGATGCTTACAAACACCCCACTTGATAGAGGGGAAGGTGTCAGCAATGAAATGTTGGCAAAACAAGGGACACGGAAAAGGTATATTAACCTTTCAAAATGGCAACTGCACTACAGTAGTAGATACAAGCTACACATAAGGTGGTTTGTGTGATCATCAAAGTCTAACATGGCTTACATAGGCCACGATGAATTGTGGCACCTGTGGGTTTTTTATTCAAGTCCTGGCCATGGCTTGTCATGTTGTCTGAACCCAGCTAACAGGTTGTTTGAGGGTTAAACTAACCACAAACAACCCATGATCTACTGTAGAATTAAAGTTGTTAAACACAGGTTCAGACAATGCAACGAACTATGGCAAAACCCCCACTAGGGGGTTGAATTTTCAAAATGGCTGCTTGGCAGTCCACGCCGAGCGCACTGGTGATCATGTGAGCTGCCCTGACCTGTCTGGTTGGTTCCTCACCTTGAACAGGGATGAGGGAGGAGAGAAAATAGAAGTATCTTCCTATCTTTATGATACTCTCCCAGTCCTAGTGAACAAGGACGCTTAAAGAATTAGCAGCCAGTGCATGTGGAGCTGGCCTCTGCTTTTGGTGGCTTTTTCAGGGATGGGCTACCAGCAGTGGTTGGCGGTGATGGCTACCAATGGAACCTCCATGTTCAGAACTGCCAGTTGCTAGTTGCCCAGGGAGCACCAGTGTCTTTCTTCATTTATTGAGTTTCTATACTGTCCAATAGCTGAATGCCCTCAAGTGATGGATAAAAAATCATAAAAGCAAGACCATAATGCAGTAGGACACCAAGCGGAGCCTTATTTATTTATTTGGAGTTTTTATATGCCGTCCCATCGCTTAACGCCGCCCTGCTTCCAAGAAGCATTCTGCAGGCCATGATGGAACGGAGGACACATGACCAGTGGAAGCTCGTGGCAGCCATCTTGATGGGGGAATGCACCCACCTCCAGGTTTCAGGCTGAACTTTTAAGGCGCTACCCACAGTACTGCATCCCAGCCCCAATCTAGCTTCAGTACCACGGACAGCTCTTTTGAAGTTCAGGCTGCCCCCAGGACCGCTACACCACCTCACGGGTGTGGAAGCCAATAGCTCATCAACAGGCTCCCTATTAAGTTCTTCTGTGTATGCTCCAGCCAAGAGTGTGGAAAATTGCCGTTAAAATGTCATTTATATTTGTAATGCCCATGAAATCCATTCCCTTTTCTCGAAATATAATAAAACTGAAGAAAGGCAGAAGAAAATTCTGCCACCAGCGTTAAAAGTTGCATGGGGTATGAGTTAGTCCTATGTAGAGCAGACTTATATAAATGAATGAGGCTCAAGTTAGCTGTGACTCTCATGCAATGCAATGGGTCTACTTTATGTAGAACCAACACCTGCCATTCATGGTGTTCTAGAGATAAAGGGCTAATTGAATGCACACTCCCCCAAACCCTATGAAAGAAAGAATAAGAAAGCTGAGATAAAGGGCACTTCTAGTTCCAGCGTTCAATTCAGAAAGAGCCCTTACATGCGGACAACATTTTTAATATTAAAGTTCTCCAAGGGAGTTGAGTCCGGGTCCTGCCCTTTGTCATTCTGGATTACTATTTGTTGTATAATACGGTCCAACAGCAGCCAGTACTGAACGGTGTTGCCATTTCTTTTGTCTAGAAAGAGAAGAATAAAGACATGGTGTTGAATACAGAAACCTTTGGCAAAATGTTCTGGAAGAAATTAGAATCCCCGTTGCAAAATACTTTTCCCCAGAGGGCATATACAGTGGTACTTTGGTTCACGAACTTAATCTGTTCCAAGACTGGTCACGACCCAAATTGGTCATGAGCCAACTCAAATTTCCCCATAAGGTTCAATGTAAATAAGGTTTATCCGTTCTGTAACCATTTTTTTAATCACAAAAATTTGAAACGAAGTGGCAAAGAACAGCAAAGATCAAGGCCATCTCCCCCCCAAGCATGACTGCGATCGCGCCCGTCTTCCCTGCACAAGCGCGACCGCAATCACGGCTACAGATGGGCGCAATCGCGCTTGGGCAGGGAAGATGGCCGTGATCGCAGCCATCTCCCCCCCGCCCCGAGCATGACCACAATTTGCACCTGTGCAGGGAAAATTTTTCTGAAATTTCTGTTCGCGACCCAATTTGGTCGTGAACCGAGGTGTGTGTGAGCCGAGGGACCAGTGTAATCATGAGTCGCCTTCTCCCATTTGCAGGGCATGTGTGTCGGTCTCTGAAGCTCCAACGTGGAGCTGAAGAAAAGCGGGAGGGGCAGAGCGTGTAGTAGGCAGGCAAGAAACCACTGAATATGGCACGCTTGTGGATCTGGCTGTAAGTGTGCGTGGGCGGGAGCGGAGGAAGTGGCAGCCTAAACTATCTGGATGTTTTAAGCTAGAAATGGGATGCATGTGTGAACCGGCTACTTTAGTTTGAAGAAAAGGAAGCTGTGAGACCAAAAACTGGAAAGCGATCCATTCTAGACTGTTGGCAAGTGGGTGTGGGGGCACCCCAGCTTCTTGCTCTAAAATCCCCCCCCCCGTTTCATTTCATTTTTTATTATCCTTCACTTGATTAGAGGCATTTCTCTAAGAAAGGTTCAAGGCATCTCGCACAGCAAAGTTTCAAAGCATACTGAGAATTAAAAACTATTAAAATGAATTAAGACCTGGTCAAATTTCCAGATCAAGAAGCCTTCTGTCAAATGCCTTGGAGCAGGGGAAAAGCTTGCACTAGTGCTGAATAGAAGACAATGTTCGGTGCCAGGTGGCCCTCCCTATGGCTCAAAGTCCGTAATCTTGGACCCAAAACTAAAAAGGCCCTATTCCTTTTTTGCCATCCCCAAAGGCTTCAGATGTGTTGGTGACATATAGGCAGATGGGGGGGGGGGTGTCACACGGAGGTGGGTAGAGACCTGTTCTCCCCTACAGAGGAAGGCAGGATGTGCTCCAACGGAGCCAAGCTCAAGGAACTGAGGTTCAATTCGGATGCCAGAAAGCACTTCCTGACAGTCAGGACCCCGAGGGTGTGGAATGGGCTTCCACAGGAGGTGGCTGAGGCCCCATCGGTGAGGGTGTTCAAGGACAGGCTGGACATGCACATGGCAGGCATGTCATGAGCGGAGCCAGCTGGAACTGGGGGTCAGACTAGATGGCCAGGGAGGCCCCTTCTGACTCCCTCTGTTTCTATGTTTCTTTGTCGATCATAGTCCCTGGGTAAGTTCATACCCTCCCTGGCTACCACTTCAGCAAACAGCACCACAGGGGGCAAATAGCAGCTGGTGGGGTGAGACGTTTAGCAGGAAGCTGGCGACTCCCTGTGCACACGTCAGATCAAGAATGCATTTTGGCTCAGAGCCCCAGAGCGCTTTTTCTTCAGAGTAAAACCTTTATCAGTTTAAAAATCATGACTACAGATGTCTTTTGAAGCCAATGCAGCTCCGAGGCTCTGAAACAGAATGTGCACCCTTGATCTCATGGTGCTGGGGAGAATCATGTGGAATATCTCCCTACCTCCCTTGGCTGAACTTTTTTCATGAAGGAGGGCAAGGAAAAACAGCAGAGAAAGATACAGAGGGGAAATTGGTAGGTACAGATGGATAGGAAGTTCCTTAAAACTAGGGAAACTTGAGGAATGTGGTCATTACAGAAGAAACCACAACCTTATTTCTTTAGTCAATTAAAATTTTATTTATTTTTATTTATTTTTCGATTTATATCCTGCCTTTTTCCTACAAAGAGCTCAAGGCAGCTTACATCTCCTCCTCCATCTTATCCCCACAACAACAACCCTGTGAGGTAGGTTGGGCTGAGAGTCTGTGACTGGCCCAAAGTCACCCAGTTGGCTCCATGACTGAGCAGGGACTAGAACCCAGATCGTCTGAGTCCCAGTTCCATGCTCTTAACCACTACACCACACTATCACACCTATTTTCCTCTTGCCAGGAACCAAAAGTGGCTTATCTGGCCCTGCTCTCAATTTTATGTTCACAACAACCCTTTGAGGTAGGTCAGCCTGAGAGTCAGTGACCCTGTGGGCCAAGGGAGCTTCATCACCAACTGGAGACTAGAACCTGAATCTCCTGAGTCCCATTCTAATAGGCTAACTTATATGCCACAGACAGAAGATTGGCATGTTGCTTCCACCAAATTTTGCACTTCTCCAGATTTTCTGGCATATGACTTGGCAATTTAATTGTACCAAAAATTGCACTCAAATATGTATCTTTGAACAGGAAAAGATGCTTGTTACACTTGCAATATAGTCCATATTTTGAGAAGAGTGTTTGAAGTGTACTGGCTAGAGTGTTGTACTGGGTGTTGGGAGACTGGGGTTTTAGCCCCCACTCAGCCTGAATTGGTGATCTCAGGAGGGCCACTACCAGGTGAAGTGGACCATATCCTCCTACAAGGACTGGTCAGCATTTGATGTAATGATTAGTGTGGATTCAGGAGATCCAGCTTCTAGTCTCTACTCAGTCAGAGTCATTTAGGGTGCAATTCTGTGGGCAGCGGAGGCTGTCTAGGTGGCTACTGAAAAACTGGAGGTGCAGCCACAAGCTCAGAGAAATGCCGCGAGGTTGGAGCTAAGGCTCCCAACTGGAAAAAACACCCTTTCTCTCCTTGTAGCCAGATTGGTTCTTTCCATGCTTGGGGGGAAGGGAGAAGCAAGGCTCTGCTGGGATATGAGGAATTCTATCAGTTCCTCCTCCTCCTTAGGGATAAACACTTAGGTGGCTGAAATCTTTAAGCATTTGGAGGGCTGCAAGAGTGTGGGGACAGTCCTGGTTTCCTTCCACCTTCTTTGGATGCCTGTAACTCCCTGAATCTTGGATGGTACTGTCAAGCAGAGCCATCACTGATTCCTAGCCTAACCTTTTCTCATAGGGTTGTTGCGAGGATAAAACAGAGAGGAAGATTATGTGACCCGCCTTGGGTTCCTTGCAGGAAAAAAAGGCAGGCTATAAACATCATCAATGATTGAATGAAAGGAATTATGAGTAAGAACATGAAAAATACATTAGATTAATGCATCCAGCCCTACTTACGACAAATACCTATTAATATCCCTTTAGAAACAACAAATGGTGTTCAAGTGTTGCTTAAGTGAAATATTTGCACTGGTTTGCTGGCAAGGTGCTAGCTGACCCATGAGGACTGCATATTGGTATTTGGTATATTAATAAAACCACACATATATTGTGCTTACAGAAGCAGCTTGGAGAATATTTGGAAAGTGTCACGTTCAAATCACAACGTTCATCTTCTAGCACACACCTTCCAATAGAAGTTATTTTAAGGAAGGCTCTGAAAAGCTGTCTCGAGAAATAGCATGGAACTACATGAAGACGCATGGATCAAAATGAATCAACAAAAGGTGTCGCTGGTGCGGCGAGGACAGGGAATGATGTCAGGTTAGAAAACAGCAATGTTATTCCGAGAAATTATTTGTGCTCTGAAATGCTGAATCAGTGAAAAAAAGTGGAAAGGAAGAAAGGACAGGATAAATTATTTGGAAGGGCGAATCAATTGTCTACAATAGTTCCTGAGAAATTTAGTTGATGACTCCACTGCTTCAAATGTACCATTGTTAGAGACTGATGGAGTGGAATGTTTAAGGACGCCGTTCATAAGGGAGCTCATTTGGCGGAGCCATTACTGAGCGGGGAAACGGCCTTGCAAAAAGTCACATCCTTCAACATTCCCAATCAAGGCAGATGTTCGCATTTGATCTGTGCATCTGAGCAATCATCAAACCCAGGTGAACTTCAGGGAAATGTTTTTTAAAAGCAAATGTGAGTATTTCCCCCTAAAAATATCTTGGTAGAACAGGTACATCTACGGATATGAAGTACTTCGTCACTACTTGGAAGCAGATCACTGGGTATTTGTGGGTCGGAGGAGCAGAAGGACCTTCCCTGGGGTCTCCCAGCCTACAAAAGTGACTGAAGCATCAAAGAAGGAAATCACACAAGAGGCTGAAACTGACGTGGGACGTCTACAAAAGCATGGAGGCAATCGAGGAAATAGCATATGCAGTTGATTGAAATGACAGTCGAGCTAAAGCAGATTTTTCCTGAATGCTCCAGGGGGCTGGGGAAAAGGCTTGTTTATCAAACTTCGTTGCAGGCTCTGCTTGGGCCAGGAAAGAAATTCATGGCTTTGGCTTGGAACGGGAAAGCAGCTGCGTTATTAAAAGGAGGGAAAACTGTACATGATCAATTTAAGCTGTCAGAAAACTCAGTGACTTGTATCCAGAGTTCCTGTGAGTGGGAGGCTGGAGCGGATCACTGGCGCCCGGCTCTCCTTGCTGAAGGCTCAACGGCAGCAAAGATGCGCACTCCGGGGCTGGGATGAATCTCTCGCTCCAGCACTCAGACTTTGCGTGTTCAGTCCCTCTTAGAAAGGCAGCAAAGACAGAGGGAAGTCCGTGAATGCCCATGCAGAGGAGGATGCAGAATCGGCAACCCTCTGCATCACGTGCAGCCGTGCAAGCAAAGCTTGCGGCACAAGGCACGGAAGAGGGGCGGTGTCTGCACGGCACGTGGGCTCCATGCCCCATGAGCGGTTAGCGTGCGTGCCGGGAGCACTCACTCAGGGCCCATAACAAGGCCCTGGTTCCATTTTGCAGGCGGGAATACACGGGTGGCCCTGGGCTTGGCTCCCGGATGCTGGTTTGCTGTCCTTGGGCCGTGAGTCTGGCCTCCGTCAAGCTCACCCAGCACTCATGCAGCCCTTGCCAGCAACGGACGCCTGCCCGATTGCTGCACACGCCTCAGTCCTTTGTGTGCCAGGTTGTTTCTGCCGCTGCGTCATGTGGAAGAAGGCTGCCGGTTGCACGACTGGCTCCTGCAACTATTTGCAGGCTTCCTCCGAGCTCCGCTCACTTTCTAAGGCAGGGCTCAGCATGAAAGGAGGATCTGTGGACTAAAGAGTCTGTGCGCCGAGTCCACGGAGCGTCTTTGTAGCTGCAGAACAGCCCAAGGGCACTGCAGGACGGCTTGTTTCACCCTTGAAGCAGCCCCTCTTCTCCCTACACCAGCCTGCCCACAAGAACAAGGGTGGGTTGTTGTGTCATCTGAACCAGGGGAACAAGTCTGACTTCCGAGGAGACAGGTACTGTCAAAATTCAATGCAATGTGAGCAGGCAGCTTGTCCCAATGGTACATTGGGACAAGGCACCAGCTAGTGGTTCTCATGCAGCTGCAAGATTTCAAGGGATCCCACGAAAACAGAGGGCAGGTTCATTTTCTGGAGGATGTTACTGGACTTGAGGGACGAGGCCATCCGGGGCTACTGGTTATGGGCACCAGAGCTAACCTGCCTGCGAATCCCAGTTGCCAAAAAGCGTGTGTAGGAGGCCTGTGCCCATCCTGCAGGAGGGATCCTGTGGACAGCTGGCTGGCCACCGTGTGTACCAAGGGCTGGACTCAACGGACCTTGGGTCTGATCCTGCAGGGTTTTTCTTATGTTCTATTGACTTCTGGGAGCTGTCAGCCAACCTTTCCTAGTATCCTTTTCCTTGAGACAAACTGCCATTTGCAGCAGCAACCCATCCAGCTTTGGGAAATATTTTAAGCACTCCAGTAGAAAAAAAGCCAGACAGCATATTCAGTTCTAAGATTTGCAATATTCCCTGTTCTTTAGAAAGACTATGATGTGTAGCCTGCAAATCTCACTGCTTCCATGGAGTAGTAGCAAAGATTTAAGAAGTCCTCTGTAATACTAATTACAGAACAAATCATGTCAGCCTTTCCAGTTTCTAAAACCAGATATTTTTGCCAATTCCAAAAAAATCATCTACGGTGCAAGATGGAAACAATGAATTTACTCACAAGGCATTTGGAGACAGTGGTGAAGGACAGACATAAAGTGCGGGTACGCTTCCGTATGAGTCAACCTTTTCCTGGTGAGCTCGAACATCTGAGTTGCGCTTTTGGTATCTATATGGACCTGTGTTGTTGTGATGGAGAAAAAGAGTTAAAACTGAACTTAGTACTTCCAAGAAAGATTTACTGCTTGAAATCTCTCAGACAGTGAAAAGTTGCTAGCTTCTTTGGATTGGATTCCCTGGGCTTGGCTCCACGGGCACGAATCCAAGTTCCCGGTGAGTGTGTCTAGCGTGCGGCCACTCACCTGGAACGGGGCCCCACACGACTGCTGTGCAAGCGGCATCCCTCTTCCATGTCATGTGCAGATTTTGTGGTTTCTGCTGGTGCACATGATGTGGATGGATGCCAACTGTACAACCAGGTTATGTGAGTTTTCACTGACTTCCTCTTGGCTTAGCTTCCTTGCTAAGAACAGGCCAAGCATGAAAGGAAATTATGAATGCTAGAGGGACATTTTCCATGGAGACTCGTTGCAGGGGAGGCAACATGCGGTGAGACTGAGGGAGCTGGTTCTTTTCAGCCTGGAGAAGAGAAGACTCAGAGGGGATCTGCTGGAAACATACAGGTACGTGAGGGGGTGCCACATGGAGGTGGGTCGAGACCTGTTCTCCCCTGCAGAGGAAGGCAGGACGCGCTCCAACGGAGCAAAGCTCAGGGAGCCAAGGTTCAGTTTGGATGCCAGGAAGCACTTCCTGACAGTCAGGACCCCGAGGGTGTGGAATGGGCTTCCACGGGAGGTGGCTGAGGCCCCATGGGTGAGGGTGTTCAAGGATAGGCTGGACGTCCGCATGGTGGGCACATCATGAGCAGAGCCTGCTGGAGCCGGGGGTCAGACTAGATGGCCCAGGAGACCCCTTCTGACTCACTCTGTTTCTATGTTTCTAACCTTAACCATTATTTAAGTATATGTGTGTGTGCACATGCGTGCATCTTTCTGTGGATCGGTGTGCATGTGGATATACTCGCACCAAGAAATGTGTG
Organism: Varanus komodoensis; assembly: GCF_004798865.1. Taxonomy (NCBI): domain Eukaryota; kingdom Metazoa; phylum Chordata; class Lepidosauria; order Squamata; family Varanidae; genus Varanus; species Varanus komodoensis. The sequence continues at coordinate 60,882,026 of NW_025335761.1, forward strand.
AATGCTTCAAGTTGATAAAAAATGTTAATATTCACATGTGAATGTTGGCAACCCCTGACAAGCTTTTGCAAGTGCGCTAGAACTCTGAGGTGGCCCCAGGGAAGGTCAGTGTTCACCTCACTGGAATGGATGCATGTCCAAAATAAAGCAAGTTGGAGGCCAATTTTAGGGCCTGGGCCAAATTCACCCTTGTTTTGCAGCATTCCAGTGCGGATATTAAGATTTGTTGCAATGTAGACACATCCTGGGAGGTTCAACTTTTATTGCTGCTCAGGCACAACAGGTGTGGGGCGTTTGTGAAATGGTTACCCAAAATCCCTCAAGCCATTCAGGATGCATTTTCAAGGGCCACTGCAAAAGGGCAGCTATATGGTTTAGTTTCTAGGGTACTCCCTGTCTAGTTCAAATGCTTCCTTTTTCATTCGAAGAAGTAACAGGCTGCACATACATACCAGCTCAAACCTTTTGGCAAACTCCAGTTCGTCTTCATTTCTGAGCATTTCAAAAAAGTCTAAATGCCTGGAAAAGAGGGAAAGGAGAGGCAACTGAAAATACATTTGTTGCAGCGGGTTACTGAAGCAATTTTGCCAACAGATTTCAAAAGGTTATTACGCTAATTAGCCATTTCTGGAGTAGCCAAGCCCTTCCACTGCCATTTCAGACAGGCTTATGGTCTTAATGTAAAAGTTATCCTCTGAACTACCCTGGAAAGCCTCCAATTCCTGCCCCAATTTAAACATAGGAAACAAAAGTGGTGGAACCGGCTGTCATCTGAATTTATATCAGGCTAAGCCAGCTTTGCCCTACCAGGTGCTCTCCAGATGTTTTGGACTCCAGATGGTTTGGCTCTCCACAATATCTGATCATTGGCCATTCTGAATGGGGTGGATGGGAACCAGAGCCCAAAAGTTCTGAAGACCACCAGGCTGGGGGAAGGTGGGGTCTGTGCTGGAGTGCTCCACTTCTCCTCCAAGCCCCAAGGAAGCGGCCTCTCCATTTTCAGGATGAATTGATGTAGCTTTTGTGCACCTACAGGCTTTGGCCCGTGTGCACATGTGGTGATGTGAGGAACCATCTTGAGCACCACCACAAAAGGGTGGCCATGGGAGGAGTGGCTGGTGGCAACGGACAAGCAATCTGCCCAAAAGGCTGAATGCAAGCAGAGGTGAGTTCCCAGGCGCAACAGACGGTACATAAATGCATTGCACTTTTTTAGAATAAAAAGGAACCCCCAGGAAAGGTGCCAGGAATGCACCTTTGTCCCCAGGTGTCATGTTACCTACTCTGGTCTAGAAACATGGACATGCCTCTTTTATTTCCAATAATGCACAACGTCCAGGGAGAACTAAAGATTGTGAGAGGGAGAGGAACACAGAAAAAATGACAGTTCAGCTCAACCAGGAAAGCTTACCGATCTAAGGTAGAATTTTCATGCTCTCGTAGTTTGTCAATTACAGGCTGGATTCCAAGCATGAGGAATTCATATCTAAGATGCAGTCTGAAATCCAAACTTTCCTGTAAAAGAGGAAGGGGGGAGGAGGTATTTCAAAGAGGGCACTTTTGCTGAAATGGACTTTTAGACAGTTTCGACAGTGGTAAAACTTAAGCTGGGGCAGAAGGGAGAAAGCTTGTTGAAGGTAGTTCATTCTTGGTGTCCCAGCCACAGAGGCAGATGAAACAAGAAGGCATCCCAGAATACAGGTGGGGAGATGATCCATGTCTTTGCCCTGATGCTCTTTTCTGCTCCATGACATGACAGACTGGTCCACATAACCCTCCACTGAGGGATGAGTATTAAAATTGGCTGCCTGTACACACAGGAACCCCACCACAACTTCAAGACACGAAGGTGGGCTTCAACAGCCTCATAAATCAGGTATGTATTTCTTCTGAAGGTTCAAAACACTTTCAAAGAGCTTCCAGGGGAAGAGTTACTGGAGCTTAGGAAAATAGGCTGGGCCAGGGATGAAGGCTGCATGATGGCCACAAAGAGTGGGGTGTAAATAAACAGAATAAATACATTCGGCTTAACGACTGCCCTTAGGGCTTTGCTACCATGACAACCAGATGGAAAGCAGGTTTAGCTCAGGGATGGGGAACATGTGTCCATCCAGGTGATGTTGCTGGAATGCCTATCAACCCTCGCTATTTTGCCTGCCACAATAGATGGGAGTTGGAATCCAACACCCTTTGGAGGGCCACACTTTCCTCACCCAGCCTTAGAAACTAAGGGGGAGTCTGCAGCTCAGTGCCTTATCTGCATATATAACATCCCAGATCCAATCCGTGGCTTCTCCAAGTAGGATTGCGAAGGAATTCTGTCAGCAACCCTGCCAATTCCCATGGGCATCACTGAGCTAGACAGTCCTAGGGTGAATCAGTTTCCTATTTTCCTTTGAAACATGTGGGAAATTGACACATCCCCTTGCAAGGGCGTTCTGATTCCCTCTTTCCAGCACCTCTCCTTTGAAAAGGGCATATTTTCATTTCTCAGTGAGGATAAGCACAAGCTGCTTACACTGAGACCTTGCAGATCTCCTGTGTGGAAGAAAGAAGGGGGAACCGTACAAAGAAGTTTGTGGGAAGCCCAATTCATGCGCCACTACATTTCTTCCCCTAACTGCTGTCTCCAAGTGCTTCAAGCACCAGGGGTCAGATCCTGCAGGCTCCCAGAATCATCATATCATGATAATGTGCAAAATTATTATTTCACGCTGCCCCCGACTTTCTCAGGGAGTTCATGACAAAGAACACTGGGGGTAATGTTCCCAGCAGCACGACAGCCAGCACGGGCCAAGGTGCATGAACAGGAAGTTTCTGCCACCAGCAAATGCTTGCTCAAACTCATGTACGTAAACACACAAGAGCATCCAAACTTACCACTCCAGCTCCTTGGCTCAGAACTGCGTTGATAAAGGACATAATGGCCGTCTTGAGGCTCACCTCATCCCGGTATCGCCCTGTACTTCTGTCTAAGTCATTGATTAATGTCTGCGGAACAGAAGGTTTTGGATTAATGTTGTTTGTTTGGTGCCACCAAGTCGTCTCTGACTTATGCTGATCCTATGAACCAAAGCCCTCTGAAATTTCCCGTGCTTCACAGCCCTGTTCAGCTCTCATAAACTTTGGAATAATGCTATCTGTGGAATACACAGTTGGGCACAGATGAATAGGGGCGTAATGCAATCTGTGTAAACTGGATTAATGCAAATATTGGCAAGTTTTTAGTAATTTTACTATGTTTATATGGCTTTTTACTGATTTTATTTTCTGTAGTTTTTATCCTGTATGACGCCTTGAGAAGATGCCACCCATAAAGGTGGCCTAGAAAATTTTTTAGAGAAAGGATCAAATACACTAAAAATGAAATGCGCATAATGAAAGAGACATGAAAACACAAGCACAGAAAGAGCTGGCCTGTCAGTCTGAGAAGATCAGGTGTCTAAGTTTGCACTGTTGCACAGAATTATGCAAGCTTCTGAGCCAAGTGGTTATAACTCAGTGAAAAACAGAAGAGGGCATGATCTACAGCAACTTCCAAGCATATATTAGGAGTTATTCATGGTCTAGGATGTCCCCAATTTGATATTTTTTAGAAAATATAAACCCAACCCCTTCAAAGTAAAAGGCTAATTGCATTTATGTAAGAGCCCTATTTAGGCTTGCTTTCACACCCTGGAAAGTGGATTTTGAGGACAGAGTCTAACTTCTTGGGAGACTCTGAAAGAGATGGCTTTTCTGTTTTTTCCACCGACAAAGGAGGATTTTATATTGCTTCAAAAGCCTGCAAACTCTGCTTGTCAGATGGGACAAATGAACGCGTCGTCGTTCTGGGGAACACGCCGTCCCTCAAACCACTTTCTGGTGCTGCTTGCATTCTGGATCGGGCCCCCAATGCAGCAACGGGACCCTCCATACCTGGAAGCGCGTCCTTTCGCTGGCATATTTTTGGTAATGCACCATGGCCTCCAGGACCTTCTTGTGCCCTCCGGGAACCAGGCACACGGCGCCCATGATTTCCAGCACCGCCACCTTCGTCTTAATGTTTTCTGTGCTCAAGCTCTGAGCTATGACATTGATGCTCTCCGAGTGTGCCAGCACATGAGCTCTCCCGAGAGAGTTGTTCATCAGCGCTTTGATGCATCCGATGAGAGAGGTATGAATGCGAGACTCGGAGGCCTCATAGTCCATGCCTTTCAGGAAGTCCAGAATGCACGTCAGGCCATCCAGATCGATGAATCGGGTGACGAACCTGCCGGGAAGAGTTAAATAGGGAAGTGTGTTTCAGGGCCTGTCGCCACCATCCAAGGGACTAGAGCAGTGGTGGCGACCCTACGGCACGCGGCCGCAGTGGGCACGCAGAGCCCCCTCCGTCAGCACGCGAGCCAAGTCACCCAGCAGCCGAGCATCAGATAACAGCGCACATAGGGGCCATGCGCTTGCTCGGAAAGGCGTAGTGGCGCCAGGTGATGACATCACGAGCCGCGACTCATTAACCGTGACTCATCCGAGCTTTCGCATGGCCGGTCAGTGCACTGCCAAGGAGATAGATAGATAGATAGATAGATAGATAGATAGATAGATAGATAGATAGATTTGCTTCGACTGGCTGTGAGTTTTAATACATTCGTTTTTATTAACACAAGATTTTAGCTTTGAATTTTCTTATGAAAAATTGAACTTTAATATCTAAGATTTAGCAAAGAGAGAGTGAGATTCTTTTAATGTTGTGCTGTCCCCCTGGCATATTTGAACCAAGGTTTGACAAACGATCAGCATGCATGCAACAGCGAAGATCACATTAATTGCGCAAAAGCAGGCCAAATGCAAACCTTTACCTTTCAATAAAAAGCTGCTTGTATCATTGAAACAATGAGTTGTATGAGTTGCTTTTTCTAAACTAAAACCTCAGTATTCAGGTTTTATTGCAGTGTTGGCACTTTGCGATAAATAAGTGGGTTTTGGGTTGCAGTTTGGGCACTCGGTCTCTAAAAGGTTTGCCATCACTGGACTAAATCCTCTCCCACTGCTGCCTTCTAAAAATATTCTCTTGACGCCACGAATAGGGCCAAGATAAACTCTAATGATTCCGGCAGCCTGTCTGGAATCATTAGTCAGTTGTTCCAGAAACCAGGAGTGCTTCATAGCTTACAAGGCAACTATTCTCTGGAAGAGGACATGGCCTGAGGCAATGGAGGCAAGTGGCTGGAGGACCACGAGGTGTGGAAGATACCAGCAAGCACTTGCAAATCCAGGCTGGAAATCCATGGAGTAAGGAAGGGAAGTGGTTCCAGGAGAAACGCTCACAGGAATAATCCTGCGGGATTAGCATGATTTCCCAGAGTGCCGAGCAAGCTGATGGTGAATAATCACAGAATCAGAACGACTGGATTTGTGGCAAAGTCTTTCCAAGAGTGCTCTGTTTGGCATCAGTCCCTTTGCTGCTGTTTCTGCCGGTAGGTCTCTCCTAGCAGGCAGACACCTTGTTAAGTCCTCGTCTCTGAGGAGACCCAGCAGGCACCTTTCCTGGTTTTCTACCTGCTGGGCACTCTGCTATCCTCGCTTCTCCTCTTCTCCTCCTTTGTCTTCCTTCACTCCCCACATGCCTCCACCATTCAGACTTGCATTGTTATCTTCCTCTCCATCTTTTCCCCCTCTCTCAGAATCCTCAAACTATTTAAAGCAACCTGGTCCTTATCCCTTTATGCTTTGTGGAGCTAGACCTAACTAACTGGTGGTTTTTAGTGGGAAATTCGGAGGCTTGTCTTGTGACCCCTGACTTCTCCTCACAGTAAATATATTGGGAGAAACAGGTGGGAGCATTCGCTTAGTGCACAGGTGCTGAACCCTGGACAAATGGCATCCCTTCCTCCTTCGTAGCACCCCCTTTCCTGGACTGCTGATCATTCAGGGGTTTTCCATTGAAGGGCTTAATGAAACACATCTAATTACATTGTGTAATTACTGGCTATCATAGCAATATGGAAATATGGAGGGTGTTTATGGGGCACCTATAAATCCACCTCCTCTGGGGCTAACCTGGACCTCTGGGTTCCTCAGACAGTCATACACCATTTTCCCAGAATCAGAAGTTTGATGGGGTTCTATTGGGTGATTTGCAGTAGACTGGTATTAAAACCCTATTTAACCCTATATATAACTTTCCTAAACCATCCCTTACCGAGGTCTTGGGATGGTTTAACAATAAAACAATATAAAATAAAACACAGTGTCCTAAAAAAATCCAGCCTACAATAAAACCCCAATTAAAAGAATCAGCTCCTAAAACATTGGGAAAATAAAAGGGTTTTAGCCTGGCACCCAAAAGAATATTTTATTTATATTCCTATCAAGGTACCTCTTCAGCTTAGATTTGAGGGTCTACCATTGTCACCGATGTCAAAAACAACTTTGGCAATGAATTTATTGAACACCATGATGAAAAATGGATGCAGAATATACGTGAGCAAAAGAAAGCCTATATTCTCCCTTTCTGGGGCTCGATTTGGCAGGGGAGCTCCGTGGGCCTCCAGAGATTGCCTGGGAGAGTGACCGGTCAGCTCCTCTCCCAGAGCAAGAATAAAAGACAGCAGCTCTTGCCATGGATTTTATGAAGTTCCTTTCTCCTGCTATTGCAGTCTGTCAGTACACATGGGCTCAAACTCCCACTTCCCAGAAATTGCTTTAATATGGCAAACAGTTTAATTCTTACAGCAAAAGCAGCGCTTATCTATAAAACGACTGAGAAAGGCAGCTCCAGGGCAATTATCTCTGCTGCTCTTCCTAGCAAGAGGAAGGCCATAATGCTCTGGCACATCTGCAAGAAACTTCAAGGAAGGTCAATGCACTTGAACCATAATAACCTCCCTGCCATAGCAAAGTTCACACAACAGCAAATGACTCCCAGTCGTTTTAACATCAGCCACAACTAAGAAGCCTTCAGACCTTCATTAGGTTGCTTTGAGGGAAACCAGGGTTGGGTTTGGCATGAATGTTTTTTTGGGCTTGGTTCTGGTACTGTTCTGGTTCTGGCAGTAGTCTAAGCATGTAATCAAAGGCACCCAGTCCGTCATTCTTAGCCTATCTTCAACTCACTTCAGCTGCCATTTTTCAGCTGGCTCCATTCGGTCAACCTGACAGTTCCAGGAAAAAGCAAAAGAGATCCTGAAGGTTTGAAATCCACCCACCCCGTTCTAGGCTACGGGAACTGGGCTTCCTCTCTCCCTGCCTTCAGAGGAGTTTGACCACCCACCTGTGTCAACTCAATTTTATCATCTGTTATTACGGGACGTGTGTACGTGTGTTCAAGCTGCTGGCCAGTATTTTTGAGCTCACAGCAAGAAATAGCACTTGCCTCATGGGTTTGGTTCTCAGCGCTGTCTTCAGACTCTCTATAGTTTTGTTTCTCTCCTCTTCATCTTCTTTTTCCAAAGCAAGCAATGATTTTCTCTGCAAAAGAAATTGCACACGAGTCAAGCCAATCACCACCGAGTTCATTTACATATTGCCACAAATACAGTGTGCTCAATGCAGATCACAGAGATGGACAAATCCAATACTTCTCTGGGTATCAAGTATATTTTGCAGTTACAAGAAAGGGACTTCCACTTAGGCGTTTCTCTATGCCGGCACCCAGCTTTGCATCACTTTCCCAAAGGAGACAAGGTCTGTACAATTTCATGATGAGGGGTGTTGGGTGCTAGTCCTCATGGTTGTAAGGCTCTGGAAACCTTCTCAAGTCTGACCTACACCCTTGGAAGTCCTTCCAAAGGCGTAGCTCATCCATACTTCAAGAGATTTCCAGAAGGGAAGCCAGCTGGAAGAGCATTTCCGGTGGTTAGAGGACAAGCGTTTTCAGCATCTCGCAGAGTAACTTGGCCTGTACCAGCAGAAGCAAGTTAATTATTCACTGCCCTGGAACACCATGCTTGCGGGCTGATCAGCACATTCTCCGATTTATGACACACTATCAGCACAGGTGTGTGGAGCTGCACAAATTCCACAGCTGATGAACACCACATTCTGCACTTCTTCTGCGACTGCAGGTTTGTACTCCATGCAGCATGGCAGAGCAGCCTGTGACCATCCAGATATTGGTGGGCTCCTCCCACTAGCCCTGACCATCAACCATGCCGACTGGGGCTGGACCCAGCAGCATGTGGAGCAAGCCAAGTCCATCCTTCAGGAGCAGCAGAGTCCCAGGATGTCCCCTTTGACTCCTATCCTGTGGTGGGTAGACTTCAGGCTTGAGGGATCTGCTTTTTATACTAGATTCCAAAGATCCACCCAGCAGCCCCTGGCACAAAAGACACACTTAGTATTAAAAGGATTTGAAACGGTTGCATTTGGTTTGAGTTCCCCAACTAAATCACGCTCACAGTTCTTTCCAACTTAAAAAAATCATGCTTACTTCTATCAAACTTGGGACTCTTTTTATTATTGGCTAGAGAAATGGGACTTCGTATAGGTTTAAATATGTTTTTAAGTTATCATAAATGGAAAAAAATGTGGGGGCTGACCCAGCAGGCCCGATGTTTTTGATGATTGATGTTGTTTTTAGTTTTTCTTTGTTTTTAGGATTATAATTTCAAATAAAACTTATGAAAAAAAATCATCCTTGATAACTTCAAATCTTTCTTTAGATGTGGTTGCTGCTTGCTGCTTGGACCGCACAACTGGGAGCAAGAAACCCTCGGGAGAATCTGCTGTCAATCACCCAGAAATCTACCAACAGATTCACATTTATCTTCTGCCCACCCTCTGGGCACTAATCAATGCGTTCTTTATGCAGCCAGGTCCCCTCCTGACTTTGCCATCTGTGCTTGATGTTTGCATTTTAAAGAGACAATGCAAGGAAGAACTCCTGGTGGCAGCTCCCCCCCCCTTCAATCCAACACTCCCTCCTGCCCCCCAAAAGGTTTTTAAGATTCAAAGCCACCTGTGCACTTTTCAAAGAGCTTCAACAACTCGGGGGTTCAGAGGAGTTCTAATCTGAAGCACAGTTCCAGCCTAGAGACAGTTTATCTTTCTATACCCAGAACACGCACGTGGAAAATGCTTTTTCTGGAAGATGGCCAAGAAATGATGGCACATACTGCCTGCTTTGTTCCATTGTTCCACTGCATTTAAGAAAGAAATAGCTTCTTAAGGTTTACCCCAGGGCTGGGGAATCTCCGGCTCTCCAGAGGCAGTTTGACTACAATTTCCATCATCCCTGATCATCATCCCTGGCATCTGGAATCCCACAGACTTCACAGCACCGTGTACCATATTTCTTCTCTCCTTGCAAGAAGCATTGAAGGTATCTGAATAGATTGAGATGAGTTTGGATTTCTATGAATCAAACTTACTGCCTCTGCAGAGAGACAGTTTTTTCTACATCATGGAGATTCAGTGGATTGGATACCAGGATTTTCACTTCCACTTATTCTCATTAATACTAAATTGCATTAAGAAATGCACATTTGCTAATGCATCTAATTTGTGTAAGTACAGCAAAATAATTATCGACCGATAGCCAATATTCCCTTGGAGGACAAGGTGCTCCAGTGCATTCAGTCGGGCAGCTCCAAGCACTCTTGGAGGAAATGGATCATCTCGATCCATTTCAATTGGGCTTTAGGCTTGGGTTTGGAATGGAAACCGCCTTGGTCGCCCTGTGGGATGACCTTTGTCAGGAGAGCGACAGGGGGAGTGTGACCCCCTGTAAAATCGGACAACCACATGTTGGGGATCGCACGAGCAGAGCCGGCTGGAGCCGGGGGTCAGGCTAGATGGCCCAGGCGGACCCTTCTGACTCGCTCAGTTTCTATGTTTCCATGACCCTGTTGATTCTCCAGGACCTCTCAGTGGCTTTTGATACCATCATGGTGTCCTTCTGGAGAGGTTGGCTGGATGGGGAGTTGGAGGCTCCACTTTGCAGGGACTTTGCTCCGACCTGTCTCCAGCTGGTGGAGCTACCGCTCTGTGCCATGGCACTTGGGTCATGGAGTCCCATTTTGTCCCCCGTGCTCTTTAATGTCTACATGAAACTCCTGGGGGAGGCCATCAGGAGGTTCGGGTTCAAGTGTCACCAGTACGCTGATGACACCCAGCTCTACCTCTTGTTTTCATCCAATCCAGGTGAGGCAGTGACTCTCCTGAACCAGTTCCGCTAAGTCAAAACAGAGCTGGGTGGTTATTAAGAAGGACGGATCCTAGAGAACATTATCACACCAGTCCTTCGCCAGCTGAACTGACTGCCTGTCACAGCCCAGGCCCAATTCAAAGTACTTATGCTAACATATAAAGCCTTCAATGGCTTGGGACCAAGATATCTCAATTTATCCCTACCAGACCACTCAGATCTTCAATGGAGGCCCTCCTTCGGGGGGGATTAGTTAGAAAAAAGGACCCTATTATTGTATCTCATTTTTGGACCTCTCTTCCAAAAGAGTTCCAACTGGCACCCTCATTACTTTGTTTTGCTGCCAAGTAAAGACCTATTTATTTAGTATTTGTTTTAGAATCATGCTATTATTTGGTTTTTGCTGCTGGTTTAATTGTTGCTTATATTGTTTAGCATCCTCTTATTTTTGCACGCTTTTGATCCGTAAACACCCAGACACTAATTCCATGATCATTGGGAGACAGTGTGGTTTTGTTAAGAACAAGTCCTGACAGATCCATCTTATTTTATTTTTGGATAGTGGAACTTCCTTAGTAGATCATGGAAATGCCAAGGACATAATATATCTTGACTTCAAAAGTGCTGCACAATGTCCTGAGCAGAGTCAGCTGCCCTGAGTTGAGAGGAAAGCTCAGGGATGCGGAAGGGCCAAGTTCCTTTTCAGAAAAGTTCCCTCCAGTGGCACACAGGGCCAAAGGGATGAGAGCACAAGAAGCGCCTGAAGGATCAGACCCAGGGTCCATCCAGTCCAGCCATCTGTGCACACTCGGGCTAACTGCCTGCCCACAAAATCCTACAAGCGGGACAGAAGTGCGCCATTGCCTTCCCTCATACCAAAGGCAAAAGAGGTGGGGTTGAAAATGCCAACATATTTTAGTTTAAAGCACTTACTGCGAGAAGCTAAGCCGCTGGAGAGGCACTGCAACCCTTTAGAATGTGAGGAAGAACAGCTCAAAACCAGGAGGTTCGGGAGAGCCAGGAAGTGGCCAACGGGCAAGCCAGATTTGGTGGGCAGGTAGAGCACAGACTTGGAGGGGTGGACTGCCACAATCTCTAAAGCTCCCTTCTCCCAAGGTGCACCAAGAGCTTTCTGTGAATATGCATGCATGCATATTCAGTTTTTTGTAAATGCTGAGCTCTCCTTTTTTTTTTTTTTTGCACAATTGAGGATTAAAACAACTGCTTTGGGATGAGAGTGGTTTAAAAGAACAATGACAACACTGCATATTGATTCACACACACATATAGGGGGAGCTCCGTCCCAGGCAGTTAATGGTGCATGATGGGTCACCCGCTTGAACAGGTCTAGTTGTCAGTGAAATCATTTTGGCCATTTCAGCTACTTGATGGTTGTATCTTTTAATGCTGCATTTCATCATTGTATCTGTGTTTTGTGAATTGCTGTGAGCTGAGCAGAGAGCTTTGGCTACTGGGTGGTATAGCCAAATAGCCTTTGCAGTGGATGCCGTATGAGGCGAGGCTGGGGGAACTGGGTCTCTTCAGCCTGGTGAAGAGGAGACTCAGAGGGGATCTGTTGGCGACATACAGGCATGTGAGGGGGTGTCACACGGAGGTGGGTAGAGACCTGTTCTCCCCTGCAGAGGAAGGCAGGACACACTCCAACAGAGCCAAGCTCAGGGAACCCAGGTTCAATTTAGATGCCAGGAAGCACTTCCTGACAGTCAGGACCCCGAGGGTGTGGAATGGGCTTCCACAAGAGGTCATTGAGGCCCCATTGGTGTGGGTGTTCAAGGACAGGCTGGACATCCACATGGTGGGCATGTCGTGAGCGGAGCCGGCTGGAGCTGGGGGTCAGACTAGATGGCCTGGGAGACCCCTTCTGACTCGCTCTGTTTCTATGTTTCTTGAAGACAGTCTGGATATTTCAATTGGTATAAAATAAAGAAGCCAGGCTATTGACAGGGACTGGCAGATGTGACCATATAACGCTGGACTTGTATCATCTGTGTTGGCTACTAATTGAAGTCCAGGCCCAATTTAAGATGTTGACAATATGTTGATAATATTAAGTCCAGGCCCCATCGGTGTGGGTGTTCAAGGATAGGCTAGACATGCACATGGTGGGCATGTCCTGAGTGGAGCCGGGGGTCAGACTAGATGGTCCGGGAGACCCCTACTGACTTGCTCTATTTCTATAGAAATTAAATCAATAATCATAAACAGTTGGTTCCAAGTTTTATGAAGAGTGCCTATGAAAAATGTAATGCATGATACTGTCCTTATGAAGATCCCACCTTAGATTGAGGAGAAGGCGAAGGAGATGGAGAATTTCATTTCTATACTGCCCCATAGCCGAAGCTCTAGTACATGGGTCCTTAAAGTATGGGCCACGGGACGGATCTGGCCCACCATGGCCATCCATCTGGCTCACGCCGCCCTTTGCTGCCCGTGCACGCTTGCTGCACGGGCAGGGAGGTGGTGGCTTGCTCACTCGGAGATGGTCTCTGAGCGAGCGAGCGAGCTGCTGCTACCTGCCTCCCGTACACTCGCCGCTGCCTCGCAGCGTGTGGGGGGGAGGTGGTGGCTTGCTTGCTTGCTCGGAGATGGTTTTGGACTCACTAGGAGACCTCTGAGTGAGCGAGCCACTGCCCCGCGCGCCCGATGCCGCCCCGCGCGCACCCGACGGCACCTCACTGGCCTGTGCCCCCAGGCACCCCCACCTCACCGGCCCCTGACGGTCACCGCAGCCTTTCCACTGGCCCCCTATTCAAAAAGTTTGAGGACCCTGCTCTAGAAGCTCTGGGACTCAACAACACAAGAAGAGCTGTGCTGGCTCAGAACCAGGTCCCTCTCGTCCAACTTTCTGCTCACAAAGAGGCCAACCGGCTTCTTGTGGGCCCACAAGCAGGACAAGAATGCAGCAGCCCCTCCTGCCCATGATCCCCAGCAACTGGTGCACAGGGACACACTCTCTCTAACATGGGAGGCAGCATATAGGACTAAAAGCCCTGGATAGCCTTCTTTTCCAAGAAATTCGTCCAACCTCCTCTTGAAGCCTGCCATGTTGGTGCCCATTGCTACATCCACAGGTGAGACTCATTGTCTGCGTAGTCCAGTCTTGTCTCCTTTGACTGGACAGAGCCATCCAGAATCTCAGAGGAAGAGCTTCCCACCACCTACTATTTAACAAGCAGGGATATCAAGAGTTGCAGCTGGGACTTTCTGCACGCAAAGCATATACTCCCCCCATAAGTCTAGCCTTCTTCAGTCCAGATGGCTCAGAGTACGGTCTGAAGGCCCATACGGCACCCGCCCTGTTGAAGCTAAGCAGGCCTGGGGCTGGCCTGAGCTTGGAGGGGAGACCACCTGGGAACTGCTTGGAGCCCCCTCGAGTTCCACAAGGGGAGAAAGGTGGGATGTAAAGATAACAAATAATAAAATGTTTTGGACTACTGCTCCTATCAGCTGGTTAAGGTTGGGGGGAACTGCAATCCAAGGGCACCAGTTTGGGGAAGCCATTAAGCAGGGTCCGCACTGGCTGAGTGGGTCTCTTTGTGCAGATCTACAGCAAACCCACCCATTCAGTTCAATTCTCCTGGCCCAGTAGCATCCTGGATTTGGTTTCAAAGTGCCATTACATGCCTCAGCTTCAACCATCTGTGGATAATAAAACTGGGGTAAGTATTTCCTTTAGGAGTTTTTTTTTAAGTCATTGTTTCCGCCAAAGCTGTCTTTGAGGTGCTGATGTAATCAGACAGCTGTCCCAGGGATGCTAGAGAAGGAAGCTGCCCTGCAGAACTTACAACCGATGATGTCATCCTTTCATGCCACCGATTCGCTGTAATAATCCAACAGGATATGATTTCTCTCGCCACAGCTAAGGTGCAGGAGGGTCACTGAAAACTGGCGAGGCGTTTTATGGTTCCAACAAAGCAATGGACACATCTGAGAAACACAGATTTGCAGCTACATCCAGAATGTCGGACTTTAACACGAGGCAAGCAAACTTCAAAAAGAAAGGGTGGTGGACCGCACGGTCGGTCGAGGCAGCTGGCACCCCAAACCTTTCATTGCTAGAGGGCTTACGGATTAGTACAGTAGCAACATTCCTCTGCTCTCCTCTTCACATGAACTTGAGTTTGCTTAAAACGGATGTCGTTCCTAAGTGGCCTTCAGTCTAATGCTGTGGAGCCCTTGGTCTAAGATGAAACGCTCTCTGTGCGCGGGCACATTCAGACCACCAGCCAGCACGCCTTTCCCCTCCCCTCCCCTCCCGTCCCCTCCCCTCCCTTCCCGCCAGTTCCTTTGGGTGGGGAGAGTGAAAGAAAAGGGGAAAGAGAGAGAAAGAGAAAAGGACGACCCACTCTCTTTTGGGCTCTGAACCTGCCCACAGCTGGTTTTGGCTCCATCCCCCCTCAGCACATTGACCATGAGCAAATCTGTTCTTTGACAAGGAAGGGGTTGTCCAAGTTAAAATGCATCTAGCCAGAGGTGTTCACCAGCTCCAGCTCTTTCCTCATCCGACAACACCAATTCAAATCTTTAGAAGTGGACTCAGGAAGGGTGGGGGGAGTGGTGTCGGTGGCTGCCCAGGAGATAAACAAATTCCTGGAGGAGAAGCCCAGTGATGGCTACCAGCTGCGACAGCTCTAGGTTACCTCCAGGATCAAAGCCAGAATGTCTCTCATGATCAGCTGCTTGGGAAAGTGAGCGAGCGTGAAGACCCTCTTGTTTTTGCTTTGTTTTTATTTCGCTTGCATCCTGTCCAACGGCTGAAGCGTTCTGAGCAGTCCACAAGTGCGGCCACTGCCTCCCATCCTGCAGCCAGGTGGCCACTGTGTGAAGACAGCGCTGGACCAGACGGACCCGGCTCTGATTTGGTGGGACTCTCCTCATGTTCTTAAGGGGCCTCTGAAATGGCTCCTGAGTCCAAGCATCACTAGGGAAGGCTGCAGGGTCCCAAAGGCAGCATTCCTTCTGCAATGCATGCCAAGACAGACTCCCCAGAACCACACCGGGAGAAAGCATGGTGCAGCTCTGTGGGTCACGGCTGCAGCACTCTCGCCCTGGTCAAAGGAACAGCAGATGCAACGTGAGAAAGAGGCTTCCCCAGCCCTGTGCAAACCTCCCAGCTGCCAGGCAGTGGTTGAGCGAACCCTTGCCCAAAGGGCCCGTAAATCAACTCGCTGCAAGACAAGCCGGGCTTGTGTCCTTTGATCAAGAGGCTCTTGTTGAAGTCGTTAGAGAGTTTGCGGAGACAACTCTCCCCCACGGTTGCCAGCACACACATGGCACCCTGCCATCGCAGTTGCTTTGACAGCTGGAGACGCAGCCTCCTCGGACATTTCCAGCACCGCCTTCTCCTCCCGTGCATCCAGCCCCCCGACTCTTTATCTCCTGGTTATCGCGGGCCCGCTAAAAGTCCTTGGCCATCCCGGCTTGCTAATGGGCCCCCCATGCAGATGTCTTCCCTCTGCAATGCAGTGCCAGAGAGAAGACCTGCTGATAAATATAAAGGCTCCATCGGGCAAAAGCAGCAGAAACCGTGCAGGAAAGCTGCTGGATACATGATGCACGTCACAGATCCGGGGCCTTCAGGAGGGCCGGGTGCCTGGGATTTGGCAAACTGCAGCCATAGCCTCTTCCTCTGTCTCTCAGTGTTGGACCTTCTGCCCAAGTGCCCCCGGCCGAGTGTCTCTGGGCTGGAACACACCCTTTGGATCAAGAGGGGTTCCCTACCCCTACTCTTCGGCTTCCAGTCTGTGCTTAGCAGTGTCTCAGCTGTGCCTTCCGAAGACCCGAAAAGAGCTAAATACAGAATCCCATCGGCGGAAGACAGGGCTTCCACACCTGGCCTATTTCACCAGAAAAACCAATAAAGAAAGCAAAATAAAAGAGCATTGCAATGGATAGTCTGCATGATTTCTACCAGATACTACATTTTATTTTCTGCTTTTTTTAATGACCCAAGGCAAGTATCTAATGTTGCTCCTGTGTAGTGCAGGCCCATTGAAATCAATGACTCACTGAAGCCCTTGGTCCTCTGCAATATTTGCACATGGTGGGCCTGTCATGAGCGGAGCCGGCTGGAGCCAGGGGTCAGACTAGATGGCCCAGGAGACCCCTTCTGACTCGCTCTGTTTCTATGTTTCCAAACAGAACTACCACTGGAAATGACTCCATGGACACAAAGCCTGGTCCTTAATTCTCAGCATGAGTTTCCTTTTCACCCAAGCCAGGAAGTAATTTCTTAGGAACTGCACTTACAGCAGCCATGGAGTTCAGTTGATCAATGTAGAATTCTGGCCAGCTTGTGGCTCCTTTATTTTCTTCTTGGTCCTGAAACAAAAAGACAGAACAGGGTCAGAAGACATGGGTTGCCTTGCTTACCTTTTGTATTCACAGTACCTATTCAAGGTTCATTACTCCAAGCAAGTCAGCACAGTTCCTCGTGCTGAGTATTTCCTGCATACCAGTCGACTTTCCTGGGTCTTCCAATTTAATGTCTCAGCCTCAGATCGTTGCAATGGTGCCAGCGTGCTTCCATTACACAATGGTGTTAAGGGTCCTTTTTATGAAAGCTTAATAGTATTCTTCAAATTAGTGCTTGAGTGCTTACTATGTACGGGAACAATTGAAGGCAAAAGGAGAAGAGGACGGCAAAGGTTGAGGTGGGTGGATGGGGTGGCTGGAGAGGTGGGTGTGGGCTTGGGTGGGCTCTCGGGGAGGGTGGAGGACAGGAGAACCTGGAGGAATGTTGTCCATGGGGTCGCACAGAGTCAGGCACAACTTTATGACTGAACAACAACAACAACAACTTACTATGTAATTCACAAAGAATAAACCACAATATTGGACAACTCCTGCTCCACACAAGGAGGCATAATACACTTTTAAGGGCCAATTTATTGCAAACAGCATTCCAACAGGTCAAAGACTTTCGCTGCAAGCAGTTGTAAGGCTTAAAAACATGCTTTGAATTCTGCAATTTGTTTGCGGATGTCTAAAGTTACCAATGAAAGCTACTAAACTGATCTGCCAATGGGATATTCTAGGCTTCATGGAATATTTGGCAACCTGTGACTGCAAGCAAAAATATTTGAACAGGTATGGCACACCTAACCACACCTACCACAGCAGCCTGGGGCAAGTCCCTGAGATCTTCCAACCTGTTCTTGATGAGCACATCCTGCAACTCTGGGTTTGGCAACGTAAGCTATAAATGGGCCAATCTATGGATTTCGGCGTATGTGGGTTGCAACCTCTCCAGCACTGCTGAACAGAAAGACAGGCTGGAGACTCCCAGGCTGCTGGAGGCGTCGCCATTCCATCAGACAGGTAATAAAGCATATAAAGTCTCTGCATTATTATTATTATTATTATTATTATTATTATTATTATTATTATTACATTTCTATGCCGCCCCTTGCCGAAGCCTTGGGGCGGCTTACAACACAATAAGATACATTGAAATACAACAGAACATAATAAATACACACACAACACAAGATGTGTGCATGGTGCACATGCGCACAAATGAAGAAAGACAGAGCTGTTTTCCATGCATCATGCAGCACGGCTGTGTTGCATTAATCTAATCTTTTATCTTACTGAGGAACTAAAGAAGCAGCTAAGAGGAGAATTAAGGCTGTGGAAGAGGGAGGGAACGTCTTTGAGCTGGACAGCTGAATGCCAGTTTGGAGAAGCTTTCAGGGATGTCAACCCAGGGGCAGGCATGCTTTACTGAAGTGCTCTTACTGCCAGCAACTTGGCCTTGGGATCTCAACATTTCAGAATGGGGAAAAACAGCACAAACCCTGGAAAATCCACCCAATGATCAGCAGTGGAGGGGAGGGATGTAACAGCCCAGATTGCAAAATCACATCTTCAGGCTGATGACAACTTAGCATGGCACAAATGCTGCTCTGTATGGCTCCTGGTGTTTCGGGTCAACCTTCAGAGCCCCGGTGGCTTGCTCATGGGGGAGCCAAGGAACAGGGGCTCTCCTGACTCCTGCTGCAGGTCACAGCACCCCAGCAAATTGTGAAATAAGCTGCCCGGAGACGCTTGCCAGTTGTGTTATTCCATCAGCAGGGCAGGACCTCTTAATTTCCTAGGAATTTGTTTCCATTGCTTGAAATCCTTCACCCTATTTTAAATTTTCATACTATTGCTTAATTTGACTTCCCCCTTTACTTCTATTTTATATTGTAGTTTTTTTAAATCTTTGCAGTCTATTTTACACTGTATTTGACCATTTTGATTACTGGGAACGACACCCAGAGAGTCTTGGTATTCGAAGATACAGAAAGGGAATAAACAAAGGTGAAAATGAACTAAGGCAAAAGCAGGGCTTGGCTTAGAATCAGCAGAAAGTTAGGAAAACCTCTCCAAGGAAGAGGTTCTGCATAAGAAGCTAGCGATTGTTGTAGTTCATGTTTTTCAGGATAAGATTGTCCTTCAGAGTGACAAGCAGTTTCCCAATCAATCAAGAGTGCCACTAGCAAGAGATGAAGACCAGCTTGTCACAAAGCCAAATTTGCAGGGGAAGCTGTTAGCCCTGCTGAGGAAACCAGCAAATTCACGGTCATTTCCTCTGGTCCCCGAGGAACACTGGGCGAGAGGCGGCTATCGCTAAACAATCCACTGTAGGAGAACTGGGTCACTTGTAGACAAAACCCTTCGCTCGACTGGCACATGGCCAAGAGCTGGTGCGGCAAGATTCATGGGAAAAGAAGCAGTTGCGCTTTTCTATTGTAACCTCAAGCGTGATGGAGAGTTAATTCAGTTGCGGCTCAAGAAAAAAGCCACCAAAACCAGCAGGGCAGAAATGCCAGCCAATTGCCAACCCTTTGTGATTCAGCTGTACAATCTTCGAAAGCAAAGCTTTTGGCGATTTTGACCTAGAGAAGCCACCTGTGTGTAGAGCAGTCTTCCCCGGCCTGAATGTAAGAACGTAAGAATGGTTCTGCCAAGTCTATCTAGACCAACACTGTTCACACCTTGGCCTGACCATGGCAGAACATGAGCGTGATCCACCTGCTGAAGTTCCTCTGCTACCTGCAGGTATATTGGAGAACATACACAGCCACTGGGACCAGCAGGCACTGATAGCAACATCCTCCACGGATATGTCTATTTCCCTTCTAAAGGCACTGAGATGGGTGGCTTTATCCTGCCACATGAGTATCTCGTCTGGATTGCTGCAATGCGTTTTACTTGGGGCTGCCTTTGAAAATGGCCCAAACACTCCAGTTCGTCCAGAACAGGGGCGGCCATGACTTTCATAGAATCACAGAAGAGCTGGAAGGAGCCATGAAGGCCATCGAGTCCAACCCCCTGCTGTTGTGGGACACCACCCCACTCAGATGGCTGTCCATGTTGAATGGCTCCGGTGTGGGAGAGCCCTCCACCTCTCCAGGCAGCTGGTTCCACTGCCGTATTGCTCTGACAGTGAGGAAGCTTTTCCTGATGTCCAGCCTGAATCTGGGTTGTTGCAACTTGAATTATTCCATGTCCTACACTCTGGTATCAGCAGGAAGAGATCTTGGCCTTCCTCTTTGTGACAGCCTTTGAGTTCCTTATAGAGGGATATCATGTCCCTGCTCAGTCTTCTCTTCTCAAGGCTGAACATGCCCAGTTCCCTCTCTCCCTCCTCATAGGGCAGTGTTTCCAAATTCCGGATCATGTTTGTTGCCCTCCTCTGGATCCTTTCTAATTTTTCTGCATCTGAAGGACACAGAATGGTCCTCATCAAGATATTAAGCCAGTCTTCCATTGGCTGCATTGTAGTCTGGGCCCAACTGAAAGCGCTGACGTTAATATGCAAAGCCCTAAATGGCTTGGGGCCAGGATATCCGAGGGAACGCCTTTCTCCATATATCCCTTCCTGATCACTATGTTCTTTGATGGAAGTCCTCCATGAACCATCCCCCAGTGAAGTGATGGGGAAATGGCTCAGGGAAGGGCCTTCTCTGAGATTGCACCTCATTTATGGACCACCCTCCCCACGGAAGTGCACCTGGCACCGTCGCTGCTAGATTTTCAGTGCCAGGTAAAGACGCTTTTATTTAACCAAGCATTTTAGTAGCTATTGGTTTTGCCCTTGTTTAAATTTCCATCACTGTGCGCTTTGTTCTAATTTTTGCCGATTGGTAGTTTTAACTGGATTTTATGCTTTTAACTGTTATTTTATTGTTCTTTTTCCTGTTTTATTGCAGCTGCCCTGAGAGCCCTTTGGGCTACGGGGCAGCATATAAATACAGTAAATAAATAAATACATCTTGTTGAAGTCTATTCCACAGTTGAACCATGCACCGTGTAAATGAGTCCTTCTACTCTGAATCTCCCACCAATCAGCTTCATACGCCGATGAAGTGAGAGGGAGAAAATGTCTCGCAATCCACTTTCTCTGCTCCATAAATGATTTTCTGCACCTCAATCATGTCTCCTGTTCCTCATTTTTCTTGGCTTGACCCCGTGAATTTCTGGCCCCGTTCCTTTTGCTTTCAGCCATGACCACCAGTGAAATGTGACCCCAAAGGTTTTTCTAAATAGACTGCGCCCTCTGGCTGAAAGAGCTTTTCCACATGGTTTAACGTATACTCCCTACGTGTTTCACACATTTTTATATGTATTATAGCTACAAATCATGCATTAAGTCACATCTGCTGACCTTGTGATTCCTTATATTTTAATGGTACTGGTTCTAATACTGCTCCATGTAACCCGAACCCTCCACTGCACACGAAAAGAGGGGCCACATTTGACAGTATATTAGGTCTAAGTTTGGCAAGAACAGATTTCCTGTTCTTCTCTTTCCTTAGAGGCCTGGGTCAAACTCTCAAAGCCAGGCCAAAACTCATTCTGGTTCCCGATTCCTAGCTGAGCAGGTCAGAGGAAGCTGCCTCAGCTGGTCCAGGGACTCTGGGATGCAAGCAGTCAAGCTCCCAGGTAGCGCATGATCAGAGCTAGTGACCAGGGACAGCAAACAGGAGTTTGGCAGCGAAGGTCGTTACATTTTTCTGTTTTCCCCTGAGTTTCTTCCTCCCTTTGTTTTCTTCCTTGCAACACACTCTAATTTACTGGTAGGAGTGTGTTGTTAACCTTCAGGGAAGACAGGTCAACACACCAGTGGTGGTGACTGGCGCCATTTGTACAATGTTTGTCTTCCTGCCGGAGACTGACGTGGCCTAAATGTGCAACTAGTGCAAGCTGGCAGCTTGGTAGAAGAAAAGGTGAGAGCACTGGAGCAGTGAGGGTCCACCCTCAAGGTAATAAAAGAAGATGAAGAGTTTTTAGACAGAGAGGTGGAACTGCAGCACCTAAGAGTGGTGCAAAAGCTAGAAGCGCAACAGCAAGCTGAGGCCGAAGAGGAGCATCCTGAGGGAAGGGAAAACGAGGAGGAAACTCCCTGGAAAAGAGTGACAGTGAGGTGGAGAAGAATGAGAAGACACTCTGCACCAGTGGAACTCTCGAACCGCTTTCAGTTACTCGAGGATGAGACTGGAGGGCAGCCTGCAGTGCAAGAACCACAAGTCATTCTGTGCAACACTGAACCAGTGGCTGAAGGTCAACCAAGTAGTGGGAATGGGACCAAGGCTTGCAAGAGCAAGAAGAGAAGAGTGTTAGTTGCGGGAGACTCCCTCCTGCATGGGATGGAAGCACATGCATGGCAGGAAGACCCATGGACTTGTCAGGTATGCGGTCTCCCTGGAGCACAGATTGGTGATAAAACTGAGAGATTGCCAAGGCTCATACAGCCAACTGACACGTATTCCTCCCTTCTTCTTCTTTTTTATTAAAATTTTAAACTAACACTAAAAACATCAAACATCACATACATCGGATTTACTGGGTCAACCCCCTACTACAAATTTTTAAACATTCTAAAGTCAAATTCAAATCAATTTATAATAATTTGAAAACATCTCTAAGTTTATGCCAAGTCCCATTTCTCCAGCCAGTTATAGAAAGAATCCCAGGTTCGACAGAAGTCGGTGTCCTCTTTATCACTGAAGGAGAAATCCTTCAATCTATCCATTTCTGCGCAGTCCAAGATCTTTCTTACAATCAATCCATCAGTGGGTAGCTCCTCACTTTTCCAATACGGAGCAAATGCAATCCTCGCCACTGTGATTAGGTGCAGCATCAGATACATTTCCTGTCTGTTAACGTCTTCCGGTATGATGCCTAACAAGAAAACTTCAGCTTTAAAAGCAAAGGGCATATCCCTCCCTTCTTATACATGTGGGAGCAAATGACACTGCCGAGGGGAGCTTTGAAGGAATCACGTCAAACTTGGAAACTTTAGAGAGGAAAATCAAGAACTTCAGAGCCCAGCCAGCCCAGACCACATCCTTCCAGTTCAAAGAACAGGAACGGACCGGGAAAGAAAAATACTCCCAGTGAATGCCTGCCTACGAAGGTGGTGCCAACGTGAGAGATCTGGATTCTGGGACCACGAGCTACACTTCCCGGAAGAGGGGCTGCCAGCAAGGGGTGAGCTGCCCCTTGCAAGGACTGGAGAGGAGGTGTTCGGCCACAGCATGAGGAAGTCTATAAGGAGGGCTTTAAACTGAAACTTTAAACAGGGGAGGGAGACGCACACCTGGGTGCAGCAGCAGACAAAGGCTGATGCACCACGACAGAGGGAGCAGCTTTAATAGTGCCCAGTGACGGTCTTCCAAAAACTGCAGGAAGAAAGCTAGAGCATAAAACACGTGGTCTTCCATGTCTATATTCTAATGCCCGAAGTATGGGAAACAAACAGCGTAGACCTGATCTTTCAACACAGAATATGACCCAAGAGGTACAACTGAAACTTGGTGGGATGACGCCCATGGCTAGAATTCAACAAGTGGAGGACAGAAGCTGTTCAAGAAGGACAGAAGGAGCAGAAAGGGAGGCAGAGTCACACTGAATGCTGAAGACGCATATCTCTGCGCAGAAATGCGGGAGGATGTGTTCAGGAGGCCCACCAAGAGCATCCGGATCAATATAAATGCGGCAAGGAATCAAAGGAACGCAGCGGGTGGAGTCTAGTACTGATCTTGCAATCAAGGAGAAGATGAGGATGAAACTTCTGGAAAGTGAGCTGCCGCTGTTTCGAGGAGGCATGATGCCATCATTATGGAGGACAATGTCTCCAATATTTATTTATTTAAAACTTTTCCATCCCATCCCATCACAGATGTCTCGGGACGGTTTACAACACCATGAATAAAATAGCATAAAAACGGAAATAAGAGTAGGAGTCGCACAGCATCAGATGTTAAGTATAAAATCACCAATTAAAACAAATTAGCAATTAAAATTTTGGAAGAGTATCTGTTGGGAGACAAATTCTGCCAAACACGGCCATGCCAAGAGATTTCTGATATGTGTTGCTGATAACATCCTCCAACAAAAAGAAAGAACATGAGGAACGGCTATCCTTGACTTTATATCCACCAACAGGAACGACCTAGTGGGTGAAGTGGCAGCGATGGTGGAAAGTGACCGTGCCATACTTGAATTTTTGATTCTAAAGGAGGCAAGAGTCAAATGTAGCCTGGATTTCAAGAAAGCCAATTTTAATAAACTCAGAACAATCTGAGTCCCTGGAGAGAGACTCCAATGAGAAAAGGAATCCCAGATGGGTGAGAACTTTTTAAAAAGAAAATTCTAAAGGCAGCATTGCAAACAATTCCAACAAGGAAGAAGGGTAGAAGACAACAGAAGAAGCCCGTGTGTCTCCACAAAAAGCTTAGAGATGATCTGAAAACAAAAGGACATGTATATGAAGTGGAAGGAAGGCCAGACTGCAAAGGGGTTTCAGGCCTGGATTTGGGATGGAGACAGCCTTGGCCACAAGGATGATTCAGAGACTGGAAACAAAGCCCTATGGAGAGAGATGGAAAGACCTGGGCATGTTTGGCCTTGAGAAGAGAAAACCGAGGGGAGATAGGATGGCTCTATTCAAGTACCTGAAAGGCTGTCTCGAAGAGGAAGCCAGATTCTGGCTAGAAATCAGGAAAAAATTCCTGCTGGTTAGAGCAGCATGACAATGGAACCAATGACCTGGGAAGGTTGTAGACTCTCCCATACTGGAGGCATTCAGGATGCAACTGGACAGCCATCTGAGAGGATGGTTTTAGCTGGAGTCCAGCACTGAGCATTGGGTTGGACCCGATGGCCCTCTGGCCCGGCTCTACTATTCTATGATTCTATGCACAAAATAACCAAAATGCAACAGCAGAAAAACATGTGAAGCACATACAAAAATAATAATAATAACCCACAACCTATTCCGATAAAAATTCTCCTCTAAAGAATCTGCACACTTGATAAAATAATATATTCCAACAAGCTATCCTCTCGTTTTTGCCTAAAACCCAACGCACATGTGCCCAGTATCTCATGTCTGAGAGAAGGAAGCAAGTTCATATACTAAAAAAGATTTGTCTCTTTAGAAAAGACAACTCAGTGCTGTCTTTTTCCTCCTCTTCAAAGGATCCATGGGGATCCAACATGTTTATAGTTGCCAATCTCAGTTACATTTCTGGCCCTGAACACCAGCACACATTAAAATGGCTGCCTGCCAAAAACATGGGTTGGCAG
Organism: Varanus komodoensis; assembly: GCF_004798865.1. Lineage (NCBI taxonomy): Eukaryota > Metazoa > Chordata > Lepidosauria > Squamata > Varanidae > Varanus > Varanus komodoensis. The sequence continues at coordinate 60,906,756 of NW_025335761.1, forward strand.
ACTGAAGTCATCCGTCCTAAGAAAGAGGCTTCCACAACCGTTAAGAAATTTAACACCTACTGTTTAAGCCAAGGAATGCCATTCAGTTCCCACAGGGTTCCAGGGAATATTAGACTGCCACAAGGAAGTGGAATATGCACAGAATTGTGACGTTCCGATAGGACAATTCAGTGCTCCAAGACAGCCACACAATGGATTGCCACGGGGACTCAGTGGCACTTCAAGGATCTAAAGGCTGATCTCCAGGAAGGCATTTTTGAATGCCGTTTAGGAGCTATTCTCTCATCTTCTGATGAGGAAACTTTTAGTTTTGCACTTAAAACAGACTGAGTAGCAAAGCAGAGCAGATTTGGACCACAAGGAAAGGCCCAGAAGGCACCGAAATCCAGTATTTCAGGGAAAACATCCAGGGATAATGTCAACACTGTAGTTTTCTAAATGCAATTGATAAAAAGTGGAAATTGCAGCTGGTGTGTCCGAGAAGCAGGGCTACGAGAAGTTCCACCTGTTCCATCCCCTCCCACCACACCCTCGGCTTGTAATGCACACGAAAGCCAAACCGACACATGTTAGAACTCTTCTTTATTCCCACGTTCAGCTCAGTGAAAAGGTTCTAAATGGAATCGTGACAGGCATGGCTTTGGAGCAACAGGGCATTTATTTATTTGGAAAATTTCTAGGCCACCCCATTCGCCGAAGCCTCGGGGCGGCTTACAAATAAATAAATTAAAATGCATAATTAACAATATAAAATACACAGAACTGTATAAAATAAGTTACCCTGGCCAAAAAACTTTAAAATAAAGATAACATTAACAATTAAAATGACGCTTGAATAAAAAGGTCTTCACCTGGTGCCGAAAAACAAATAACGACGGCGCCAGGCAGACCTCTCTGGGGAGCGCATTCCTTAGATTGGGCGCCACCACAGAGAAAGCCCTCCTCCGAGTACCTACCCTCCTAATTTCCTTCACGGAGGGTTCCCGGAGAAGGGCCTCTCCCACTGATCTCAGGGGGCGGGCGGGCATATATGGACGTAAGCGCTCCTTCAGGTAGCCAGGAACTACCAACCAACAGTTCAACAACAAATCACATTTAACTCATATTCAGCCTTATATTCATATTCAGGTAGCCATGCATGGAACTGAAGCTTGTCACTTCTGGGCCTGCTGGGAGCTATCCAGATAGCTGAGCTCTCCCAAGTTGGCCTCTGATGAAGTTGGAAACAATTAAAATCTTCCAAACACAAAAATGGAAGTTCTTGGATTGTATGTCTTAGCCACTGTTTGCCTATCCTCACTTTGCACCCAGGAAGTTGCTGTGCACCCAGGAAAACGTCTCAGAATACATCATACTTGTGTTGCATGGCAGAGAAGTCCTTGTGGAAGCTTTCTAGCCTGACACCGCCATGCCTGAAAGCCAAGTTGAACTAGAGTAGTGCTTTCACACTGCATTCCTGGGAGTTCTTCAGGCCCTCAGCAGGAGATGCTTGAGAGGGAAGCAACAGAGGAAGGTTACATGGAAGAAAACTCATCTGCTGTTCTTTTGTGGTAGGACTGGGACAACGCACGGCAGTTATGCAGATAAAAGGCAGGTTGTGACAGAGCTGCATCTGCCACTCTCAACTCATTGGAGGAACAGAGATACAGAAGTGTTAGATTCCCAAAACAGCTGAGTAAAGACTGAGCAGGCCCTGTGGCCACTGAATGCTGGCTGTTGAGAAGCGAGGAGGAATGGGAGGAGCTGCCCTCCTGCAGAATACTCCCTGCTGCAACAGTTTGTTGCAGTTCCCGCAACAATTCCCGGGGCGGGTTCTAGCATGGGCTATTTGTCGATGTGGCCTGGGCTGGCACCCCGCACTGAGAGCCATTTTCCAGGGTGCCTCAGCAAGGTGGACCACCAATGTGGAAAGTGTCCCTTCAGTGTCAGGAGTCTTGCAAAAGCACAGAACCAGGAGGAATGATACCAGACCATTTGCAAAAGACTGGCAACTTGTCAGGATGAATCCAGGAATCAAATGCAGGTAAGGCACAGAAATCTGACAGTTCTGTGACACATCATCACATACCCGGAGAAGACAGAGGGGTCCCTCGCTGTACTAACATTATTGTATTTATGAATTCTTGACAACTCCTGACTGGATGACAGTGTTTGTCTCCTCTAAGTATTCTCGCATGAGAAGATGAGCCTAACTGTATGTGAGAGAAGAATACGCCTCATCAGCATGAAACAAACCGTGCCAGGTATTCCAAGAAAATTCAGACTGTCAACCGATCAAAACTGATCATGGCTCCAGACCAGTCAGGCTGTTGTGTTGGCATCTGAGAAGGAAGAATGGTTTCCCTTCACAAACCACGTTGCATTTTAACACACAGGCAGAAAGCCAGATAATAACTTCCATTAGGAGTTTGCCAGTGCACAGACAGACAACCGGAAGCAGATTTTGTAAAGCTATAAAAACTGGTTGCTCCGAAGTTCAACAGGCCAAAAGCCAAATGTGATTGCGAGGCAGAAGGAGGGAGTCGGTGAAGGAGGCTTGCTTTCAAGGCTGAAACGATCAGGAAGCGTGAGTGGGAGGCGCACGAGTGGCCTGGGCCCACCACGTTGAACGTGAAAGAGCCCTCGGCGACCTCTGTTAGGAGCAAACTGAGGAGCCATTTGCACAGTCTGGACAATTCAAAGACCTCGCCTCCACACCTGAGTCGGTCGGCTGTAAGACACCACACTGGAGTGCATGGGAGCATTCCTCAGTAGGATTTTTAATGGGAGGAAGGGAACATAATTTAACAAATAAATAAAACTCTCCATTGCATCTCCTGTATACCTGTGTCTCTTGCAAATATCCAAATACTGAACAACATGCATTACCAGCTTTATCAGTTTCAGGGAGAGCCAGTGCGGTGTAGTGGTTAAGAGCATGGGACTGGGACTCAGGCGATCTGGGTTCTAGTCCCCGCTCGGCCATGGAGCCAACTGGGTGACTTTGGGCCAGTCACAGACTCTCAGCCCAACCTACCTCACACGGTTGTTGTTGTGGGGATAAGATGGAGGAGGAGAATGATGTAAGCTGCCTTGAGCCCTTCGTAGGAAAAAGGCAGGATATAAATCGAAAAATATAAATAAATAAATAAATACCTGTGTCCAGGTAAACATTCAACAACATGCATTTCCTGTGTCCAGCTCCACCTGTCAGATGCACAAGCCCCATCATCAGGCAGCAATGGGATGCAATTACAGCACACCCTAAGAATTTCTGATGCCTTCCGTATGAACCTGGCCAAGCCTAACGATTGTCCTCTGAGGTTCCTTCTCTGTGTCCCATCACTGAATGCATCAGGGCAGGTGAGTACGAGCAACGGGGACGTTTCTGCATGGCACCTCACCTGTGGAATGCCTTCCCTGGAGAGATGTGCCAGGCCTCCTCTCTTCTTGTGTTCAGGATGGACACTTAAGGTTCATTCATTTAAATTAGCAGTGGCTACCATCCAGCCCTTCCGGATGCTGGAATGCCACACCTGTCACCCTAACCAATGGTGATGAATTAAGCCCATGTTCCCCATCCTTGGCAGTCTTTTGTTCATTATGAACGATACAGCGGCTCCCTTTGAACAGTTGCTACAGTGATGTTGCCTGCGAGTCTGTCACTACGCAGGTTTACTGCATGTTTTAAAAAGTGATCATTTTACTGGTTTTATTTTTAAGCGGTGAGATTTCTTTTAACAACTCACGAGGTGCACAAACACATTGATGGGTTCAGACAAAGTAATAAGCAACATTCAAAGGCTGAATATGAGTTAAATGTGATTTGTTGTTGAACTGTAGGTTGGTTGTTCCTGGAGCATGGATTATATTGTCTGAACCCAGCTGCACCAACAAACCATGGCTTGTTAATCACGAAGAACCCATGGTTTGTTGGTGGGCTGTGAACTGTGAGTTGTTTGCCATGGTTTGTTATCTAAGCTGCATTCAGACAACATGAACTTCCCAGAAAGCCTCAGATACTCTACAAGTACTTGAAAAGCTGTCACAAACAGGAAGGAAAGGATCTCTTCTCAGTCATCTCAGAGTGCAGGACACGGAATAACGGGCTCAAGTTACAGGAAGCCAGGTTCCTGCTGGACATCAGGAAAAACTTCCTGACTGTTAGAGCAGTCTGACACTGGAACCAATGACCTAGGGGGGCTGTGGGCTCTCCCACCCTGGAGGCATTCAAGATGCAGCTGGACAGACCCCTGGGAGGGATGGTTTAACTTGGTGTCCTGTGCTGAGCAGGGAGTTGGATCCGATGGCCTTTTGGCCCCTTCCAATTCTATGGTTCTATGATTCTACTGGCAGCATAGAAATGAACTGAAACGAATGAAGAAGCGATAATAATGTTGGACAGAGTAATTTCCATTTTTGCCTCCAAATCCCTAGAGATCTCTTCTGGAAATAACAGGTCAGGTTATACAGAGGCCAGTTCATTGTAAACCCCGAAGGCACTCCATTCATTTTGCTTACAAGACTTTATTGAAAATAGAGGTGGCGGGAAGTGTCACTGAATGGCATCCACCTATTAGCCTGACCCTGACCTTCATCCCTTCTTTCCATCTGGCAGTTTATGCCTGGAAGGGGAAAGAGGTTAAATGAAAAGATTTCCTGGGAGACTAGACAGAGAGGAAAGCCGAAAGCACAGCCAAACGGCAGAGCAGAGAGAGATGTGGAGAGATTGCCCCAGATTTTATTAAGCCTGGAAAATGCCCAGTATTTGATGGACGTAAGACCCAAGACTTGCAGAAAGAGGCGCACTGCAGCAGTGCTTTTGCAACTCCATCCACCGTTAATTTTGCATCCCTTCCGGAGAGAGAATGCACTTGCCAGCGAACTCTGCAGCTTCTGGGACTTATGTAGAAGGTTGGCAATTTCGGGCATTGTCCAGGTTTGCTTTGCTTTATCAGTTTCAGGGACTGCTTCCAATGATCAAGGTGCAAGCCTAGATCAGTGAAACAGAAGGAGTGGGGCAGCTTGAACCTTGGGGCCAGAGGCCACAGTTCCACCGGCTGGGGCCTCCCCGAATCAGCATCCAGGGAGCACAAGGGATGCCGGCCGTGGCAAACAGAGGCATTTCAACAGGGAAAGGAAGTGCACCCAAGCCAGGAAACCTGCAGCAAGCACTGGCGGGGGTGGGGGATAGGGGATGTGGGATGTGGGTGGTCATCTCGGGAACCACAGGGACCCTGGGGGGCTGACTCAGCCCACAGACCAGCTGTTCGACCTATGCATGGTTCCTGCTGGAGCAAAGGGGAATTCAAATCGCCAACATGTGTTACCAAGAGTACATCCCCTGCCAAGAACTAACTACAAGATACAACTCGCGTGTTATTAGCAAAATGTAGCAGAGGCTGGATTTTCCTGGCCTTCTCAGCAGCCTTCCTTAACCTGTTGTCCAAGAGATGGGTCCAGTAACCAACCTCCATCATCCTTGTCCATTCGCCATGCTGGGCAGGGCTGATGGGAAAATGAATCCAAAGCATCCGGAATGCACCAGGGTGGAGAAAGTTAAGCAACAGTTAGAGACCAATTTCCCCCCAAAATTCACACTCCTTCCTACTGCCACAAAAATGCAGAAACAAAAAAGTCATTTCCCTTTAGAGCAAAGGTTGCAGAAAGCACACACCTTATTAAAAAAGCAAAATTGCACTCCTGGGAAGCATCTGGGTGCACAATTTTGCTTTAAAAGAATGTGCAAGCTGCCCATACGCCTTGTTTTACAGAGAAATCTCTGGGTTGGGTCGCTTCTGTGCCATCAAATGCGTTGGCAAAAGGGTTGGTGGTTGGGGTCTCTACAAAGGACAGGGGGCTGCCTGAGAAGCCCCGCTAAGCTGTAGGGCAACCAGCTTGTAGATGAGGCTGGAAAGGCTATAGGATTTCTGAGCTCTTTCTCCCAAAGCGGAGGAGAGTGCTTGAGAAATGTTCCAGGCCAATCATTTTGCTTTTGCTCACAAAACATTCAGGCACTGGAAGCTCTGACAGCAAACACAAGCAAGGCGAAAATGCCGAGCATGGCTTTGTGTCCATCCCTGTTTCCAATTCCCAGTTTGTTTTATGCCCTTTTTCCCATTTGCACAGTGTTCTCAATAGGCCAACTCAGTCCCACTTTAGTCAGTAGGGGAAAATTGCACAAATTTGGGGAGATCTGCACAAACCTCACACTGGGTTGCTGCTCCATTTGTGCAAATTTCCCTTTCGTGCAGAGCAAGCTGCAACCAGGAACGCGCATGAGAACTGGTGGGTGCAAACCAAACTGCGAGATTGTGGAAAATCCCGACAGTTTCAAACCTAGGCAGGAGACCTCCCCTGAACCTTAGAAAAACCTCCTTTCCATGCATTTGTGAAGCTCTGCCTGCCCTCCAACAAGCACCCAGGATGTGAAGGACTAGCAAAAAGATGCTTTTGATTTTTCATAGCATTTGCTCAACCGTTTGATCAAAAGTTCCCATATTCCTATACCGAACATAGAGATTTCGAAACCTTCACGAACACTTAGTTCAGTGTTTGCCTAAACTGGCAGGCAGCTAGGGGCTGTTTGAAAAGATCCACTTTCCGCCTCTGCACCTGTGGCTGCTTGCTGGCGGCAAGCTCACAGCCGCTTCCTGCGTTTTCCTGACGTGCAGACAAGACAGACGCAGCCCCAAGCAGTCTCGGCCTGGGGTCAGGTAGGACCGGGACGCGGCAGGTGGCTGAACAGCGTTTAGGCCCAAGAGGGAAACAAGCGAGTGAAAATAAAAGTCTGAAAGGAAGAAGGGTGAGCAAAGCGGCACAACTCCAGTGGCCCAGTCACAACTATGCAGCTGAAATGGGCAGAGGGGGTTCTGTTTTCCTCGCCTCCCCAGCCTGCAGGAATGCTCTCTGTTAGCAGAACATGAACATGGGTGTTCAAGGATAGGCTGGACATCCACATGGTGGGCATGTCGTGAGCGGAGCTGGCTGGTGCCGGAGGTCAGACTAGATGGCCCGGGAGGCCCCTTCCGACTCGCTCTGTTTTCTATGTTTCTACGACCGAGCGAGACAGCTGTGACTGCTCATATCCATCCGTACAATGAAGCAGAGCTGCCTTCCCCAAGCTGGAGCCGCCCAGAAGCGCTAGGACCAGAACTCAGACTAGATGGCCCGGGAGGCCCCTTCCGACTCGCTCTGTTTTCTATGTTTCTACGACCGAGCGAGACAGCTGTGACTGCTCATATCCATCCGTACAATGAAGCAGAGCTGCCTTCCCCAAGCTGGAGCCACCCAGAAGCGCTAGGACCAGAACTCCCAGCCTGCCTGAGCCCACGTGACTGGCAGGGGCATGCTGGGAGCTACAGACCAATGCACAGGGCAAACACCAGTTTGGGGAAGGCTGAAGTACTGGGAGGATATTGCTGCAGCTGAATTTTTCCCACAATTTATATCCTGCCTTTTCCTGCAAAGGGCTCAAGGCAGCTTACATCATTCTCCTCCTCCATCTTATCCCCACAACAACAACCCTGTGAGGCAGGTTGGGCTGAGAGTCTGTGACTGGCCCAAAGTCACCCAGTTGGCTCCATGGCTGAGCGGGGACTCGAACCCAGATCCTCCGAGTCCCAGTCCCAGGCTCTTAACCACCACACCACGCTGGCTCTCAAGTGTGCAAATGCATTATTCAGGAGGAAAGCTGCATCTCAGAGGCTCATTTGCATGCCTGGGTGGTTGCTTTGCTCAGGTGTGCATTCTCCACTTGCCGAACAGACGCCGACGGGTTGAGGATCGGGGAGTGGGGAGTTAGCCAAGTTTGGGACAGACGGTTATTTCAAGATCCGAATCATTGTGCGCACACTTTGTCCAGTCTCACTTTTGGTCAAACCACTCGTTTTGTTTGTAAAGAAAAGGTCTGTGAATCCAACTGCAGAGCCCACTTTGCATATAGCGGATCCCATGTTTGGTCCCTGGAGAATCTGGAAAAGATCCGTGCTTGAAACCCTGGACAGTTTGGAGCAGTCAAGCCAAACAAACCCAAACCCCTCGCCTGGTTTGCACATCACGACCACCCACGTTTTTTTTGAAGCTGTGGGTTATTTATTTACATCCCACCTGTCTTCCTTCATGGACCTCGAGGTGGCTACATATGGTTCCCAGGTGGTCTCTCCTGCAAGCACTAACCAGCCCCAGACCTGCTCGGCTCCAGCACTGCTGGCTGCCTCGTGCATCTCCAGACCAAATCCTGGGACCATACCAGGAGCCATCAAGCAACCCACAAACCTCCCATCTATGGCTTGGTTATCAGGATCCGCAAACCAGGAATTTTACCTTGTCCTTCCCCGGACAAGCTGGAGGAACCCAACAGCAAGCCACAGATTCAGGATAATCCACAGTTTTGAAAAAGTGCACATGATCATGATGTATGAACTGGATCTCTTCTCTCTGAGCACTGAATTCAGGGAAAATATATTTGTGAATGTGTTTTGTGTGGCACCGGTTGCTACGCCTCCCACTCTGCTGTCTGAGGCAAGCTCCTCCCCTGGCTTTACGGGGGACCAGCCCTCACAGCATTACACAGACACCTCATCGGCTCTCCTTTTAAATGCAAACAAATGTCTGGCCAGAAAAGGACGGCATAGCTCGGGACCACAACAGCTGACAGATCACACCTTTCCAAGCTGTGACCTACCCATGAAGGCATGACCTTCAACCCCCCTCCAAGTGTAACTGAGAAGGAGACTCAGGGCAGCAAACGGGAGGAAGGGCTTTCTCTGTGGTGGCCCCCATCTATGGAACAACCTTCTCACTAAGGCCTGCCTGGCACCAACCTTGCCTCCTTTTTGGCACCGGGTTAAGATGGCCCTTTATGCCGAGACTTTTAAAGACATATTTGGCTATCCAAGGCCTTGTGGGGACCACCGCAGATGCTATTACAGAAATCCTCTCTGTGGGATACTGCTTTTAAGCTGTTTTCAATTTTTTGTTTCAACATCTTTGTATTTTGATAAGGTTTGTGGTATTTTATTGTATTGTTTCTGTGAACTCTCGCAAAGCACCCAGAATGCTTCAGCTTATTGGCCAGCGCAAAAAGAAATTCAACCTCACTAATGTTGCTCTGTGGAAAAAACCAAGCAGGCATTGTCCAACTGAGCTTGAGCAGCTGGCGAAACTTCTTGATCCCCGGTGAAATCAAACTTGCATTGTTCCATATGCCACAGTTGTTTCAAAAACTCATGAATGACAGACCCAATCACAAGGCGGCCTTCTAATAAGCTGTCTAAAAATCAAGCCCCCAAAGTGGAGACATGTTCCATTTTCATGGGGATTCTTGGAACAGGCAAGCAAAGGCTATTCCACAGACAAAATGTCACTGGAGAAATTCAAACGCCATGGTGCAGTCCTCTTTCTGTTACCGATTCCTTAGCCTCTTTTCAGCTTTGGCTTGTTACGCGCTGCATTTTCTTGTCTGCATTAGAAATGCACGTAGTCCTTTTTTATTAATGGTGTTGTAATTGATTTTGATAAATGGATACACTTTAATGTCTTTGTTTCCCCCCTTTCCTCCTTTCCCCCACTTCTCTTCTGTTTGTCTCTTATTTGCAAACACACCACTGAAGAAGAAAGAAAGGCAGTCAGCATTCAATTACTAATTTAGGAAGAAAGAATTGTAAAAAACAGTTCTTGGAAGAGAAAAAATAAATCTAAGGCTGCATGCATTTCTTGGAAGAGAAAAAATAAATCTAAGGTTGCAGTTCTGCAGCCTGTCCTACTTCAGACTTTAATTTATGGTCATGTTTCCCTGCTTTCTTTCTGTCTTTCCCTCTTTCTGTCTGTCTTGCTTTCTTTTTTAGCATGACAAGGTTTACCTAGGAGCAGAGTTCACCTGCAGCTGGAAGGAAAGATTCCCAGACCCAGCCCAGTCCTGTTCCTGTTATGGAACACAGGGGGACGTGACCTACACGCTAGGAAACAAAAGACAGATAAATCATCACGTTCGGCTCTCGACTGGGACAAATATGTTGCAACGGATTTAAATAAAGGAAAGCAACTGCAAAGGCAGCTCACACCGTCTGGGGCGGATCTTCCCCCAGAGCAGCTTGAAGTGCTACCTCGAGTGGTTGGGGGGAGCTGCTAATTTCAGCCCCCCCATCTCTGCCCTGCCTCCTGGTTGTGGCACCTGCCCACAGCTGTCCCACCGAGGCCTTAGCGCCAGCGAGAGGGCCACTTATGCTCTGCTTCCCTCATTGCTCCTCTGCAACTCCGTCCTCACCACGCTGGCTCTTCAGAGAGCCTCTCAGCCTGAACGGGTCCCTGGATAGCCTCGTGTGACACGGAGAGGTCCCGCAAGAGTCTCTGCACCCTGTGCGGGAGGTGTTGGGAAAATGCAGGTAAATCCTGGCAGGAAAGGGCTGCTTATGTGCCTTTGTGTTATAAAATGCCTGCACCCCTTTCTCGGGAAGCACCCAAAATTCCAAGCCAGGCTGCTGCTTGGCAGTTGCTGTTACTTTCAGAGGTGGGACAGATGGATTCCCCAAGAAGCTGCCAGGGCTCTGGTTTTGCTGATGGGCAAGAACTGGTCAGGCTGCCAGGTCAACAGCATTGCAAGCACCCTCATTTGTGTGCCAAGACCCACAGGAATCCCTGTGTCTGAGTGATCATTATGTTAATCTCCTGCAGTCCAATGCCATTGTATTGAGGCCCCTCTGCAGACCTCTCACCTTCTTCTGATTGTGTTCACCTTGTGTCATCAACTGCCCAACTGCTGGGCCCATGCGACTCAGAAGCTATAAAATACTCTGTATATGTTCTAAAAGCTTGTAGTTTTGGTGGTGCAGACCACTACCCAGTAACTGCGGGGGGCCTGGGTGATCTCAGGCTTAAAAACGCTGGGTTCCAAGGGGATTAAATTTTCCCTGCAACATTCTCGCCATTAGTGAAGAGGCTCTAACAAAGGCAAACATAAGGGAGTGTGTCTGGACGGCAATGCCACCAGGTGTATTTCAAGAGCCTGTGCCAGGACTGCTAAAAGGACTAAACAGGCTGTGCCTGGTACACAGTGAGCAGAGAAGCAGCAACCGTTGGATCCGTGCTTTATGAATGGGGAGCCAATGTTTTGTGTCCTCCTTGCATCTCCCACCAATCAGCTTCATGGGATGACCCCAGGCTCTGATGCAACGGAAGAAGGGAAAACTATCTTCCTATCCACATGCTAAGGCGTTTCTCTTGTACTGCCCCACTACCATCCATTAATATTTGCCCAAGCTTTTTCGCTCTATAAGACGCACTTTTTCCCCCTCAAAAGTAAGGGGAAATGTCTGTGCGTCTTATAGAGTGAATGTGTGTGTGCCCGACGCCCGGGACACTGCCGGCCCGCCTGCACCACGTGGCACCACCTGGCCGGCACATGCTCAGCGCGCACTGCTCCACCCCCCTCCGCCTCTGGCACAGGTGAGAACTGTGCCACTCAGGGGGAGGCGTGCGGAGGAGGAGAAGGAGCCGTGAGCTTTAACCTGCCGGCCGCACGGAGAGACAGACTGCTCACCCCCACCGCCCGCGAAGACCTGCCGCTGCTGTGCCGCCCGGAAGACCACCGCCAGCACGCTGCCGGCCCGTCTGCACCATGTGGCACCACCTGGCTGGCACGCACTTGGCGCGCCTTGCTCCGCCCCTCCCCCCGGCGCAGGTGAGAGCTGTGCCGCTCAGGGGGAGGCGTGCGGAGGAGGAGGAGGAGGAGCCGCAGGCTTTAACCTGCCGGCTGCATGGAGAGATGGACTGCTCACCCCCACCACCCAGGAAGACCACTGCCGGCACACTGCTGGCCCCACGTGGCACCACCTGGCCGGCATGCGCTCGGCACGCCTTGCTCCGCCCCCGTCCTCCGGCGCAGGTGAGAGCTGTTAATCACAGGTCGGTGTGTGTTTTCAAATGGCAACCCGTCTTTTAATGAAGCCCATGGGGAAGTGATGGGGAATGTGCCTGTGATTATCAGAAAGCTTTCCATGGATCCCTCCTCTAAAAACTAGGTGCGTCTTATGGACAGGTGCGACTTATAGAGCGAAAAATACGGTACACAACAGTCGGGTGCAACATTACTCCTTTCCTCCTGCGACATCTGTCTTCAGTTCTTTTGATGTTCCAGTTTTCCAAAGGTCTGGCCAAAGGGCATGAGAACAACAAGGATTCAAGTCTGTGCCCTAAATGGGTAGCTTTTCCTTAAAGCACGAAACAGACAGATGTGCCAATTTTCTTGTTTCACACCGTGGCTTGAAGGACACAGGGGATGGCTGCCTTCCAAGCCACATGAAAGAGGATGAGCTGATCTCATCAGCTTGATGCCCCCAGGATGAGTGGCAAAGGAGACCAAGATATCTCATTAAAGGTGGCAGACTTTTTAAAGAAACCAGCTGGGCCTTGGTGCAACATGTACTGCATCAAAATCTGGAAGTGAATGAAACAAGACGGATCATCCGGAAAGTCACCAGCCGTCTGAGACTTCTTCCTTTTAAGGTTTCCCACCTACCGACAAAAAACATAGAGGTCTACCGCTCCCTCAGCTGGGGACTTGCTAGGTGGTGGCCTACAGCTCTCACAATTCCCATTGGCTAAGTTGGCTGGGGAGGATGGGTGTCGCAGTCCAACCCACCCAGAGGCTGCCATGTTGTGAAACTCTGAAATAGACACTTTCCCACACTGGAGGTGTCCACTAGGGGTGGGCTGGGATTGGCTCTCCTTCAGTCTTGCACATGAGCAAAGCAACTGCACATGCGCAGGGGCAAGGTGGGGGCAGCAAGGACATGCTGCTGCCCCATAACAGGAATGGGAGCTTTGGCTGATAAGTCTATGAAGTGGGACCGTGCCCATTTGCGAGGGAAAGGCTGCTGCAGCGCATAGAGTCTAAATCCAGAGCCAGAAATGTTTCGGTGAACACCAGGATCCAACTAGAAGGATCAAGTACATGAGCAAAGACAGTCCAGGAGCTCTGCAGGCAGCAAGTTTAGAGAGAGTTTTTTAGCAAGGGATTTGGCCCACTTCTATCTCTGATCTGTGCGGGACCGTTTGGGGCACTCCAGATGTTTTCGCCTTCAGTTCCCATCAGACGTAGCCAATGTAGCCAACAGTGGGTGCTGCGGGGGTTTGTAGCCCAAAATATCTGGAGGACCCAAGTAGCCCACCCCTGCCCTAAATAGCTTCGGGTGTGCTTTGTTCGTGTTGCTTTTACGGTTAATCTTCAAGTTTACTTGCTACAAAAGACCTCCCCATGAAGAGAAAGCAGACGGAGAGAAGGAAAAGCTCAGAGTCTTTCCTTTGGCCTCTGGGGAACGACAGGTCTGAAACAACAGCTCCCCAGACAAGCTGTAATTTCACAGCATTGCATCCAGATCTGATCAAGACTGGATTCTTATCAGCAACTCACGAGTATATTATTTTCTTCTGGACCGGCAATGGCCTCCCCACACTCCATTTCCCACCCCGACGTTTTGCATTTCCCAGGTTTTGTGGTGGTGACGGCTATACCTAACGCTAACAATAAGCAAATACGGCATGACCAAGTATCTTTCATGGTCAAATGGCTCGTTGTTTTTAAAGTTTCAGTTTAAAACCCTAAAATTGCTAACAGATGCATGTTTTGGCTGCATAGCGGAGAAAGGGAATACCCCCCCCCCCGAAAGCCCCCAAACCCCAAGACCTGGGTAGTTGTAAGCAAAAAAAAGAAACCTCTTTTTAAATGGGGCAGTACTAACAGGACTGAAACAATACCATCTGTCATGAGAATCCAAGAATAGTCCTCTGCCTCAGACCAAGATTTCGGGAGAGGGGGACGAGGACACGTGAGCCACAGGCTGCCACCATGGGCCTTTGCGTGGCCTTCTGCTGTCCCACCACTGCGCTTCCGTTACCTGGTGGTCCAAATGGAAAAAAGTCCATTTTTAATGAAGCAAAAAGGGAAGGTTTGCTGTTGCAATCTGGCCATGTGCCAGCAAAGTTTCAGGACCGATTGCTGTTTTTTGCTTTTAAAGGGGGCTTTTCCCCACCTCTTTTGCTAAATTCCTCCATGGCTATGCCTACACTAATCTTTGGTGGGACAACACTGGGAACATGGAACATGGTGTTCAGTTCTGGTCGCTTTAGCTGAAAAAGGACATCACTGAGTTGGAAAGAGCGCAGAGAAGGAGAAGAAAAATGATCAGGGCTGCAGCAGCTCCCCTGCGAGGCACAAGCTACAGCAACTGGGAGGGTTTAGCTTGAGAAAAGGGTGAGGACGGCGAGACACGACAGAGGTGCTTAAAATAATGGGCGGTGTGGAGAAAGTGGAGATGGAGACTTTTTTCTCCTTCTCCCATGCCACTCAAACCTGGGATCATCCCAGAAAGATGGCTAGGGGGAGGTTTAGGACCGAGAAAAGGAAGGACCTCTTCACACAGTGTATGGAATTCTCTGCCAGGGAAAGTGCTGATGGCTGCCAGTCTGGGTGGCTTTCTGGACGTGCTACTTGCTTCGCCAGAGGAGGCCTGCTTGCAGACACCCACTGTGGATGAGCTTGGGCAGAGGGAGGTCTTGCACCCATCAGGCTGGGGGATCCAGCTGGTTTGCCCGCGTGTGTACAGAGTGCTGGAAGAGATGGACTTCGGGTCCGATTTAGCAGGGCTTTGCTAATTTCCTTATGTTCTTAAAATGCTGGGGTAAATTCAGCAGCACTGTGCTGACGAGACCGCACCTGTGATGGGTTATGGCAAGATGGACAATGTGGCCACCTGTCTCCAGCCCATCTCTGAGCTAGTCCAAGGTTGTGTTTCCAACCAAGGTCAACCAGATGCCCCAGGGAAGGGAACAAGACCCACCCACCCCGTCCCTTCTGCAGCATGTGGCATTTAGAGCTGCATGACCTTGCGTTATGTGACTACTCAAATTGGACAGGCCTCTCTTCCACGAATCTGTCCTCTTTAAAAAGCGACCTATGCCAGTGGCCATCACAGCCCCGGTTGGCAATGAGCTCCACAAATGCTTCTTTCCTCTGGAGCAGCAAGAGGCTATGCGCCCGGAAAGGGTTACCTCCCTCAGGCTCTGCTTGTTGGCCACTCTGGAAGCCAGGAGGGGGCTTTTTGCCCGTGCTGAGCTCCAGGGTGTAGAAAGACCACTGGCCCCGCAATCTGCTGGAACGCATGCATGCATGCATGCAGCCAACCCTTTCTGCAAAATGCGCAGCGGCTCCAGTGAAGCAGCCAACCAAAGAGGAACCGGTGCAAGTTATCCCCATGACCAGAGTTGTTCTCTAGCTATTCTTAGAATCCTGAGATTTTGCTTGAACATTCTTGGCAGCTGGATGTTTCTATCCACTAAAGGTGCAATCTTACACATGTTTAGACAGAAAAAGGGCAGCATTTCCCAGCACACCCCAGCTAGCTTTCTGTCCAAACATGCATAGGATTGTGGGCCTTTTTCTTTTTGCTTCTTGCCCTAAGATGCAAAGAATAGCACCGTAGGTGGTTGAGCGTAACAAGTGAATGAGAGAGAGCGTGTGTAAAAGAGGGAAAATGTTTTCATATGAGAAAGACTGCCTATTTTCATTTTTGCACAGTGACGCTGCTAATTTCACAGCTGCGAAGAGAAAGCGTGTGCTTGTTCTTGCTTAATCAGCTCAGCTTGAAAACTAGCACTTGTACAAAGGAGCCCAAGTTCTCAGAAAAAGAAAAGTAAAGCAAGCGACTCTCGCAGAGTCCCACCGCTGCAGCTGTGCATGTAACACTCTGGTTAGACTAATGTCTGCTGCGATTTAACAAAAACCCTTCACAGAAAAGGTTTTCATTCCATAAAATCCAGCAGCGATTTCCATCTGGCTCTCTGCACTCAGCTATTACGATGTCCATAATCTGGCTTGGACTAATTCTCAGGTTATTCAACATGCTTCATGCGCTCCCCTGTTCTCAGTTTACAGATGACTGGCATGCCAGCTTCATTTTAAAAAAATACCAACTTCCCCTCGCCTATCCAAGTTATTATTTAATTCATCCCTATACTGCCCAAGAGCTGAAGCTCTCCAGGCAATTCACAGCAATGCATAAAAAGCACAAGGACATAAAATATCACATAACAGCTCAATGTATACAGTTTAAAACTGCTTAAAAAGCCAAAATCGGTTGCATAAAAATACCAGACAAGCTGCAAGGCAGCTCACATACACATCCGTCTTATGCCATTGTGGTGATGTGCCGTCAAGTCATCCCTGACTTGCGGCAATGAGAGCTCTCCAACTTGTCGTATGCGGGACAGCCCCGCTGAGCTCTTGCAACTCCCAGGCAGTGGCTTCCTTGTCTGTCTCACAGTCGCTCTTCCCTTTCTTCTGCCTTGCTAGGACTTCTCCTAGCATGACTGTCTTCTCCAGGCAGTCTGGCTTTCTCCTGGTGTGTCTGAAACAGGACAACCACCGTTTTGTCCATTTTGCTTCCAGGAAAAGCTCTGGCTTGATCTGACCCAGGACCCCCACTTCTTGGTCTTTCTGTCGGTACAGAGTATTCACAAAGCTCTCCTCCAGCACCATATTTTAAACACATTACTTTCCTTCCTGTTGGCTTTCTTCATGGTCCAGCTTTCACACCCAGACTTAGTGATCAGGAATACAATAGTGTGGACGATCTTGGCCTTGGTCTCCAGGGAAATGTCCTTACACTTGACGATCTTTCCCAGTTCTGTTATTGCTGTCCTTCCAAGCCTCCATCTCCCCCACCCCACCCCACTTCTTGGCTACAGTCTCTGTTTGAATTGAGCTATGTAAAATAGGGTGCAATTCCAGTTTCTCCATTGTTCACAATAAACAATCCATATGCTGTTCGACACCACTAAATCCCTGGGAACAGAGGGCAACCTTGACCTGGAGCCGAAAAGGTGGCACTGTGGACATCAGGTGGGCCTTGTTGAGGAGATCATACTTGGGGAGCAAGCAGATAAAGATGCCTCAGCTGTTGATCATAATGGCTTTCCCTTAGGTATTGTCCTCACAAGGACAACGTCAGACTTTGCAGGTTAAAGCCACTGCCCTGAATCAGGTTTGGAAGCAAGCCAGAATTGCAGTTCCATGTTCAGATGGTCTGGACCCAATTAATGGTGTGGATGCCACCTTTTTGCATAAGCAGCAGCTGCTGAAGAGTCTTCAAGGGCAGCCCCATGTAGAGCACCTTGCAGTAACCTAACTTGGCGGTTGCCAGCACAGAGGTGACTAAAACCAAGTTACACCTGTCCAGGGAAGGGAACAGCTGGGTCTAAGCTGGAAGGTGCTCCAAGCCACCTCAGCAAACTACTATTTAGTCTCTCCTATAAATTTTTATTTTGGGAGGCTCTTAAGATATTAAAGAAACAATCAACAAACAATAATGTGCACCTAGGTAGATTCAGGCCACACAGATCTCCTATTACATGGAATAATTCTCAAAGGACTTTGCCCATTTCCTACCCTGGGCCAGACCAATGGTAGTATCCACACATATATATATGTATCTCTCTCTCTCTCTCTCTCTCTCTCCACACACACACACACACACACACACACACACACACACACACATGGTTCAAGGATAGGCTGGACGTGCACATGGTGGGCATGTCGTGAGCGGAGCCGGCTGGTGCCGGGGGTCAGACTAGATGACCCGGGAAACCCCTTCTGACTCGCTCTGTTTCTATGTTTCTATGGTGCCCAGAATGGTGGATTTAGAGTTTTAGGGTGATGGTGAGGTTTCTCTTTCTTAACTGCCTTGTTGCAACAAGATCGATGGCCACTGGTCTACTTCCGGGAATAATTAAAGTGCTAATTATGACCCATAATTTGATGGCAGGGCTACGTGGAAGAGCAACTTCTCCTTCACCCGCCCGGGTTTTAAAATGATTAGAGGAGGGCCTTTCTCTTGGTAAAAAGAAAACTGATGCATTCAAAATATGGGGCCGGAAGAGAGTTTTGTGAATGCTCTGGACGAACAGAAAGACCAAAAGTGGGTCGTGGATTAAATTGAGAGCTTTCCCTGGAAGCAAAACTAGCAACTTTTCGTGGTACTGCCTCCTTCAGAAGCAAGTTTGACTGGGATGCAGGGCAGGTCCTTCTCAATGGCTTTTGCACACGCATGTCCTTGGTGATCTGCAGCTGGAGCGATTTTTAACTGGGTGCTGCCATTTCATTTTTTATTGCTTCCTTTTTGAAATGTTTGTTTTGCATTTAATTTGGGCTTTACCATTCGTTATCTTGAGTGCCATTCTTTTGCAGAAGAAGGGGATATAAAATCACATTCACAAATAGTCCAGGTTGGAGCCTGCCCGCTATCTATGTTGTGTGGCTCAGAAACTAGAAAGGTTTTTCTTGGCCCTCTGTCATCTGTGCAGCGTTTATTTATTTATTTATTTATTTATTTATTTATTTAAACCATTTCTATGCCGTCCCCATCGCAACAAAGCCTTGGGGTGGCTTACAGCAAGAACCAAATTATACAATAAAAATATTAAAACCTGGTGCATCTTGGCTTAAAAATAATTTTAAAATCCTATGGGAAAGCTGGCAATCTGTCTGCCATGCCTCACAGCAGGTGGCTGGATTCTACAGTTTCCAGCCTCTCCCCCCAGTCATGAGGACTAGAATGTTTTGTTTAAAAACGAAAGCGGACATTCTCAGCATGCCAAATCCCACAAGCAAAAGCAAGAGCCCAAACTTCCTTGGTAATCTTGCCAATGCAGGACAGACCCCTAGATGTGCAAAACAGAGTAAACTCGCTTTCTTTCTAGGGAAATGTCTTAAAGAGATATGACACCCCTCCCTTTCTACCACAAAATACAACAACGTTTCTTGACCTTGGGAGAAAGCAGCTTCAAAGCCCACCCTGTCTCCACTCCCTTGGCCTACTGATATCCTTTCTAGGAACGGGGAAGTCTAGTGGAGAAGAAAGCGTTTGGGGATTAGCGGAAACCCCAACCCAAATGCAATAATATTACTTTCAAATTTGGATCTTATCCCTTTGATGAGGTATCCCCATTTCCCTTTCTTATTAGGACCATACACTGGCCTAAAAAGACTTCAAAGGCCTTTTTCTATCATAATCCGAAAATCCCTCTGCCAGTCCAGGCTGCAGAACAGTTGTTCTATTTAATGTCGGTTACATTCCTTCTTTGGGTCGCTGCCCATGGAGTTGCTTTTACTTGCAGCTTGACATTTTCCTACTCCCTTTTTAAGCAGCCAAGCCAAGCCAACCCCCGCCCCAGCTCCCCAGCACAGTCATTATGTAATAAATCGAAAACTTTCTGAATCAAGATTGCTTTTGTTATTCATCCCTCGCAGTCCTTTGATTACACACACGATGCAGAACCGTTTGGCAGCCAAGTGTGCAAGCAGGCGGCCGAGGGGAAGGCAGGACGGATTCGAGGGGCAGCGGGCTGCTTGCAGCGAGCGGAGGCAATGGAGAGAGACCGTCAGGTCCCTTTGCAGCAATTCTGTGTGGCAAAACCTTCACGAACAGGGCACCGTCCACCCACTCCCCGTTTGGTGCCCAGACGCCGAGGCCTTGGTCTGTTAAGACACTCTCTCAGCCTCACCTGACTCACAGATCGGTGAATGGAGGAGTAAGGAGCGGTTCACCTACTCCAGAATTCAGCACGTAAGAAAAACTCTTATGATAAGATGGAGGAGGAGAATGATGTAAGCTGCCTTGAGCCCTTTGTAGGAAAAAGGCAGGATATAAATCGATAAATAAATAAATGAACAAACAAACAAAAGGCTCTGCTGGATCAGACCCAGGGTCCAGCCAGTCCAACAGTCCATGCACGTGGGGGGCAAACCAGCTGCCCGCAGGATCCCTCCAGCAGGAGGGGTGCAAGACCTCCTCCTGCCCAGCTCCTCAGCAACTGGAATCAGGGCAGCGAAGGGCCACTAGGATGGTGGCTGGATTGCAGGGAAAGCCGTATGGGGAGAGACTGAGGGAGCTGGGTCTTGGCTACCTTGAGAGGAGGAAGCTCAGAGGGGACCTGTTAGTGACATACAGGTACATGCGGGGGTGCCACGCAGAGGTGGGTCATGACCCTTTTTCCCCTGCAGGGGAGGGCAGGACATGTTCCAATGGAGCAAAGCTCAGGGAACCAAGATTTAGGGTGGATGCCAGGACGGTTAGGACTCCAAGGGCATGGAATGGGCTTCCATGGGAGGTGGTTGAGGCCCCATCGGTGAGGGTGTTCTAGGACAGGCCGGACATGCACATGGTAGGCATCTCATGAGTGGAGCCGACTGGAGCCAGGGGTCAGACTAGATGGCCTGGGAGCCCCTTTTGAGTTGCTCTGCTTCTGTTTTTCTATGTAACTGGTGTATGCAGGCTTGCCAGCTCTGGTGAAGGACGGAGCACATGGGCACCAAGGCTCATAGCCAGAGCTAATCTCCTCTGCCATGAATCTGACCAAATGCCTTTTAGAGTCATCCGGATTGGTATCCATCTCTACTGACGCCCCAAGACGTTTGTAGGGGATGGGATAGAAAAGCTTTTGATTGATTGATTGATTGATTGATTGATAGATAAATAAATAAATAAATAAATAAATAAATCTGCCTGTGAATTCCATAGTTTAACTATACATTGTGCAAAGAAGAACTTCCTTTGATTTGTCCTGCATCGCCTACCTATCTGTTCATAGGACCACCCCATGTTCGAGTGCTATGGATGTCCCTGGGTTAAGAACGCTGGGGTTACAAACAATCCATATTGATGAACATGCAGACTGCCATAAACCCTGTATGAATATTTCTTGGCAAAAAGCTGTGACGATTTCTAGGGAAATATGTGGCACATTTACCAACTTGTCATCAGTGGCCACATAGTTCCCTAGAGATAGCCAAGGAGATAGAGATTCACTAGAGGCATTCATGACTTTTCACTAGAGATAGTCATGGCTATCTCTCGGGGACTATGTGACAAGTTTGACAACTCTTCTCTTAGTGCCTGGATGGTTCCCTAGGGATACAGTAATCATGGCTTTTCATTCCATGGCATCAGCTTGAGCATACCCAAGCCAGTGTGTTTGGGGGCATGTTGTTCCTATGTGGTTTTAATTTACCATTTGCCCTTGTAACCATGGCTCCAAAATGTGAATCTGATGCAAGTGCAGTTGATGCATCAAAGAAGAGGAAAGCAATCATGATGGAAACTAAAGTGGAAATTATAAAGTGACTGGAGAAAGAAGAGAGACTATCTTTATTACTTTAATACTACTGTATTATCATTATTAGAATGCTGCATTGTGTTTAAGATGTTTTAGTGAATATGGAAGTGTTTTGAGTTTTATATACATAGAAAGGTAAAATATGTACATATACTAAGACAAACATTTAGCTTACTCATGTGATCTGACTTGTGTACAAATTTGACAAAACCCCAACACCCAAACCCAGCACAGCTGGCTGAAAAGGTACAACCAGCACCCCCCCCCCCCCCCATTCCCCCTGCATCTTGGCTGCGACTGCTTCCCTTCCTTTCCCTCCCTGGGGAGACACTCTCATTTCCAGCATGGGGGGGTGGGCGGGGGGCACTATGAAAAGTGATGGAAGCAGCTTTGTACTTGCTTTTCTTGAAGGTATTCAGGTATTAAGCTTTTGGTTTGCTTCCTGTCTGTCTGTCTCTGTCTCTCTCTGTCTCTCTCTCTTTCTTTCTTTCAATAAGGGCGGTAATTAGGGCTTATCCTTACAGTTTTCCAACTGAGGAGCAGAATGATTGAAACATGTTTGGGTACCGTTATTATGCATATGTATTGTCTAGGTATATGATGGATTGATGGGAATTTGTGATTGCTAATTAACTGTTTTAAATTTGAAAACAATATTGCCGTCTGTATTAAAATTTGTCATATTTTTGGACATCTGAGAGCATCAGCTATTGGGTGGCATGGAAACAAGCCAACCAACCAATCAACCAACATGTATTTTCCCTTCAATTCTTTTGTTCTGTTTCTCAGACTCTTTATAGGGGCAGGTTCCCTCTATGAGAAAAGGATGCATTTTCCTCTTTGTCCATCACCGCCAAGACTGTGGCACTGAAGCTGATGAAACATGGCATACATGCCAAGCACGTGTACCTTTGGGCCTTGGTTGCATGACACATGAATTAATGCTAATTTATGCAAATATATCCATGTGGTGGAACATATTCAGTCACCGGGGCAGCCTTCTTCAACCAGTGCACACAGTCCATACAATCGGAAACTGGGAAGTTTAGTAGGCCAGACAAGAGCGTTATGCTGTCTCTTCCTTGCTATGGGTCAGATACCCCCTGCCCCACTGGGGAATGGAGTGGACACACCTGTCTTTCAGGGGGTCATGAGGGGAACACCCCAGCATGTGCCATGGACGTGACCAAAGGCCCCTATCCTGACACTTGTATATTTTTGAAGGGTTTGCTCTATAAAATAAGAGCTGCTCCTACCCAGGCAAAGCTGGACCTGTTTGCTAGGCACAGATAAAGAGATGCAAATAAAAATTAAGAATGAAACACAAAATTAAAAAGAGATGCCACATCTAATGCTCGGTTTTCAGAACAAAGCCCATTATGCCATCGGTTCTGTGACTGCTGCTAGGTAGGCACAGCTTTAGCAGGAGAAGACCAGCCAGCCTGGATTCTACCATGGGCACAAATCTAAAAGACAAGGGGAACTGGCAAAGAGGGAGTCCCCTTCCTTCCACCCCACGCCTAAAAGCATCACTTTGATTCAATTATGTGGGGTATGCCAGGCCCCGAGGCTCCGAGTTGCTGTAAAGATCTCACAAACCCTTCTTAAAGAGTTGTCCTTCCACAGGGTTGTGTTTTATAGGCTCGGCCTCTTCATTACCCAAGTCACACTACAATGCCTGGGAGCATATTTTTTATCTCATGAGATTGTAATGTACGTCCCATGTGTATACTCAGTCCAGATACACCAGCAGGCTTTCCACAGAAGGCTCTTTAGTAGAGGAGGAAATGATGATCTGTCTATTTATTTAAAATATTTCTAGGCACTCTATCACATCAGAAATAAGTCCTCCCCGCACACCAAGCATTCCTATGGACAAGGGGGATCAAAGCCAGCAGAATCAGTTCTAGGAACAAAACATGTTGTGCTTTCAAGGTAAAACATTGTTCATTATATAACAGTAATTATTTTATGGTGATTTCTTCCTTCCCTGTGTATAGAGGTTGAACACGGATTGCAATAAAACTAGAAGAACAACCAGAAATTATTAAGGTACCCAATCATTTTCCCCTTTCTTCATTAGGGATTCATTTATTTATTAAAAGCTTTTGTATGCCATCCTTTATATAAATATCTCAGGACAGCTTACAGTGCTTTAAAAGAACAATTTAAAACAACAACAACTTCCAATACATGAATTAAAACAGCAATAATGTATAAAACAATAAACAGCAATTAACACAAAAAAAATCACAAAACAAAGCAAAAGCAACTGTACATTAAAAACTATTGCTTTTAAAATGCTGCTTAAATAAAAAGGTTTTGACCTGGCATCAAAAAGAGTATAAGCTTGGCACCAGGCATACCTCTCTGGGAAGTACATTCCAGAGTCTGGGTGCCACCGCAGAGAAGGCCCTGCTCCGAGTTGATGACCTTTTTACCACTTTTATTTAGGGTACTTCCTCTGGGTCAGACTAGGGTAGTCCTTTCAAAGGGGTTGGATTACAGATCCCATAATCCCCCAGCCAGTTACGTTAGCTTAAAAGTATCAGCTTGGACAAGGCTGGCCTAGGTTTTGCAGACTGATTCAAACACATTCCGCAGTATTTTTGTTTATTTTGTTTCTCAAAAAGCACCTCATTAAAAAGGAAGGGAATGAGAGAAAGAGATAGAGAAAGTTGTGGCAGAAGGGTATTTTGCTTTGGGTTTCTTACCTTTTTCTTACTGCAATATATCTGCCATTTCTTCTCTGCCGGAAGTGCAAACATGGCTTCTCTATGCTTATCTGTCAGATCGAGTTCATCCTAGAAAGAAAGAGAGGAAGGGATAAGTTTTGCAGGTCACAAAAATATCCAGTCCGGTGTACTGATTCGCATTACAATCGGGAGGAAATCATTTCCCACAATAGCTTAATTGATTGAGCTTGGTTTCCTCGTTAGCCTGCTACATAAACGAGCGTGGCTCACTACGCTGTGTGCTCCCAATCACTGTTTCTGAGCTGGTGTCACGCTACTTAAGGGCTGTGCTGCTTTCTGGTTTCCTCTGGAGCGTCGCTATGAAATCGAACCAAGCCGAAAGAGCTGCAGTGTAGAAGTCAGAGCACTGAGCTGGGGGGAGCTGGGATCTAGTTCTTTGCAGGAAAAATGGAGGGAGAAAAATAGAATGAAATCAAAACTGGATGTCAGGCCGTATTCTCTGCAGAACACAGGGGGGTCCAGGATGTGTAGTAGGGATGCAGAACCTTTGGTGTAGGGTTGGCCCTCCAGGACTTCCCAAATGGTCAGGCTTTGTTTTCCCCAACAGGCCATCCCAAGGCTGCAATCTGGGATTGTCTGAATGGCTCCACCTCTCGTCCTTTCCCTTTCTCCCAACTGCCCCTCTGAAGGCTTCGTTACTGGCAGGAAAAGCCTTAATTTGCTGGCCTTTGTGGTCCACCTCTGCAGGTGGGCTCTGCCCTCCACTGGCATGTGCCCCAGGTGCTTCTCCAAAATGGAATTCTGTTTGAACCCTTGATGTAGATTTATAGCCAGGCAATGTAGGGCGAAGACAGCCTTCATTTTAACCATACCTCTAGGCAATCATTCCTGATTGGTGAATATCTCAGGAAGGGCCAGGTATCACAAATTGTCACACCACATCTGCAACTCACTAATATCTGACCCTTTCCAATCCTGCACAATTTCTAAGCAGTACAGTACAATTCTGAAAGGAGGGTTCCTCACGCTGCTTCGGTAGCAGGAACCGGCCAGGCAAGGCTGTGCATTTTTGGTGCTCCATAAGTGGGCATCCCCACCAGTGAACAGGTTGGCTGTGGCATCCCCTGCTCTCACCACCATCGTCCCCTGGGGAACATGGAGAGGCAGGCAAACAAGAAGTTGCAGTTGACACGGAATGATCCATTCAAGCTGCGACAACCCAGATTCAGGCTGGACATCAGGAGAAGCTTCCTCACTGTCCGAGCAATACAGCAGTGGGACCAGATGCCCGGAGAGGTGGGGGGCGCTCCCACGCTGGAGACATTCAAGGGAAACTGGACAGCCATCTGAGTGGGATGATGCAACGTGGTGTCCTGCAACAGCAGGGGGTTGGACCCGATGGCCTTCATGGCCCCTTCCAGCTCTCCTATTCTATGGTTATATGATTCCATGAGTGATGGTGTCTCCCCGGAGGCAGTGCACGAGAAAACCTCACAGGTTCAGCACAGCCGCAAAGAGGCTGCACATGGGCAGACAACGGTCATGGGAAGGAATTCCCAGTGACGGCTGCCGCCGGCCCCCCAGTGGTCACAGGAACCGACTGCACGGCAACCGGAAATGGTGGTCACATCCCTAAAGATCAGGCTGAATTGGGAAGGTTTTCTAAAGAAAAACACAACAATGGAACGCTGTGTTCATCATTTCAGTTTGAAATTCTGCCATGCAATCCCTCATGCAATCAGCACACAAGAGTCGACCCATGCAGTTTCAATTAACAATCATGAAGGAGACTAATTAGTAAGCGGGAGATGCCAATTGGCAATTAGCTTTGTAGCCCCTCTGTAATTTGTTTCTGACTAGGCCTGACTGGAGCCTGTGTACAAAGAACAAGAAAATAAACAAGCACGTGGTTAGCTGACCAGGTCTAGCAATCGCCTTTGTGCATCGGAATCAGAAGGCATATAACAATAGTCCCAAATTAGTCTGTCCAAATCTCAGGTTTTCTGATCGGATCTTGCAATCTCTTTGAATGTCACAAGACAGGTTTCGGACCTCAAGGGGTTTTGCAGAAGTTGGAATTGCAAAACTTCCTGGTTTTGCAGAAGTTGGAATTGTCTCCCATGTATACCTTATTTAGAGAAGAAAAAGGTTCCTTCCCAGAATTTTCGGGGACAGTTGTGGCCAAACTTGAAACCGAGCCCCTTACATAGATCAGGATATCCTACTCTCCATTCTGTCCCTATTAAGGAACTGCCAACTTATGCTCCATTTAAAATATCCCCATATTTATTAGTTCCAAAAGAAATCCTGCAAGTAGGTGCCTTCTTCTATACATTTCCCCCCAGAGGACTGAAAAAGCTGTTAAACCTTCAAGGTTAAGAAATTCATTTCCACATCTGGCTTTTGAGCTTACACCATGGAACAAGGTCAGGAGATTTGATTCAGTAGCTCTGTGATTCTTGTAACTGACTGAGAAACTAGTAAATTTACTAACTTCAACCTTAGTAAAGTTTAGCAGAGGGAAGTTTTGCATTTCCTAGAACACCTTCCAGTGTTAGAAGCACAAGGATGGTGGAAGGTGGGGAGGAAGGCAGAGAGACATGCAGAATAACTGAATAATAGAGCCAGGGAAAAGAGGGTCTGCATATTTTTTCTGTGTACCTACAGGATCACGTGCTCCATAAAACAAACCAGAATGCAAAACCAATTTAACATGATGCTACAATTCCCAAGTTCTCATGATTTTGTAGACCGTCTTGTGATTTTACATTTATGAACCCCACCTATTTAATGACCCTAGAGAGCCAATCAAATTTGGAAAGCTAAGAACATTCAGGACAAACCTCTCAATTAGTAGGGTGTGTTCAACTGTCAACAAGCTCACTTTTAATCTATCTTTGATGCCATCCTAAACTTTCCGTGTAGGCTGCACCTCAATTGAGAGCTTCACCTACTGGGTGGTACGGAAATAGAATAAACAGAATTCACTCTGTGAACCTAGTGAACACCCTCTGATTACCCACACATGCCCAGGCAGCATCTGGACTTCAGTGCTCTGTCCTTGTTCTAGGACAGGCTGGTCAAGAACAACGCTTGCACCGCAGAATCACCCATGGCCCAATTATGCGTTGTGTGCAGTGACTTGTGTTATTCCAAAGAATCTTTTTATTGCTTTACAGGATGCAATATCCAGTTTGCATTCTCAGTGGCATATTTGTTAGGAATGTCCATTTTAACCCATTTACCAGCAGTAGGCTGATCAAATAAACCATTTCTACTTATTATGTAATGGGGTCCCCAGCATGGCATTGCACAACCTCCTGAAAAAGATATGTTAGCAATAGCGGCGAATCTCACAAAACTGAAGCTTTTTTTTGAATTTCACAAAAAAGTGGTCTTTGGCTTATACCCCTTTCCAGTGGTTCATTAAGCTAGCTCTCCCAAGTAATAATGGGATAAGAACTGTTCAGTTTTTCAAGACATTTGCTTCTGATATTAATAGGGAAGAATGTTATATTCCAAATTTACAAAGGAATATATTGCATATATATATTACAGTGATGCTTCTTTTGGAATATGAGAGCATTCGCCTGCATTTATACCCACAATTTCATCAAAGGACATTTTCAAAAACAGCTTACCATAGGCACAACATTATAATAAAACCGACATCATAGAATCTAAGCATAATAAAATCAATTAAAAAGGCTAATTCCATCAACTGACAGACTGCAGCTGTAATATGTATTCATCTAATTAGCTCCTAATAAGTTACCTAATTAGTAAATAAATTGCCCTAGAAGGCTTAGAGGACATACTGGCCAAGAAGGAGGACACGAACTTACTGTCCCTTTCCAACAACAGAAAACTCCCTTGACTGCACTCAGACGCAACTAAATTCAGTGCCACCAAGCAACTGAACTACATAATCACACTGTCCACACAGAAATTGTCCTCCACTCCAAGATGTTAAAGTCATGCAGTCTGCACCATCGGTCTATGGACGCAGACAGTTCCAAGCAAGAGCTGGGTTTTGCATTTTCAAAAATTGGGGGTTAACCATTGTTCGTTTCTTGCATCCAGCTGTTGCACGGGCAATCCAGGATATGAGCAGAGAGCCCAGTCTGAATATTTGCAACCCCTTTCCTCCCAAGTTTCACTTTAAGACTCTGACACTGCAGACTCCTTGACTTCTAGATGAATTTTTTCCTCCTTCCCTGCCTGATTAGGAGATCGGCAGTCATGGAAAATGGGCACAGTTTGCAGCCTCTCCATTTACTTAATATACATTTACTTAATATAGGCAATATAGTTAATATAGGTAATATAGTTTTTAGGATTGATATTATGTATTTCATGTGTGTATGTGTGGCTGTGAAAGTTAGACCATACGGAAGGCTGAGCGCCAAAGAACTGAGGCCTTTGAATTGTGGTGCTGGTGGAGACTCCTGCGAGTCCCTTGGACTGCAAGGCGATCAAACCAGTCAGTCCTAGAGGAGATCAACCCTGACTGCTCTTTAGAAGGCCAGATACGTCCATATATGCCCGCCCACCCCTTGAGATCTGCGGGAGAGGCCCTTCTCCGGGAACCCTCCGTGAAGGAAATTAGGAGGGTAAGTACCCGGAGGAGGGCTTTCTCTGTGGTGGCGCCCGATCTATGGAATGCGTTCCCCAGAGAGGTCCGCCTGGCGCCGTCGTTATTTGTTTTTCAGCGCCAGGCGAAGACCTTTTTATTCAAACATCATTTTAACTGTTAATACTATTTATTTATTTTATTCTTCGGCCAGGGCGACTTATTTTATATTGTAAACTTGTTTTATATTTTATTGTATTATATTTTAATTGATATATCTGTGAGCCGCCCCGAGGCTTCGGCGAATGGGGCGGCATAGAAATTTTCTAAATAAATAAATACATACATACATACATACATACATACATACTGAAGATGAAACTCAAATACTTTGGCCACCTAATGAGAAGGAAGGACTCCCTGGAGAAGAGCCTAATGCTGGGAACGATTGATGGGAAAAGAATAAGGGGACGGCAGAGGATGAGGTGGCTGGATGGAGTCACTGAAGCAGATGGTGTGAGCTTAGGTGGAACTCCAGGAGGAGGACAGGAAGGCCTGGGGGGATGCTGTCCATGGGGTCATGATAGGTCAGGCATGACCTCACGACTAACAACAACAACAACACAATTTCATGTGCAGACTGTGGTATAATTTGGTTTTGTATGGCAGTGATAGATGCAATGGAGGAAAGCGCAAAGGCATCAAATCCCTAAAGTGGAAACCTTCAAGAGCAGGAGAGCTTCCTTCCAAACTACAGAGCATAATCTACACCCTATGAAAAAGGCAGGTGACTCATCCCATCCTTCTGAGCATCAGCTTAAGCTTAAACTTTGACATAAACACTTCGCCTGGCATTTCTTCCCTGGGCTTGTTTCCAAGTGCTTGCTACCAGGAAAACAATTCACACCTTCCTTCAACTTGGAAGTGGAAGCTAAAGAAAGAAACAGACATCTTTGACTGATAAATAGGGATAACCTAAAAGGGAAAAGGCAGTTTTACAAACACTCTCGGAAGGAGTAAACAGCACTCTGAAGAGGCATCAAGTACAAACGGGGAAAAGGGATTGTTCATCAAGAGATGCTTTACTTCTCTTGATTAGCCATTTATTGGCTATTTAGGAACCTTATTTATTGTACCTTACGGAAAGGTAAAGGCACAGATAGGCAACCTGATGCTTTGGACTAGAATTCAAATAAAGTCTAGACAAGATGGCTGATGGTCAGGGATTATCGGAGTTGTAGTCCGAAGGATTTAGAAAGGACCAGGTAGCTTATTCTGGCATGAAGGGATCTCTGGCTGAGCAGAATAATTCATGTGGCCCAACTCCTGGGTAAATAAATTCTTACAATAATTTTGCTTTTAAAAAATGGTACTAGGCACCAGGCAAAACCCTGGCGACACACAAGGTGAGCTCGTGGGGAAAGTGGCAAAGAAGGGAAATTTGGCTCCTTAAAAGCAGTGTGTTCACCCTGAAAAATCAGGCAGGTGAATTATTCAGTGCACCCCAGCAAGAAGACTTTTAAATTCATGGTGATTTTGTCCAGCCTGTGGTTTACCAGTTGGGTATCATCTTCCATTCCAAACAACACATTCTGTTGGCCTTCCTCAGCCTAGTGTCCCCCAGATGTCTTGGACTACAACTCTCATAATTCTCAGCCAGATGGCCCCTGGCAGGGATGCGTCAAACTACCATATCAATAATTCCCAGCCAACATTGGCCACACAGGCTAGGAAATAAGAGCGCTTGAGGCCAATATATTTGGGAGGTGAGCAAGGCTGCTATCGTATGTGCGTAATCCAAGAACTTCTGCTCAGAATTGCTGACCAACAAGAAAATTACAACTGCGCTCAACAACCCCCTTGAAAAAGAAAAGACTAGGAGCTTTGAAATGGAGATTTTTTGAGGAGCCTGGGGAAGAAGAAAAAGTTAGACCGCGTACAAGGATGAATCCAACACTAGATGTAGAATTTGGGAAAGTCTGAATTTCCCAGTGATTTGATTGTATTTACCTTTAGAAGGTGATTTAAGGTAGGGGTGGACAGAAGATAAAACTGTGGTCTGTCCGTGAGCCACAGTCCACTTCTTGCGGGCCTTCTGGCATCATGGGATTGCTAAGGTTCTTGCAAAGAAAGGGAGACTTGGCCTGATCCAGCAAGGTACTTATTTTCTGACCAAGCAGGAGTAGCCCCTTACCGCAAAGTGAGTTCTATGTAACAACTACAGCATAATCATCCATTTAACTTGGGGGGGGGGGCAAGTTCCAGAGCCCTGCATCCTCTCCCACCAAGCACAGCACCTTCCCTCTCCCCATCCTTGAAAAAGCCTCCTTAGACCAGCTCAGGTCATTTGCTCACTCAGCTCAACCTCCCACAACTTGGTGCCTTCAGATGTCTGGATCACATCTCCCACCATTCCTGACCGCTGGCTCCACTGGTGGTCCAAACACAGACACACTTCAATACAGTCAAGTTTAGTCTTCCTCACTCACTCTCTGCTGGGAGATCCCCTTTTAAAAATATTCAGAGCCCAAACTTAGGATCCTCTTCATCAGTGCTTTTTTTTGTAAGAAAAAAGGTGCCGGAACTCATGAAATTATTTACCTTTCGCACTTAGTCAATCACTGTACACACGCACACATGTCAGTTGTGTAATGAAACATAACAGTTGCCACCCACAGTAAGCACTCAGCACGTGACCACACGGCCAATCACAAACTGAGCAGTGCCACAAGCCGAGCAGCGCCATCACAACCAGCGCGGAAGAAGTGCGCATGCATCGGACTCGACACACAAGCAGCCCGCACGCACCGTTTTAATGATTTTGCCGCCGACCTGCTACGCTCGACAGGGCGATTCAAATCCACGTGGACCAAACATCAAATTTTCAAAAGTTACTTTTAAAACTTGGAAAACCTGTCAAAAAAAGGTGCTGGAACTCTGTTCCGGTGCGTTCTGTGACAAAAAAATCACTGCTCTTCATGCAAAACAAGAACTCTGTCACTGAGTTCTTTCTGTACACATGCTAGATTCCCTTTTGACCGAAGCTGAGTTTGCATCTATGTAGCTTTGCCCATCCTCGCTACCACTGCCTATTTTTTCCATAAGTTAATTGCACTCTTTGAAACAATGACGCTGCTGATGTAAAGTAAAGCAACCAAGAATAATCATTTTAAAAGACAAGGGCGTGTGAAGGGACCGAAGCCATCAGAAGTGCTGATCTTTTAATGAAAGCATCACACAAAGCTTAGATGTGGCAGCGATTTGAAGGGCTGGGCAAAATCCCAAGACATAAAAAAGAGACGTTACCCATTTGCTCCATGGACATATTTTATTTATTTATTTATTTGGAGTTTTTGTATGCTGCCCCATTCACAGCATACAAAAGCCTCGGGATGGCTTCCAACATATAAATAAACAAGCACATAAGTAATACATATAAAATCCAGATTCACCCTGGCTGTAGAAATTAAAACCAATAAATAATATTAACAGTTATTAAAATATTGTTGAAATAAAAACGTCTTGGCCTGGTGCCAAAAAACATATAACGACGGCGCCAGGCGGACCTCTCTGGGGAGCACATTCCATAGGTGGGGCGCCACCACAGAGAAGGCCCTCCTCCGGGTACTCACTCTCCTGATGACTTTCACGGAGGGTTCCTGGAGGAGTGCCTCTGCCACCGATCTCAAGGGGCGGGAGGGCAAATTTATATCGCATTTCCCCCACCCACATGGTGCGGAGCAACTGTGCCCAAACATGGTGAGATGGTAAAGAGGTAATGACAGAGCTAACCCCAAATCGCTTGGGAGGTGGGTTTTACACGGGAACCAGACTTCCTCTGTATCCATCAAACTTTGGATAAGTCATGGAAATGTATTGCAGGCGACAAGCTGGGAGGTTCCTTGCAGTACCGCAGGCGCCACTGCAACACATCAATGACCAGATGGAGAAAAGGGGGAAGCAGGTTGGTTGCACCACAACTCCTGAACTGCCATTATTTCCAGAAATATTTGTGGACCGGGGGAGAGCAATCTCTTGTGTTTTTAAGGCATCCACATGCAAAAAATAATCAACAGACAGGTGCAAGCAGGTGCAAAAATGCAAAAGAAAGAACTGAGATCCAGTGCATGAACTGAGGCCAAGAACTGAGAGGCCTCAAACACTTCAAAGTAGTATTAAAATGCAGTCATCGCTTCCAAGACCTGGAAAGCGCTTCCTCACTCAACTGAAGCTCACAATGCAACGTCGTTTGGGTTACAAGATCATTTCTGGAGATTGCTGCATATAAGAGGCAAAAGGCAAGCTGTACGGTGATAGGGCAATGACACTGAAAACATCTAGCCTGGAATAAAATAATAAGTCCGGTGGGGGTTATTGCCACAGAATAACCAAGTGTGTCAATTTATATTCTACCTAACTTCCAAGGAGCTCCGGACAGCTGATAAGATATTCCACACAACCACCCTGTGAGGTAGGATAGGCTAAGAGAAATAGCTACAAAGCTCACATTCAAGCACGGATTTGAACCTGGTTTCACCAGTTTGGCTCTAACACACTAACCTGTGGTGGTTCACTTGAGGTTCTTCATATGTTTTGACCTAGAGCCCCTGCTCCCAGATGCTTTGATGTACAGCTCCTGACACCTCCCAGCACTGGCTAGCTGGTTAGAACTGATGGGGGGGTGCAGGGCAGTACATCTGGGGAACTGTTCGTCACCACCCCGGGCCAATCCTGATGTCCCACTGGCCGTCTGGGGAAGATGCCTAAAAACAGATGCACTTTGGAGGAGTTCCCATGTCGAGGGTTTTGCACTGAAAAACCATTTAAAATTTGAAGTATCAGTTTTTACCACTGAGCCCATCACAATAGTCTCATAATCCCCTTAAAATGTGCAAAATTGTCAAAAGCGTCAAGGTATTCCTGTGCCTTAGCAGCCACTAACAAAATATATAGCACTATTACTTCTGTTAGAAGCTTGACTGTGTTTTTCTGGATTTTTTTCTTTTTTGGCATTTCATGTTGTGATACAATCTCCTCCTCCTCCTCGTTCAATAAAGCTTTTTATTAAAAGCTTGAGGAATCCTGGAAATTACAAACGGTATTAAATGGCCCCACCAGTTTAACAATGCAGGGGATTAAATGAAGTTAGTTACCTTGCATGGTGTTTAATTTATGAGAAGATAGTGTTGCTGTAAACACATCTGACACCCTTGAAAGTTTTGGAAAAAGAACCCTACAGGGATATGGCCTTCCATGCATGGAACTCATCTCTACCCAAAGGTCTAAAGCAGGGGGCGGCAACCTTTAAGACTCAAAGAGCCATTTGGACCCGTTTTCCACACAAAAGAAAACACCAGGAGCTGCAGAACCCTTTTGACATCTGAAATGAAGATAACACTGCATATATCGTTTTTTACCTTAAGGCTATGTATATCTTCATTATGATTTAGCTGCAGCTCTTGTTCAGTCACTAAAAACTGTTATTTTTAATCTTACATTATAAACTAGTAGGACTCCTTTCATATATTTTGAATAGGAGAACAGCTTCCTGAAGAGTCAAAGTCAGTGCTAAAGGGCTGCATGCATTAAACAGCAAACCCCAGAAGTTCGTCAGCAGTAAAAGCAAATGAATCTATCCACGTATCGTTAAACATTTGGTTTTCTTCAGAAACTTTTCTTTTCTTCGATTTATCCATGGTTGGCCTATGGGGGGAGGGGGGAGTCGCAGATATAGGTGTGTTTAGTGACTGATTAGCAGATAAACAGTCAAGTGCTGTGAATTGAGACAGGTCCCAAGCGCAGCTTTTAACATTCAGATGAAGGAGATTACAATGGGACAAAGAGAATCTTTTCAGCAGGTTTAGTGTAACATGAGAGCCTGTAGGAAGATTGTTCTGCTCTTTCCCTGCAGGATAGCAGAGGAATGTCGCAATTTACTTAACCAGCTAGTGGGGTGCTACTGACTGGATGCCTCATCATCACCTATTGGTATTTTGTAAGTCGGAGCCTCGGTCGCAGATCAGCGGCTTTGCCGGAGCGTATTTTGAGCAACGGAGCCGCAGCAGAGGGATTCAAGAGCCACGTGCGGCTCCGGAGCCGCGGGTTGCTGACCCCTGGGCTAGAGATTATGGGAGAAACAGGGACATTCCATCTGCCTCAATAAAATTTGAACATCTAGCACCTGAATTCTTGCTGCTGCTTTTTTGACTTCCCACTTCTTTATGATTGTTATTGAATAGCGTTTTAGAATGTTGTGTTTTTTAAAGCAAACTTGAGCTAGTCAGAAATTCCTGCCCATCTAAAAATATTTGGGATTTTTGCCAGGGACAGGAAAAAAACAAATTTTGTAAAATGTCCAATCCAGGATTGAAGCCGGTTTTTGACAGCGGTGAAAAATCAATTTTAGTTCAGAATAGAAACTGATTACACTCCGACAAAATAACCAATAAGTATGGCTTACATATATGTGAGAACCGCCTGGTGAAACAACGGCTTAATAATTTATGACTGCCCAACGGCTTCACATACATCATCCTAGGCTACTATAATTATTATTAATATTGCATTCAAAGGCTGCCTTCTTTCCTTCTGAAGCAAAGGTGGCTTACTTGGCTCCACTGTACCCTCACAACAACAACCCTGTGAGGTAGTTTGGGCTGAGAGTCTGTGACTGGTCCAAAGTCGGACTAGAACCTGCATCTCCCAGGTCCCCAGTCCAGCACCGGAACCACTGCTCTGTGCTGGCTCACACTGCTGCGGCGGTTTGTTCAATTTCTATTCTGCTTGTTCCTAGTATTGAGACTCAAGGTGACCTACACCATTAAAGACTACTGCAATTCCAACATCAAAAGTTTATAAAGTACTAATACTAAAGCTGCAATAATACAGGAGAAACTACAGAGTTAGTCTAAGATAATCTCACAGGTCCGGAGTATGATATTTAAGCAATGGAGTGTTAGCCCTGGTCCTCTGGCCATCGTGTTATCTTGCAGCAGTGAGTTCTATAAACGAATTATGAGCTTTGTGAAGAAATGCTCATTTCTGTCAGTCCCGAGTCTGGAGTCAGTTTTATTGCATGTCTCTGTTTCTTGGCATGTGGCCCACAAGGAAGCGGGGCCTTCTCGCTGCTGGCCCTCCAGTTTCCAGTTATGGGAGGCTCGCTCCCCTGGGGTTGGCCGAGCACCAGCTTTGTTGCTTTTCAGTTCCAGGCTAAGGCATAGAAGGTACTAACCCGGCACTGAAGACTAGCCTTTTGATAGCATATGATGGGACATATATGTCAACTGTTTTTATCAGGTTCAGTATCTTACTGTAATCTTGTTAACTATTTAAATTGTTTTTCCATTTTGAAGATTTAAAGATGTTATATTATTGTTTATTTATCTTGTATTTTTAGTTTGTAATTTTTGTGAACTGCCCAGAACATAAAAGGCTTTGTTTGGTATAGAATAGTAGTAGTATTAGTAGTAATCTAGCTTAAAAAACAAAAAAAATTCTGGTCTCTAGAAGTGTAAAAACAAGTTTTCCATGGGCAGTATCTCCTGTGTCTTAAAACCACCTCCTAGATCCTTCTAGAGTCATATTTGAGAAATATGTTCATCTTCATCACCTACGATAAGGTTTGGCAGGGAACAAGAAGGTGGAAAGTGAGCGAGACGCATAAAAAGACCTTTCAGCAGTAGAGAAGGAGCCAGAAATATTCGAAAGTCTCTGAAAGTCAACACATCACACTCCTGTTTTGTTTAAATGGGAGAATTGCACAAACAGTGAAATTGCGACTGGGTCAACTCAGTCTATGAGAGAAATTCACACAAATTGAATGTAAGTGTGCATTTACTGGGCAATTTGAGAACATTTTCGGAAGAATTGCAATCACATTCAAAGCTGTGCGCAGGGCAGGCTTTTGCAAGGAGACATGAAATCTTGTGTGTCTTTTTAGGTGTATCTCACATTACTGGGAAGACTGGCTTAATGCAGTTCAATTCAAATAAGTAGTTATTTTTTAAAAAAATAGGAAGGATCTGTTTATATTTTCTGAACGCATGCAAAGTAACAGCAGCGGCCTTTTCTTCTAATCTGCTCACTAAGTTCTCTGGGTGGGTTACATGGAAAATAAATTGATAAAAACAGCGCCTGCTGACTGAGGATTAAAACATGCTCCTGTTTTCACAGGCTGCTGTGGGACACAAACCTACCAGCTGTGTGCGACCCTCTCTCCCTGTGGAAGTCAGAGATCTTCCAGGGCAGCTCTAAACAAGAATGGTAAAGTCTTCTCTTGAGCAGACTTCAATCCAACCTGGGAAGAACCTGCAGTCTAATGCCCGCCTCCCTATCAAACCTGGCTTTGTTCACTCAGATCTCTGTCTGTTTAATGTTGTTTAAACCCACTGTTAAGTGTGGAACAACTGAGCAGTTTGCCTTCTGTGAAATGGGTGCTGGAGTAGACAACTCGCTGAAAAATCACGGAATGCAGACACCACCTCTGCCTTGTGCCGGAGCTCTTGGCTGGCTTTTTCTTCTGCAAAAAGGGTGTTTTGTGACTGGCCGTGCCCACTAGCCATTTTGTGACTCTGCAGGGCTTTGCCACGGCCATCCGTTTATGGTCTCGGAATCCAAATGTCCCCACTGGCTTCAAAAACGGTGACCCTCGTCAAGACGTTCTTGTACTGCCTTTTTCCATGTGCTTCCTGCACATGATCCCCTCATTGCTTGCAGAACTGGGGTCTCCAAGATGGTGCCCACAAATGCCACTGCAGCCAGAAGCTGAGGCTGCCAAACTATTTTTCCCCCTGCAAGGGAATAGACCGGTTGTTCCATTCCTCTGGATGTGGATAGGAGAGAAGGTGCCATGCCAAACCATGGCTGAGGGAGAGTTGACCCCCTTGGGGAGCAGGGCTGTTGTTGTCATGAGACACACTACTCCATCCCTCCCTTTCAGAAGGGCAGCCTCTCCTCACCCGATGTAAACAAGTGCTGAAGTGGCTCTATTCACTTGCATGGGAATGAAGAGGCAAGATCTGGAGCACACTCAATGTGCGTAAACATACACCGAGCAGGCGTTGTTCCCAGCACTCCAGATTGGCCACTCCACCCTGTACAGCAGCTGAGGGCACTTTCTCAAAATTGCGCGTGTACCCACAAAGGTTGGGAATCCCTGACATAGAAGATAACATCTAAACAACGATGGAATCTCCTTCACCATAGGTGATGCACCTGACGAAGGAGACACGGACTTAGAACTGGAGTGTCAGCACTTAACTTAGCACAGACTCATTTAAGAGTGCTTGGTAGCGTCCCTCTTTCCAAAGCCACCGTGCAAATTTCGGTTGTTCTCACTGCATCCAACTCTGCCTATGACAGAATGCAAGCTTAGACTAAGATCAAGAATTATCCATCATGCGTGAACTAAAGACTGAACAGCTTCACCTTGGACAGGGCTGCAGTTGGTCCAGAAAAACTCAATGTTCGAACACAGTGATTGGATTAAAACATTCTAGAGCCACGTTTGGACAGATGCTGAAGTTGAAGCTCAAATACTTTGGCCACCTAATGAGAAGGAAGGACTCCCTGGAGAAGAGCCTGATGCTGGGAACAATAGATGGCAAAAGAACGAGGGGGCGGCAGAGGATGAGGTGGCTGGATGGGTCACTGGAGAGGTGGGTGTGGGCCTGGGTGGAGGACAGGAGAGCCTGGAGGAATGTTGTCCATGGGGTCGTGAGGAGTCAGGCACGACTTTGTGACTGAACAACAAAAGAGCCATGTTTGTTCCATATCCTTTATCTTCATTTGTACCTATGAGGATGGTTCTGGATTCCAGTGACTATATTACAGTCATCTCAACCTGATAACACACGGAATACAAAGGTACTTCATGGATTCGATGTATATTGCCTAGGCATTTAATAAAAGGGAATCAAACATTTAATAGAAGGGAATCAAAACTCTGCATCAAATGGCATGCAATTCTACATAAAATTACAGCCATTACATAGGACATGAAAATAAAAAAAAATTGCCCCATACTCTTGGCTCACTGCTCCCCATGAAAACAAGCAAATAAGTTCTTTACTGAAGGAACTCCATCTTTAAACCTAAATAAGATACCTATATCAAATTCTCTGCCCGTGAACAATCCAACATGGCCTTCCCTTCCCCACCTCAGCCCCCAAGATTTCAGCACAGATCGGCCACAAACTCTCAAAACCATCCCTGCAACCATAATATCAAGTTTTCTCCACTCTTACTTTCACAAAGAAAAGTGCGCGGTCACAAAGAAACACAGAAACAGAGCGAGCCAGAAGGGTTCTCTTGAGCCATCTAGCCTGACCTCTGGCTCCAGCCGGCTCCGCTCATGAAGAGCATCTAGGCTTGGGCGGGAGAGACAAGCCACACACTGCCCTAAACGCGATTGGTCCTCACAGGGAAGGATCTACTGAGGCCATTTCTGAAGGCTGCCCCATAGTGGATCGCCGAGTGAAGGCCAACACATCATCAAGGCAACGGCTCCAGCTCCGGGAACTACACACAGGAATGGGGGGTCGCACTGTGTATAATTGCTCGTTACAATCAGGAGCACAATGCATAAGTTGATTAGATCTCCTTTTTTACAGTAACTTGAAGGAAACAATAGGCTTTAAATTATCTTCTCCCATTAACGAGGATGCTTTTTGTGTAGCCTTGCCCAACTAGACTGCAGATAGCGAGTACTAGAATAAGAGGCTCCCCCCCTCCCCCTCCCCCTCCAAGCAGGCTCTCTTGTGAAAGGCATTCTCTAGGAAACACCAAACGTAAGAGCGATTCCTTCTTGGCAAAGACCACCTCAAGAGGCCTTCTACCTTGGAAACCACTTCAGAACAGGGATTCCCCTTTGGCAAAGGCAACCCACCTTCTCCTGCAGACACGGGATGCAGAAGAGCGTACCTGCTACCACACCTGTACCTTGCCTCAAAACGAGGCAGTCATCCCCTTTCTTCAGCACGATTGCTTTCCTCTTATACAAAATGCAGAACGACTAAAATACAGTCGATCGCTGGATAACAGCCAAATGAACAGGCCTCCTTGCTTTAAAATTGGCAGAAACTTGATCAGCAAATACGGGAGCGAATTCTCTCAAAACGATTCAACATGTTGTTGACATGCCGCTTCTCAACTAAACGATGGAACAAAATGGATGTCCAAATGAGACTCATTTGGGCTCGGAAATGTGACATGCAAAAATGTACCTAACAGCAAGCTGTCCCTTTCTGAAAAAAAACACGAAACAAAAAAAATTTTTAGGAGAGGCGTTTGGCGCTTGGGACAAAGAGCCATCCCTTCCCATTTCCCCACACAGCAAAGGTTTTCGGATTCACGGGGGAAAGAAGCATCTCCGTGATGGTGGGATTGGCGTGGCAAAGCAGTGAGCAAAAGATAAAGTGTCCGAACTCCCCCGTCCCCATTGCTTTGCCTTGGAAAAAAGGCAGCAGCTGGAGCATTGTTTGGATGTAAGACATGCTTTTGCCTTCAGATGTTCTACCAACAAAGTGCAAGGCAGAAACTCTTTGGAGGCGGATGCCAGTGGTGGGTGGGCCCCTGGTTTTTTAAATTGCAAATGCCTCTACACTTCACGCTCGTTTGAGCATCCGAACTCCCGCTTCGCTCTCATGAAAGGGGAACAGCATCCCGCCTTGCGTTGGTTTGTGGATGGGAGGAAGGTGGGAAGGTCTGAAGGAGGGAGCCCCTTCTACTCTGGGGTGATTAAAGATTTTGGTTGCACCGGGTTTTAGATGGGGTGAGAATCTGCACCATCCGTGGGGCTAGGAAAAGATGGGGGGCGCAAGCGCAACATCCACCCATCATGCTGCCCACACTGTGGAGGAAGTAGAAGTCAGCTTAGCTGGCTGGCGAAAAGGAGTACTTGCCACCTGATGGAGAGAAGAATAGGTGGCTTTCTGTGCAAGCGGCTGCCAGATGGGGGCTGCGACACAAGAAGCCAGGAAAGGGCAGTGATCGGGGGGTGGGGGGGGAGGAAAATGGGAAAGCATCCACAGTGGATCCTAAATGCAAGAACTAGTGGTTAAGAGCCAGTGTGGTGTAGTGGTTAAGAGCCTGGGACTGGGACTCAGGCGACCTGGGTTCGAGTCCCCGCTCAGCCATGGAGCCAACTGGGTGACTTTGGGCCAGTCACAGACTCTCAGCCCAACCTACCTCACATGGCTGTTGTTGTGGGGATAAGATGGAGGAGGAGAATGATGTAAGCTGCCTTGAGCCCTTTGTAGGAAAAAGGCAGGATATAAATCCAAAAATAAATAAATAATTAAACTAGCCTCAAGGTGTTGGAAAAACAGCTTTATTTCTTGGGAAATCCAACCATCTTCAACTCAGTATGTCACTGGGGGCATTCCTTGGGGGAATCCTTAACAGCTCTATCGGGACTGTCCCATGCATTTGAAGAAAGGCAGGAGTGTCAGGGTGGATCCTGCATAAACTCATGGACGTGTGGATATTCCAAATTCTGCAAAGTTCAACCTGCAATCAGCAGGAGAGCTCGTGCTGGCTCAGGGTCCTGGCTCTGTCCCCACCT
Source organism: Varanus komodoensis (assembly GCF_004798865.1). Classification (NCBI taxonomy): domain Eukaryota; kingdom Metazoa; phylum Chordata; class Lepidosauria; order Squamata; family Varanidae; genus Varanus; species Varanus komodoensis. The sequence goes on from NW_025335761.1 coordinate 60,947,737, forward strand.
CATCTGACCAACTGCTCCTTCCGTATTTTCTCTTGGGAGTCTTGGCACTCATCCAGGACGGGAGGGAACACCAAACTAAAGGAAAGCAGCAAGGCATGTCCCGCTGCCAGTTCAGGGGAACCTCACAGGTTGCCCTGGAAACCCGAGCCGTCTCGAAGCAGCTGGGTTCTGTGAGGCAACAAAGGAAGTGCCGGGGCCTGTCGGCCCTTTGTGGAGGCCGCTTGCCACGCCGCTGTCCGTCCTTGAACGGTGGTGGCAAGAGCAGGCAAGCCCAGACGGACGACGGAGCGGAAGGGGATTTGAGCCCACGAGCGCCAACGACCTCGCCAGGCCCAGGCGCATGGCCGGTCCTGCAAAGGGGCTGGCGCCGGGCCGAAAACAACGCAGATGCTGGCATGTGCCGACCTGCCCTCCCTTGGCTGGCAGAGAACGCAACCCTTCCAGGAGGGCCTCGGACGCCTGAACGCACCCCTTTCGAATCTGCAAGATGTTTGTGGTGTGGGTGCAGAAAAAGCTCCTCCACTTTCTGGGAGTTGCACAATTCCTTTTTCTCTTCCGAAGCGTGCCTAGGACTGTGCCAGAAATAGATCAAGGGGCTGGAACAAGCCCCACCAGGAAAGGTGACCTCTTAGAAAATGGGGAGGAAGAGGAGACGGGGAAAGGTGTGCAAAATTATCTTCTTGTAATAAGAATAAGAATTATTTATTTATTGCTATTCCACCCAACAGCTGAAGCTCTCTGGGTGGATTACAACACATAAAATGGAGGACAAAATTCAGGGAATAATAACAGCATCATGAAAATTACTATATAAAATCTAAAAGCCAACTTTTTAAAAAGCTACAATTTATACAAATTCAGTGATAAGACCTGGTTAAGCAACTGACATAAACCTGAATATAATATTAAAATAATTAATGGCCCTGTAGTCGAGGAGAGTTTACCTGGCATTGGCAAGACATTAAAGTTGGTACCAGGTGGGCTTCAGTGGGGAGCTGCTTCCATAACTGGGAGACCACCATTGAAAAGGCCCTGCTCCTTATTGCCACCAGCTGATTCTCTCTTGGAGGTGGCAACCGGAGGCAGGCCCCAGCTCTTGAGCGCAATGTCAGGGTAGACTGTAGTTGGGAAGGGGTTCTGTCAGGTGGTGTGATCCCAAGCCGGAACCTAAGGGGGCTATCCCATGAAGCTGATTGGCAGGAGATGGAGGACAAATGAAGAGTCTCCACACTGCACATGAGTAAACTACAGAATCTGCTCCGCAAGGGTTAGTGGCCATGTGGTTAGCTTTAAAAGGGGTCTAGACACCGACATGGAGGCCATGGCTATCACTGGCTCGTAGACCTAGTAGCCCTCCTGGATCAGAAGCTGCATGCCTGCCCTGTTTCTCTTCTCACACCTGTCATGCTGACTGGATGGGAGTTCATCCCACTCCGAGCTCAGCAGGGAAGATGGCCAAAGGTACCGGGACTCCTCCACTTGCATTAAAGACAGAGGCATTTCCCCTTTCGTTCCCACATTTGAGTATGTTTCGGTAGACTTGTCCCGGTGATCTACATCCCTCCTCTTCATCCCTTTCCTCCTTTCCCAGTCTGGTGCCCTGGTGCAGAGGGAGCCAGGGAGCAGGAAAGCCTCCACGGTCCCTGGAACCCCGCTAGCAGACCACTGAATCGATCTGTCCATCTTAAAGTATATTCATTTCAATAGAATTATTTTTCAGGGCCAGGAAAAACATTCTTAGTATTTCACTTTAAACCCTTTCAAGGTTTTCTGCTTGTACAGCCTCCAGTATCCCTGAGCAAAGTTCAGGTCACCTTTTGTCTCCTGGGCAAGGCAATTGAATATTTCCACACATAAAAGCATAATTAACCCATCAAAGGTGCCTAACGGTTGCCTAAAACTAACAGGACAACATGATGTGTCCTTTTCTGACTATGTCCCAAGTTTTACACTGTGACTGTGGGATTTCTTTTTCCAAGCCATTCACGAATGCTGAAACACAACTGACAACCTGAAACCATGAAACTCAATGCACCTGTTTACAAGCAGCTGATCTAGACACATTCTCTCCCTTGCCATCTCACACAACAAATACCATCTTGAGCATTGTGGAAAGCATGTATTTGGGGTTAGTTTCCCCCAGGAAGTCTTACCAAGGAGGTTAGTAACCACAGATGTTCACACATTATTATTAAAACTGCATCATACTTTAATATATCAGAATACTGCTTGTGGTCCTTTAGACAAGTTCACTCAAGATGCAGAGCATCCGCACAAACCAGGCCAAGTCCTAGGATAACAAAAACTGCTCTCTATGCATTGCAGCTACAACTTTCCAGAATCCAAATTTTCTACCATGAGATGTTAAAGAGATGCAAAATGCAGGTATTACAAAAATTTGGCTATTTTCCATCTCTCACAATTCCATTTTTCAATTCCCTTAAATAAATGATGGTCCAACACTCACCACAAGCTCGCTGAACATGAGATCCAGCTCTTCCACCGGTGGCATGGGGAAGCCGGGCTCCATGGCCGGCAGGACAAAGTTGCTGTCATTCCGCATCCGGTAGGTGATCTCCGGGTGGTCGTGACTTCGGAAGCAGCAGAAGATGAACGAGATCCCTCGACTGCTCCTTTTTCTTGGAGCCATGGCTGAAACCCTTATGCTTGTCTTTTCTAGACCCTAAATCCTAAAAGAAGTCAAAAGAAAAACAGGAAAGGTGGGAAAGGGAACATTAATGGCTTTGCTAGCAACTCAGAATCTGTTCATACTCTATACTAATATAGTAATGGGCAGAATCAAAATAAATAATTATGCTACCATGTTTCCCCCAAAATAAGACCTAATCAGAAAATAAGCCCTAGCATGATTTTTCAGGATACTAGTAATATAAGCCCTACCCCAAAAATAAGCCCCAGTTAAGATCGTCAGTCAGATGGATGGGAAAACACGGTAGTATGTCCGTTGCAACACACAATTGATGTATTGAATTATAAAATAATGTTAATATATAATTAAATATAAATAAATAATATTATTGCGATTAATACTTAAAATAAATGAAACTATACATTATAATTATTTGTAAATACTGAAGTGGGCACCTTTGGAGGAGAGGTAAATGCCTATGCAAACAGATGAACGCAAGACTTACTGCCGAATGACTAATCGGAGTACAGACACAACGCACAAATAACATTAATACGTAACGGACATACTTAATGCATGGATGCGAAATGCAAGATGAGTGAAAAAGAAAGAGTGATTCCGTTGAGTACAAGAAAGGAATCGTGGAGGCCTCTCGGGGCAAGAATCTTACAGCTTTCATAAGGAAGAAAAACATCACCTGAAAATAAGCCCTAGTGCATCATTTGCAGCAAAAATTAATATAAGGCTCGGTCTTATTTTTGGGGAAACACGGTATTAATCATGCTATAACAGCACGCAGCCACCTGTTCTGGCCACCTCTTTAAGCCCTCATTCCTTGGTCCCTACTACTAATATGAGCCCCTGTCTACCTCACAGCCTTGGAAATACCATGGTGGCAGCCGCTGGAGTCTGTCCCAGGGGCTGCCCGTGTCTGTCTGGAATAACTGCTGCACTAGCTAAGATACCGGAGTCACTGCAAGCAAAACATCCAGGTGATGCTACCTGAGGCAGCTGGGGAAAGGATGGTTTTGCCCTACGGCACAATTGCACTGACTGACACACTCGCTTCTAGACATGGGACATCTCATTCTTCTGGACATGGTGTGATAATATCAAAATACTGAAAACAGTAGTAGAACCAATAAAACACAAAGCTTAGCTCATGAGAACAAAATGGTTAAACTTCTTGACAGATGCTTCTCCAAAGCTGAAATGGGACCTTCTTATTCCCAAGTACAATGAAAAAGAAACAGCAGGATCGTGGAGTGTTGAAGAACAACACAAATACAATTTACATTTTGGTTTTCGTTATGACATGCTCCTTTGTATTCAGATCAGTCCTCAGCAGAATAATGCAGTGCTTGGGAAAGAAAAGGCAGCCTAGGAGCCCAGCCCTGGAGGCCAAGATGGAGAAGAGCTGCACGGCCACCGTGTAGTTCCCCTTCACGCTCAGGTACGTGGGCACAACAGCACCCAGATGCTGCTGAAACCAGCAAGCTGATGGTGGTCAGTGGGAAGACTTACCAGGCCTTTTGCTGTGCATGGCAAGACCTGGAAATTTACCATTCTTGGGGAGTGAAAGTTGGGTGAGCACTTCCCTCTTTATTTCACACTAGGCGAGCCATGACCCAGGACTCCTGATGAACAGCGAGGATGTGGATGAAGAGCACGGCTCAGCATTTTCTACTTGGCACCCTCTGCATGTGTGGAACAACAACCCCCATCTTCCCCAGTCAGTCAGCCATACTGACTGGGGCTGACTGAGGCTGGAGAGCTTTGGATGGGGATGGGGTAGACTGCTATCGTGAGATGCAGGTTTCCCAAAGCATCCACTTCCGGGGAGCAATCAAAAGCTCCGGAGGTGACACTGGAGCAGCAGACAGAGTACAAGCCTATTCCTTTATTTCTGAAGTAAACTTGTCCTGAAAGTCAGCTGTGACCATGTCCTTGTTTATCCCTGCGGGTCGTTTGCTCATTCAACAGATTCTAAAACCAATGCTCTTTTCTGTGACATTTTAAAAGCCATAATGCTTTTATGCCCTTAGCTTTCCTGTAAGATGGGTGTTGCTGGGAACCATCTCTCTTCTTGAATGAGAGAGACCAGGGTTTAGAGGCAGGCTGCTGCCTTCACCCCTCCCTCTCTCAGTTCTTCTGCCAGCTGGTCTGCACAGTTGATTCAAGAAAACCACAAAGTAGTAGTTACTATTTGCTGAGCAACAACTCACACCACTCCCTGCTTCTCCAAACATAAATGCAGAGAAGGCTGGAAAAACACACATGTGCGTGCTCAGCGAGAGAAAGTTCAGAAATGCTGAGACTTAAATGCTGAAACTCAAAAGTTTATTCACTTAAGATCTGAGAAACTGGGAGATGCTGAACAGGTAAAGGGAAATACTTCTGCATGCACTATGCAATTAAAGCATGCAATTTGCTAGCAAGAGAGCCAGGGATGGCCACCAACGTAGATGGCTTTAAGGGGATTAAAAGGAGGATGAGGCTATTCGTGGCAGATGGTCATGATGGCGGTGTATAACTCCAAATATCAGAACCAGCATCTGCACACTGAGTGCCTGGGAATTCGACTGGTGTGTTATTGTACCATGTTCTGTTTCAGGCTTCCTGCTGGAAGTCAGGAGGGCTCTGGGAGATCAGGATGTTGCTTTAGATAGGCCTTGGGTCCCACCCAGCATGGCTCTTCCTATGGTTTTAAGCAAAGTGAACTCTGCGCTCCCATCTCCTCAATACACATGCTGCCATCTCCATTTTTTCACTCAGCTTCTGAAGCCATCATTGCCTACCAAATTCTCCACTACTGATGAGCTCCTTCCATTCACTCAGGACCAATATGGTGGCAAGGGCTGAGCTAAAAGACGGTGACACACGCGCTGGTGACTTCCCGCCTAGACTTCTGTAACGCGCTTTACGTGGGGCTTCCCCTGAAGACAGTCTGAACACTTCAATTGGTGCAAAATAGAGCTGCCAGGTTGCTGACGGGGACGGGGCGTTATGCTCACATGACTCCAGTCCTCCATCAGCTTCACTGGCTTCCCATTGAAGCCCGGGCCCAATTCAAGGTGTTGATTATGACCTACAAAGCCCTAAACGGCTTGGGTCCTGGCTACCTGAACGAGCGCTTACATCCGTATATGCCCGACCGCCCTTTGAGATCTGCGGGAGAGTCCCTTCTCTGCGAACCCTCCATGAAAGAAATTAGGAGAATAAGTACCCGGAGGAGGGCTTTCTCTGCGGTGGCGCCCAACCTATGGAATTCACTCCCCAAAGAGGTCCGCCTGGCACCGTCGTTACTGGTTTTTCGGCGCCAGGTAAAGACCTTTTTATTTAAACATCATTTCAATTGTTAAAACATATGATCTGGCCTGGGCAACTTCTTCTTCCTTCTCTTTCTCCTCCTATATTTTTATTTTATACTGATAATTTTAATTTTGTATTTGTAAATCAATGTATTTTTTGTATTGTTATATTTAATGGTAATTTATTATGTACTATTGTATTTCAATGTATTTTATCATGTTGTAAGCCGCCCCGAGGCTTCGGCAAGGGGCGGCATAGAAATGTTATAATAATAATAATCATCATCATCATCATCATCATCATAGCACAGTGGCGAGGAACAGACTTTGCATGTGGAAAACCCCAGGTTAATCATTTTTTGACTGGGTAGCCTTCCAAATGGACAGAGGGAACACTGTGGACATAACCCACTTAGACTTCAACAAAGCTTTCAACATAGTGCCCCATGATGTTTTTATAGGCAAATTAGCAAAAAGTGGAGTAGACAGAAAAACTATTAGGTGGATCCAAAATTGCCTGCTAAATCGGACACAAAGAGGGGTCATCAATGCCACCTTCTCAGACTGGAGGTAGGTAACTAGTAGGGTACAGCAGGGTTCAGTCCTGGGCCCAGTGCTCTTCAACATCTTCATTAATGATTTAGATTAGGAAGTCCAAGGAGAGATACTCAGATTTGCAGACGATGCAAAACTGGGTGGAATAGTGAATACCCTGGAACAGAGAATGAGGATTTAGGGTGATCTTGATAAACTTGAATTCTGGGCTGAAAGCAACAGAATGAGATTCGACAGGGACAAGTGCCAAGTTCTCCACCCAGGAAAAAGAGACCAAATGCACTGATACAAGATGGGGAGTACGTGGCACAACAGAACTGAAAAAGAAAAAGACCTTGGAGTTGTTATGGACAACGGGCTAAATATGAGCCAACAATGTGATGCAGCTGCACAAAGAGCAAATCCTATTTTGGGATGCATTAATAGAAGTATCACTTCCAAAACAAGACGGGTACTAGTTCCCCTTTACTCCTCACTAGTCAGATCCCATCTGGAATACTGTGTCCAGTTCTGGGCACCAAGATTTAAGGAAGATGCAGAAAAATTGGGGTCCAGAGGAGGGCAACAAGGATGATCCAGGGTTTGGGAAGACTGCCCTGTGAGGAGACTGAGAGAACTGGACATGCTCAGCCTTGAGGAGAGAAGACTGAGGGGGGACATGATATCCCTCTGTAAGTACCTCAACGGCTGTCACAAAGAGGAAGGTCAAGATCTCTTTTCGCTGATACCAGAGTGTAGGGTATGGAATAATCAACTCAAGTTGTGACCAACCAGGTCCAGACTAGATATCAGGAAAAGCTTCCTCACTGTCCAGGCAATACAACAGTGGAACCAGTTGCCTGGAGAGGTGGTGGGATCTCCCATACCAGAGACATTCAAGGTGAAGCTGGACAGCCCTCTGAGGGGTTAGGGACACCCCTAACTGGTGACCTACAACAGCAGGGAGTTTGACCGATGGCCTTCATGGCCCCTTCCAACTCTACTATTGTTTGATTCTATGATCCCCAGCATCTCCAGGTAGGGGAGAAAAAAGAGTGCCTGCCTGAAGCCAGTGCTGTCAGTCAGTGCTGACAAAACTGATCTAGAGAGGCTGAAGCTCTGACTCAGTGTCATGTTGCAATGTGCTGATTATTACTGTTCAAAGCAGCAGGGGAAGGGCAGCCATCTGCTAATCTCTTTCGCCTGTTCAACAGCTTCAGAGTCTCCACCTGGATCACACGAGGCCGTGACCTTTTTTACGTGGTGCAAAGCAGCCTTGAGTAAACCTCTGAATGCTACTGAAATGTTCCTCGCCCAGATAAGCTCCTTGGCATTTATGCTTTGGGTTCCTGCAGAAGCCTATTTTAATCCCATGCCTTTGAACATCTCCATAACGTTGCTGAGTCAGTCCCCTTGACATGGTGAGAGGTTTCATCTGGATGCACAAAGCACCCAGGTCTGCTTCTGGGCCAACTCAGATTCAAATCCCGGAAGAGCTAGTGGTCCTGATGAACATCAATACATGCAAGGTGGATGAACAAACAAGAGGGAGGCCCTGCTGACGTGGTTGATCCGCAGCAGTTAAGCGGCATTCGGCCTGCTCTGGAGGAGGCGGACGGATGTCACAATCTGGAACATCGTGAGCACTGAACGTTTCCGCAGATTGTTCTATGATGGTATTACATTGCCTTTACACTCTGCCTTGTTCCCGCGTGCCAGGCATTCAAGAGGGCTTACATAGTCCGCTTCCACTCTACTTTCATCCTCACAACAACACAATTTTGAGAGGCAGGTGAGACTGAGAGTCTGTGAATAGCCTGAAGTCACCCACTGAGCTCCATGGCTGAGCAGGGGCCAGAACCAGGATCTCCTGGGTGCCAGCCCAACACTCTAAACCCGACACCACACTGGCCCTTGATCTGTTCACATTATTTTACCCACGGCAAATACGGAACGGGGCCTGAATCGCCATCTTTGATCCTGGACTGCAGGACAGCACTTATGCAGCACCAGTGTCTGCCAGTGCCTTCTCACACATTGCCCTGCTGAAATGCTTTGGAAAACCCTGTGAGGCAGGCAGGCCCTATCCTGCGAGTTGCAGAGGAGAACGCATGTCACAAAAACAGAGGCAGAACCTCCTGGGCAGGATGGACGGCTGCCCAGTTCAATGCGCAGTTGCCCACAACGGGCAACCAGATGCCTCTAGGAAACCCGTGAAGAGGACATGAGGGCAGAGATCATCCCACCCCTTTCTGGCACTCCCCAGAGGTTTAGGACTGGAGTGCCCATCATACGCAGCCAGCACGGGGGTGCCAGATAGAGGGAGGCTGATATTTCCTTTAATATTTCCTTTAAAACCTCACAGCCTGTGCTTTGACCTGAAGCCACCAAGAAAGATCAAAGATGGCGTGAGAGTCAAACCAAGGCCTTCCTGTCTTTGAGAAACAATAATGTAGGAAAGGCCTTGTGGTTGATTAGTCAATTGAAGGATGTTCATTAAAATCCCCACTCTTTCCTTGTCACTTAACAGCTGTTGAAACTGTTCAAGTACTCCAATGTGGAGTGTTTTGTGGGCAATAAGTGCTCTGAAGCAGAAGTAATTTCTCACTGGGGTCTACAGCGGAAAAAATGCTTCCACTGGGTTTTGCTATAGTTAAAAAGCACATTTGTTTCAATCACATTCATTTTGCTACTTATGAGCGATTCTGTCTTTGATTCTCGTAAATGCTTGTTTTCATTTCCCACTGCTTTCAATGCAAGATCAGGCAGCAAGGCGAAGAGGAACAGGCGACTGTCCCCAGCAGCTGCTTTTCGGAGTGCAGGGAACCTGCGGACACGTCTAAAAAGACTAGCAGCCATTTTCCGGGGTGTTTGAATCCCCCGGACCCTAATAGCTCTAAACACATAACGGCTACCTTACAAAGGAGGAAGCTGCTTTTTAGTATCTGGGATTATTTGTCTTTCATCAAATGAAAAATGAAAGCAAGGGAAAATGGCTCCCTATTAGGGTGGGGACAAACCTTTTTGGAGTCTGTACCTCAAGCATATGCAGACTTCTTTTCATGCTAAGTCTGCTCCTGCAAAATGACCCAAGCCAAGAGCCAAGCACATCCCGAAACCTATTTGTTTAATCTGGTCATTAGTTCTGAACTGAATCTACTTTCATTTCAAGTCCACTTTCAGCCCAGTGTTCTCCAGGCCCAATTTAGGGTGCACGTTTCTTGGCTGAAGGGAAATTCCCATGCAGAACAATCCTATGGACTCAAGGAGGCATGCGATAATGGGGATCCTACTGCTTGAACTTTGAGATTGACCAAATCTATCTTGCTTAGGATGGCTTTAGAAACTGGATAGAGAAGCTACGGAGCTAAATATGACTACTTGGGATAGAAATCGGCCTGCCAAGGTTTCTCAGATGGCTCCATTCCCTTGCCCCAAACCACTGATAGTTTGGTGGTTTCCTGTCTTTTTGCATTTTTCCCACATGCTAAAAGATTGACATGTCTCTTCTAATGCTTAGGAACTGGCAGTGAGACTTCTCAGCAAAAATATAGCGGTATTTTAGATATTTTGGTCCACCCATCGCTGGAATGTACCCCTAGAAACCTCCTCAGAATTGAATTCAGCTCCCAGGCAGAAATAGCTTTGAGGGTTTCAGGAGGGCAAGCATGGTTAGCTCTTTAATATTCTTCAGAATTTTATGGATTTGAGAGCTTTGACCCCAAAGGTCATTGTGGCCCAGCCCCCTGATCAGTCAGTCTAGGCCTGCTATGGCTGTCCAGTTTCTGCAGAAGCCAGCCCACCACCCTCAAGGGAGAATTCCACCACCGAAGAACTCTTGCCATTAGAAAGCTGATTCCAACACAGCTGTTCTCAAGCTGGTGCCCCCCACATTTAGGGCTGCAGGCCTAGCTTCCACCAGAGAGCACGGTCAATGCTGGGAGATGCCAACACATCTCAAAGGCGCCAGGTTGAAGGAGGCTATTCCTACAGTAGAAATCCGCTTCCTTGCCATTTCCATGCATCAGTTCTGGTCTTGATTTGTCTTACAGACTTGGCATTTGAAAGGATACTGAAGTTGTAGTGTCAGGGGGTTTGCTTTTAGACTCCATAAGCTGCATCAAGATACAATTCCTGGCAGCCAAAGAGGGAATTTGTTTTCCAAACAGATCAGCATTGGTTCTTCCCATACAAACTTCTACCTATATAATTTCTTGGCAACCATTCTAAGAGAAGCTTTACAGTGCTTGGATCCAAGGCAGTATTCAATTTGATTCTGTTGTTTTCTGGACCAGCTTCAACTATATAGGTCAGATCGGGCAAAAGGATCTTGGCAGTCCACTGGCCTGACACTGTGGATGCACAGACAGAATGAAGTGCATTTGGGGACTGGTTTTGCACAGAATCATTCATGGGTTAGAACAGACCCCAAAGGCACGACAGCAAGAGGTCATGGGCAAAAAGTGGATTAGATTTTAATGAGGAGGACAAAGCAAACTCCGAAGAGCAGGTCAATAAAACTGTGCTCAGTAGGGTGTCAGAAACATCTACGCATCAGACACCACCGATCAATACGTTTTAAATAGATGTTGAGAGGCAAAAGTAGCCAAATACAGTGACCCAGGGATGAACTAATCTCTCAGTTTCTGATTTTTCCACTCTTAGATTTGGGACGTCCTGTACTTTGAGAACTTCCTTTTTAAAAATTCATATAAAGATTCATAAGTAGTTTTGTGCACATTTTTCCTACACGAAACCATGCATTTCTGCAGGCCACGTTCTTAAGATAATGCATGATATAAAGCATGGAGGACCAGAGAGAACTTTGTGGCGGCTCAAATGCTCAAAGTCATGGAGTGGAGAAGTCCACCAGCAGCACCTTCTGAGACCTTCAGGAGAGAGCAAAACCTAAGCTCTGTCCAGACAAACACTTCAGATGTTATGGTGAATGGCAGCAAAAGCCACTGTAGGTTCCAGAAGAACCAACAGGGCCACACTTTCCCCATCCACTTCTGGTCTCGTAAGTCGTCAAGTCAGGGTGATCAAGGCTGTTTCTGTTCAACAACCAGCAGACAGGTCTAAGTAATCAATATTATCCAGCATGGCCTGGCATTGTGAGGGCAACCACATGCTACACAAAATGTCTTGCTGCAAAATGGGGAATTTGACCGGAAAACTATCTGCAGCCAGAGGATCTCCATTTGGTTTCTTCAAGCCTGTTCAGATATCACAGCAAGCTATCATGACAGGAAGGAACTGCAGGGAGTCCTGGGTTCACCCATTTCTCCTTCTCCTCTTGCACAGCTAGGAGGATGACTCAGAAGAAAGGAAAACAAATAAGAAGGCGTACAATACCATTTGGAACCCCACCCCCTGCTCTTTAAAGTGTATGGACCTCTTTCACCCCAAGGACCAAATTCCATTATGAAGGAACTATCCAGTCCACCTTCCAATGACCAGCAGGTCCAAAGGTGCACAGGGCTAAAGGACTGGGGCTAAAATACCAAAATATAAACATATATTTTAACTTTGTATGCCAGTAACAAAGTCATAAGGAGATGCATTTTAACCTTTTCAGAATTGGGCAAAATTGAGGTAGGGCAGAAGATAGTGTACAGATTTCTGGGAAGTCCTGCAGTGGCAGAGTAGACCTCCCGGAAAGCTGGACATGGTCCCTGGGACTCAGGTTTCCACCCCTGACCTTGAAGGCTCTCAGACTTACAGAAGAAGAAATCAATGTTTCACTAAGATGGTATTCTTCATTCAGAGAACAATGTGCAAATCATTCCCAAAAGGATAATTATGTATTTCCAAATTGATTAGCTGCTGCCAATCCTATTCAATCTCATTGATTGATAGTTGGATGGATGGATGGATCTTATATACCACTTCAATAGTCTTACATGACCCTCTAAGCATTCACAATCACAACAATATAAAAAAAGATAATAAAACAGTTTAAACAATGTGCATATAACAATATTATAAATATAGCAGCTGATAATATTAATCTAAGCATGGCGTATTAAAATTATAAAAATATTTTAAAATCATTGAAAAAATGTCAGTTTTTAAAATATCTGGAGAAAAGAGCTGTTTTTGCAAGGCACCAGAAAGACTGTAACGCAAGCGGCAGGCAGCTGCTTTCAGGAGGCTGTTCCACAGGTGGTGAGCAATTGCCAAAAAGGCCCCTCTTCTGTTTGCCATCCTTCTCAGAGGATGGCTCTTTCAGAAGGGCCCTGAACTTGACCAAAGGGGTCAGGTCAAGTTCAGGATCTGGCAGCCTCAAACGTGAGATGTTGCCGTCTTTCATATGGCCAGAACCAGAAGGGTCGTCCCATGAAACCGATTGGTGGGAGACTCAGGACAGATTAAAGGAAAGGCTTCTCCACATAGCACATTGCTGAACAGTGGAACTCACTGCCACAGGAACTCTTGATAATCACCTATCTGGGTGGCTTTAAGAAAAGACTGGACAGATTCATGGAAGAGAAGGTCATCAGTGGCCTCTAGTCCTGATGGCTCTAGAAAACCTTTAGTATCAGAAGTAGCATGACTCTGTGTACCAGTTGCTGGGGAACATGGGTGAGAGGGTGCTGTTGTATTCCTATGCTGCTGGTAGGTTTCCTGTTGGCTAGTATGGGAGCAGAATGCTGGACCGGATGAGCTCTGAGGCTGATCCTACATGGTTTGTCTTCTTTCCTCCAGAATTCTGGCTTCTTACTGCGTACCAAAAGCTTGTTCTAGTTCTTTCAAGTGCACTCCTATGGATTTTACACGCACACACACGCACGCGCACACACACACACACACACTTCACCAGTTCAGACACTGGTAGCACACCATTTTCCCCAAGGCACGGTCTGCAATTTTGAGAACTGCTGGTGCCTCTGATGAATTGCTCACCATTCTGCTTATTACATTAAATCGAGCATAAACAAACCCCGACACAACAGCTGCTGGAGGGTTTCAAACAGCAGCCACGAGAAACCTGTTATAATCCAAAAAATCTCAAAAATGCAGCTTGCAGTTACCCAGTTGATACAGTGCCGGACAGCGTTGCGGTCCATTGCCATGGCAACGGCACAAGATGATGGCTTTGTGTATACCGAAAGGTTCAGAGCTGAGTGATCTGGAAATTCTGATTTCGCTGCCAGATAAGAGGCTTAAGATGGGGAAGCCGAGGAGTCTTCCAATTTGTCACACTCTAGGGATTAACGGTGAAACAGTGAGCAGTGAAACAGAATGACCAGAAAGTGTGGCGTTCCATTTGTCAAATCAGCGCTAGCGTGAGTGTGCAAACACACACAAATAATTAAGAATGCAATCGCTATACGTCAAAGACAATGAACCTATTATTGTAGTAGTAGTAGTAGTTGTTATTATTATTATTATCATTTGTGCAGAATTCAATTGCTACATTTATCCCGCTGATTAACAGCCCTGGAAATTTGGTCATTAGCATCCCTGAATTTTATTCACCACCCTTGTCAATTAAGGCATCTTACTGGGTTATGTCATTGTTATTGTTATTATTTTGCTTAACTTCTCTTTTCTCCTTACTGACACTACTCAGAGCTGCTGAGCCATAAGGTCAAATTTTACTCCCCAGTACTGCTTTTGCATCAGGAGCAACTCCCCAGGAGCAACAACTTCGGGGTAAAGCATTCCCATTTCACAGAACTGAAAAGCTGATCTGATGGATTCTTTCCCCAGAAACTACCCAGGTAGCGCATGAGGACTCAAAGGTTTGAGGTCAGGTCTGCCAATGCCACTACAACACTCTCGTGTCTGAAGCATCCCGGAGAGACCTTGTTCTCACAGAGACGATAAACCTGGATCTGGACTAGGCTATTTCAGGCTGCAAGTTGGAGTTCACATAGTAGCACACCCTTTTCTACAAAACATTTAAAAAGACTTAAGCAGCCTTATGTCAGGGAGAAGGTTCAAAGCTCCAGGCCAATATCTTCAGGAAATGGGGAAGTAAGTATCAAATTCATGCAACATAATAGTGGCATCTACAAATTTTTAACTGTGAAGTTGGCATGCTAAGAGGTGAATCCAGGGCCATCTTGATCTTGGTTCAAGAGAGTGGTTTTGTTTTGGAGCTCAGCCACCATCTCTGCCTTGTACTTAGGAACTTGGGCAAATTACTTTTCTGTTACCAATTGTTTTCTGTGAAAGGTATGCTTTGTGACCAGCCATGTCAAACACTGCAGCCATTTCATCAATGGCCAAGGCAGTCGTTTTGTGATAGCACCAACGACACTCCCTTAAAATTCCAAATGTGCCCACTGGCCCAGAAAAGTTGAATACTCCTCTCTTTATTAAAGGTAAAGGTTTCCCCTTGACGTGAAGTCCAGTCATGCCTGACTCCAGGGGGCGGTGCTCATCTCCGTTTCCTGGCCGAGGGAGCCAGCGTTTGTCCGCAGACAGTCTCCGTGGTCATGTGGCCGGCATGACTAAACACCGAGGTGCAGGAACGCTGTCACCTGCCCACCGAAGTGGCACCTTTTTATCTACTTGCATGTGCATGCTTTCGAGCTGCAAGGTTGGCAGGAGCTGGGACGGAGCAACAGGAACTCACCCCGTTGTGCAGATTCGAACCGGTCCAGCAGCACAGCGGTTTAAACCACTGTGCCACCTGCAGTCCCTTTATTAGGTGAACTCAAACTTCACAAAAATGTGGAAACAGCTAAGAACTCCAAAGATTTTCTGATGTTTCAGTTGGTCTAAGAAGGGTATTATACTATATTGCTTCTGTGTTTTTTCTTATGTCCCACATAGATGCCTTTGTTTTTTCTAGAATATAACGATCAGAGTTTATCATCTGTCCTAAAATGCACAAGGTCATGAATGGGACTGAAGGTGAAGAGATGAAGAGAGATGAATTAATCCAAGCACTTGGATCCCCCAACAAAGTTAGGGGCAGAAAAAGGAAGAGTGTCAGAAAATGCATGTTAATGGACAGAATTAAGTTCAATAGCTAGTGACTGCCACTAATTTAAGAGGGTTTTTTTTAAGGGGGAATTATTCACAATTTACAAGAAGCCTAACTATCCATTGGCAGATCTAAGAAGAGAAGTAGAGGCAACTAGAAGCAACATAACTCTTACTGCTGGACACAATCAAGACGTTCGGCCATTGAACTCTGTCTTTCTGCAGGCTTCCAGAAGCATCCGTCTGGACAATGTTGGAGAGGGAATGCTGAGCTAGATGGACTCTTGCCTGGTCCAGCAAAGCCGTTATTTGATCTGCTGAAGTTCTCCTAGCTTCAAGTTATTTGAGACCGCTGCCCAAAGCAAAAAATCCATTTCAAGGGTGACCGTCTCTGCTACAGCGACGTGGCATGGATCCAGAGGCCAAAGAATAGCTTAATGGATTTGGAGAGTCTTGCTTTTTGGCAAGGGTGTCCTCTTCTTTCTTCTTTTTCCAAAAAGCAGGCTAGCAGTACATCACTTGCTCATTATCCAATAAAAAGAACTGCTATGCCAAATTCACAGAGGAGGGCTACAACGAAGCGGATTAAATATCCCTGACAGCAGCATCAGCAATGCCATTCCGTTCCCCAAAGAGCACCTGAGATGTAGACACAGACAAAACATCACAATGTCCATCTCTTTCCCTATCACCTGAATCTAGTATGTGAAAGGAATGAAGAAGATTGCTAACTTATTCAAACAGGTTGGTCTTTTATCTGATGCAGATGTTCAGGGACTCTGAGGTTACGCTAATTCACAACCACCACCCCACCACCGTTGTTAATATTTGAAAGGCCAGATATAGGCTACCTCTTCTGAGCATACCTTCTTGTTGCTTTGCTCCACGCCTTTCCTAGCTCACCTCAGTTGCTCTTGTGCACAGGTGGTTGCTGAATCCTTAACTGGGAGGATCACAAACGCCTCACCTGTGCTGGCAGCACGGGGGCACCTAGCAAGCTTGGCACCTGTATTAAAAATCAGATTTCCCATGGGATGTGGATCCCCGAAGTTTGAGGAAGTTCCAAAAGCTGCTGCTTAGAAACAGTGCAATCCCTGCCCCAACTTCATTAGGAGCACTTTTTTCCATAACATTCATACCACCACTTCAGTGGCGATTTAACAGCTCCTATTCTTTGGTTCTGGCTGATTTATGCTCCCTTGCAATGAAAATAGCAGATGATCTGATGTTGCCAGCACCCTCACTTTTTCAGCTTAGGAAAGATGGAAGTCACTTGCCTAAACCCCCCCCCCCCCCAAAAACCCCCCCGCTTTGTTTTAAAGGTCCCAGGAGAAACAGCAGCAAGAAAAACTTTCTCCCGATTGTCTCTGCGGTAACAGAACACCAAGGTAATGCTAGCCAAGTGGCAAATCGCCAGTGATATGGGCTTGGTCAATATCAAGCCCACCTTTCTCCAACCTGGGGGCTTCCAGATGTGTAGAACCACAACACCCATCATTATCAATAGGCATGGTTTAGTAGTCTGACACATCCGGGGAGCACCAGGTTCAAGAAGGCCGATTAAGTCTAAGATCCTTTGGAGGAAAAGCTCTGGTGTGAAGCTCTGCCTTGCTTATGGTGTGACACACCTAGCATAAAAATGCTGCAGTTTATTAAAAGGCTCTGCGACACTCCCCATTGTGTTGTTCTGCCCCATCTCCGCTGCCAGACGGCTTCCCCTTAAGTGACTGGCGCCCCCCATTTTAGCTAGTTGATGGCATTCAGCCAATTGCCTTCACTAGATTATTTGCACGCTTGTCCTGCTCTGAGAGGAAAACACGGCTCGGCCGCCATCTTAAGACACGCGCATTTGTGTCCAGTTTCTTTGGCAAGAAGCGCCGGGACAAGATTTGCATAACCGCACTGCAAGCCCGGCATCTGTGCCAAACCTTGAATGCCCCTATCAGGAACATCAAAAGTTACTGTAAACAAGGAAAAATGCTTGTGGGACTCAAAATGTGTCTCAATGCATGGAACCTGGCCAGGAAGTTCTTGCGTGTCAGCTTCTCTGCTTTGGGAGGAGAGAAACGCTCCATGCCCATCCAGGAGGAGAAGGCAGCAGCTTTCTGCATTCTGCTCTGAGTCATCCTCCGCTGTTTACAAGGAAGTGCTTCTCCTGCTGCTAATGATGTGTTCGACTTTTAAAGGCCTATCTTTAGATCAAAGTCAGCACACAGCTCAGCCCCTTTTATCAAGTCTCCCTGGTAGACCAGGTGACTGAGACATGTGTTCCTACCTAGGGGGAGAAGAGGAGGAGGGGAGAAACTCTGTGAGCTCACCGAGGAGGAGAAGCGGAGGGCACACGGATGGTGCTTGTGAGGGAGCAGAAGGGGCCCAGCTGAAGCCTTCGGATAGGCTGAAGGCCCTGCCCAGGACTGACATCCGGGGCAGGCATGGTTGGCCAACTGCCAAGGGTCCTCCCCCCAGCACGGGTCCCCCGGAGTGGGCCCCCCTCTCCCCCCAGGGCTTGCCTGCCTCTCACTCCTGCCAGGCAATACTGGTGGCGAGCGGAAGGGCAGCCAGCGCCACTGCCCGCTTGCTCACCCACGCTGCGGCGGGGAGGCAACAGACCAGGAGTTGCAGGTGACCCCAGTGGGGAGAAGGCGGATGCAGTCGGGGAGGGGGCCAGAAATCTGCAGCCGGCCCTGCCCTGTCCCAGAGTGGTGTGTTTGGGACACAGTCTAAGGCTGCAAGGAGCACACAGTCTGGGGAAGCTTCATGCGGTGCCAGCCAAGGAGGTGGGGTGGTGCACCGTGGTGGCCTGCAACAGCAGGGGTTGGACCTGATGGCCTTCATGGCCCCTTTCTACTCTACTGTTCCATGATATCGCCACCATGACCAGCTTAGACTTTTCACTCCCCTCTAAGGTGGAGCAGTTATTTAAGGTGCTGGTGAGCCCTAAATGACTTAGGGCCTGGTTACCTGAAGGAGCGTCACCTTCCCTATGTGCTTGCCTGCCCCTTAAGATCTGGAGCAGACGCCCTTCTTCTGGGTGCCCTCCCCGAAGGAGATTAGGAGAGTGACTACCTGGAGAAGGGCCTTCTCTGTGGTGGCCCCCCAATTGTGGAATTCATTCCCCAGAGAGGTTCGCCTGGTGCCATCACTTTCTTTTCGGCACCAGGCTAAAACCTTTTTATTTCTCCAATGCTTTAAGATTTGATAGTTTTAACTGGGGTTTTATTGTTGGTTGGAAATTTTAATAGGATGCTGTGTTTTATTTTATTTTATATTGCCTTATTGTTAAACCAGGGATGCAGTGGGGCAGTGGGTTAAACCGCTGAGCCGCTGGGCTGGTTGATCGAAAGGTCGACAGTTCGAACCCGCAGATGGGTTGAGCTCCCCTACTCTGTCCCAGCTCCTGCCAACCTTCCAGTTCAAAAGCATGCACCTGCAAGAAGATGAAAAGGTGCCACTTCGGTGGGCAGGTAACAGCGTTCCGTGCACCTCGGTGTTTAGTCACGCTGGCCACATGACCACAGAGACTGTCTGCAGACAAACGCTGGCTCCCTCGGCTAGAAAACGGAGATGAGCACTGCCCCCGAGAGTCAGGCATAACTGGACTTTAATGTCATGGGAAAACCTTTACCTTTTATTGTTAAACCATCCTGAGACCATGGTAAGGGACTTTAGGAAAGTTTTAAATAACTAAATAAAGTTGAGTTATATGTGCTGCAATGTGGTGAAGCGCCAGAGGCCTGCCTCACAAGGGTGGGAACATGAAGCCAAGTACGAGGAGGCCATGGCACTGACTTGTGCCCCACTGGCGTGAGCCGGAGAGGCAACAGCAAAGAGTCGCTGAGAAGCAGAGGACAGGAAGAACGGCTGAATCTGGGGGCACTGCAGATACGTTGGGGCGTATTTCTACGCTAAGAGGTGAGATGAGGAATGCACTGCAGCCTAGGCTATTAGATCACCCCTGTGCTTGCCTGCCCAAGGATTAAGATCTGTGGCAGAGGCCCTATACCCTGGCTCTCCAACTAGAGCCATTAAGCTGCCACAGACTCGTGACAGAGCTTTCTTCATGGTGGCCTTCAGCTTTGACACGCCCAACCTATGCCCTCATCACTCTCAATTTAAAGAAAACTTTAACAACATATTTAATTGGCTCTGCGAACGGTGCTTAAAAATCATTAGCTCTGGCTATGTGCGCCCATCTAAGGATACTGTTTATATGTTTGTGGCTTTCTAATATTGTAATCCAACCAGTGTGCCCTGAAAAATAGGTTGAAAATCTTTTAAATGAACGAAACAAAACGGATAGCCTGACCGCAGCTTTTTCACATCCAGATCTGATAAACCCAGCAAAGCAGAACAGAGCAACTATTTGGAAAGGTTTCTGTTCTGCCCCGGGGGACGGGATAATCCGTCAGGTTGCTTCCTGAGCTGTGTCAGTTTGGTGATTCAAAACAAGCCCAAGTAATCCCGAAGAGGCATCTCTCCTCGGGATACCTGCTCCTGGATACTAGAGAGGGGCCCATATAGCACATACCATCGGCTCATGAAGGCCAGCATGGCGTGGTGATCCGAGTGCTGGGCTGGGACTCAGGAGATCTGGCTTCTCGTCTCTACTCGGCCATACACTCTTTGGGTGACTTGGGGCCAGTTGCTGGCACTTGGCCTAACTTACCTTAATTCTGGGGAGTGAGAAAGACCATTGTTGCTCTTGGCACACATTTTCAAGGCCTGCTGATTGGAATTCGAAGGAGGAAGACGAGGACGGGGCCTTGGAATGTGGACCAGTTCCAGACTTTATGGCGAGGGAAGCAGATACGTTTATCTCAAGGCCGGACTCCCCAGGTGCATAGGCAGCCTCTGGGAATCGCCGAGGTGAACAGTTATCAGGAAAAGGCTTGGGAAAGGGAGTTCTTCAGTGACAGACAAGGCTCTTGACCCCCTCGGCAGAGGACAGTGGGCCAGTCAGAGGACTGGCATGCAGAGAGGAGGTGTACTCAAAAGGCTCCTACCAAACTTACTCTTAAGGAGAATTCCTACAAGTAAACACTAGACTGGGTTCAACAAACTTCTCTGCGCATGCTCAAAGATTCTTCTGGATGCTTGTGCTTCTGAAAAAGCTTTGGTCAATAAAGAATGTTTGGCAAGAAAGGTTTGTGGCTGTTGATGTGGGAAGGGAGGAATTGTGGCTCATGAGACTCATGGGGTTGTTGCTTTGAGGATACAAAGGGGAGGAAGATGGTGCTTAAGGGCCTAACAAGAGGAATAAAGATGGGTTATAGATGTTTTGTTTTCACCTGAATGGGCATAAACCGACATCAGTACTACCATCGCCATGCCAAGCACCATGAAAGCACAACCTAGGTCCACTGGGAAAAAGTGAGCACGGTTTACTATAGAAGGAACCTTCACCCCAACCCTAACCACGAAGACCCCTCCCCACCCCATGACCCACCCAACTACAACTATGCAGGTGCTTGAATAACAGCGAACAATGGGGTTCCCCACTGAGCTACATTTGCACATTTTTCATGCTGAAGCAAGCAAGCGAGGGTACAAGGGCGTGACGTTGGCGGTTTGCTTGAGCGTAGCCTACTTTGTTGTCATCCTTGCGTAGCGTGCACATTCGTTGGGGTTCCTGTTCTTGTTCACGCGAACAGGACACCCTGATCATGCTTTCTTTTACCCGTGACGAGCCATGTCCTGGCTGCATGTTTGATTATGGGGGGGGGGGGTTACAACATTGCATGCTAATTTTCTAGTTGCTTCCTTTGACCCAACGACGCATGGAGGCCTATGGCCCTCCTAAATTTAATTTGGCATTGATTCCTGTGCTTCTAAACCAGCATGAACTATATATTTAACTAGGTCTGTTCAACATTTTATTCTGCCTTCTAAATGTCCTCTCTGTGACTTCACCCTTATAATGGGGAAATTTTCAGAAGATAGATGAACTTTTTGGCCCATACAGAGCAGAACTTTGTATCTGTCAATTAATAAAGGAATCAAATCCCATCTAATACAGTCTGCTGTATTAAAAAGGTACTTGTTTGGGAATAATTCCTTTTGCTACCATAATACCCTGAATGACTTGTCACGTGGTGAACAAAGAACAAAGTTCAGAGTTCAGGACAGACTGGAAGAAATTTAAACATCTGAGAGTTAGTTTGGATTGCTCATTTGTGAACCAGTCCCATCTCTCCATTCCATAGGATTCAGTTTGTCAGATATTCCAAGCACCCAAAGACAGAGCAAAGCGGGCTTAAATCAGCCCTCTGCAACCAGCTACACTCCAGATATTTTTTACTTCAATTCCCATCAACTACACCCAGCATGACCTGTGGTCAGCACTGCCGGCAGTTATAGCCCAAAACAGCTGGGAAAGCACTAAGCACAAATATGAAGCTATTTTTGGTTTTTTGGGGCCACTTCTGGAATGACACCCTTGGGAGTGTCCCTGCCATGGAATTTGGTCCTTTGGGAAATGGGGGGGCAACACGCCTACCTTGCAAATACTGTGACCTGAGCAATCAGATTTGGCCAACCCGGTCCTTAACAACTTCTTAGCAAGAACTAAGAAAAGCCCTGCTGGGTCGGAGCCAAGGTCCCTCCAGCCCAGCACCCCACTCACAGGGTGGCCAACCAGCTGCCCCCAGGATCCCTCCAGCAGGATGCGTGCAAAACCTCCTTCCTTCCGCCCAGCTCCTCAGCCACTGGTGTGTGCAGGCAGGCCAGCTCTGGAGAAGGAGGGAGCCCATGGCCAGCAAGGCTAGTAGCCTCCATCCAGATTGGAATTGCTGCCATGGGAAGTGCTGATGGCCGCCATAGTCCAACTATACTCTGTGTGAAGAATATTTCCTTTTATCTGTCCTACCCAGTCAGCTGTCATGGGATGAAAAATGTCTCCCTCTCCACTTTCTCCACACTGTGCGCTCTTTTAAGCCCCTCTATCGTGTCTCCCCGTCCTCGCCTTTTTCTCTAAGCTACACAGTCCCAGGGGTTGTCGTTGCTCCAGCCCCTTGACCATTTTTGTTGCCCTTCTCTGTACCTGTAACAGAGGTAATACAATGAATATGGGATACTGTACAGAACTGGAGGGTTGTCCTGTTCCCAGCCTAGCCTGAAATCTTGTGTCCCCATTTCACTGTCCCACACACAGGCAGTGAAACTGGGAGAACTGTTCCCAGCTGCCTCCAAAGTTATTCCCCATAATGTGGTGGGACCAACAGTACATCACCATATGGTATTGTTTCCTTGGGGCAGTTGGAGATAAAAATGGCAGTCAACAGATGATCAAAGAGAGCCACCCCCATGAAACCGGCAGCGGCAAAAAACTAAGGAAAGGTAATTTGTCCAATCCTTTCTGGGTATCTCTTCCTGCAGGTTTGAACTGAAAACTCCTGAAGAAGTTTCAGTGCCGTTTAAATAGATGCAAACATTTGCATTCCAGCTTACTGATTCCTAAGATAGCTAACAGTTTTTAAAAGCAATAGTCAGACATGGATAAAATAAATACAGAATTAAGAGTATTTTTAACAGATGTGTGTCAAGGATGGAGGACCTGCTTTCCACAGGGGATCCCAATCCAGCCCACTAGCTTTCGCGGCAGACTCCCCATCTTCTCCCCAGGACTGAAGCAAGGCTCAGCACTAGAGAAAGGCTGAGCTCAGGCACCCTGCTCTAATCTGCCATTACTGAAGATCAGAGATAAGAGTGAGTTGCAGCCCTTCTCTAGAGCTAAGTAGGAAAAGACTGCGCCTTTTTCTGTGCTCAAGAGGCATTGAGCGATCACTGAAAGGAGCCTGGAGACAGCAGGCAGGGTGGCTCTTGGTATCTCCTGCCCCCAGGATGGTTTTGGGAGGCTCCCCAGGGCCAAAACTGCTCCCTACCAGCAAACATAACACAGATTTGGAATTTGATGAAATTGGATCAGGAATGAGATAAATAAATCCTTCACCTGTCACCTAAAATCATAGTGGGTGGAATGGGGAATAGTTCCCAAAGGCAAAGCACCAAAACAGGAGCCAAGAAATGCATCTGGCATCCTTATTTATTTATTTATTTATTTAGAAAATTTGTGTGCCGCCCCATTCGCCGAAGCCTCACAACATAAATCAATTAAAATAATATAAGTTAACAATATAAAATAAGTTAACAATATAAAATAAGTTGCTCTGGCCAAAGAATAAAATAAATAAATACTATTAACAGTTAAAATGACGTTTGAATAAAAAGGTCTTCGCCTGGCGCCGAAAAACAAATAACGACGGCGCCAAACGGACCTCTCTGGGGAGCGCATTCCATAGATCCTTGGACCAGAAGGACCTGCCCTGGGCCCCTGCTGGAAAAGGGTGGGGGTCTGAGCAGTGCCAGTTCTGGCTCTGGTAATTTCCCACAATGCATTTGAGGCAACATCAGTGTAAGGCACTCTGGGAAAGGAAAATGCCACTAGATTTAATCTCCTGGTTCTTCTTGCAGCACTTCTCCGAGGTCTGCTGTCAACCACCAAAAGGTATGGGTGCGGAACGTCCCCCAGCCAAATGATCCAGAGCTCCCTAAAGCCCTGGTGCAGGGCAACCACTAAGAAGGCCCTGCTCCACCCAGGGTGCCTCACCCCCTGAGGCATGTTAAACAACGTCTCTCTTTGACTGGGCGGGACCATTACCCATCAGCATTTCTGTATCCGTGACAACTGATAACCCACATCTGTGCTGGATGTGGCACAGAAATAGGGCCAACATGAATGAGGAGAGAGGCTGGTCACATGAAGCTTGCACTGATTTCCTGAAGGACAGACAGGGATCCAAGAGAGGCTCCGGAAAGTTCCCCCTAGGACACAGCACTACGCCTAGTGCTTGATTTGGGGGATCAAATGCCAGGAAGTCAAGGGCTTCTGGCTGGGTCTGCCAACACCTAGCACAGTTTGGAAGTAAACCCAGCGCGACTCCATAGGAAAGCCCACTTCTGGCTGAGTTATTCTTGGCTTTTCAAAATGTGGTTATGGAGTTTGACTGAACCGCCACCCGCCCTGCCTCAGGCAAATCCCGTAAAGAGTTTCATTTAAATCCATGTAAAGGAAGCACTTCCCCCTAAAACTTTTATCATGCAGAGTCTGACATGCTTCCTAGCCCTTTAATAGGAACTTTTGCAGAGAGGAGAGGAGAGGAGAGGAGAGGAGAGGAGAGGAGGAGTCAAGTCTGTATTGGGGTCTGGAATCCTGTTAAACATCAATAGTTTCCCAAGCTTCGCAAGTCCAACACATCTGGGGGTGCAAGGCTGGGGAAGGCTGGTTCATGACATACCATCTCCTCTTCTGCCTTTGCAGAGTGTGGAGCGGTTACTAGCCCACTGAAATCCCTGCGCTTGACAAAACAGCACACAGTGCTGTGTCAAAATACCATTTTAGGGGGATCCATGCAAGAACTGATAACCTAGAAGCCATATGTCACCCCATCAATGCAGGTGAGCATGCCGAATTCTCTTGCATGACTCCCTTCACAGCCAAATTTGTCTGCCTTGAATGCAGCTCTGGATGAGGAGGAGAAAACAGGGAAAATATTCTTCAGCTCTGAGAGGGCAGTTCTATTTCTTCTGCACAGCAGCACCGATATTGTGGTGTTTGCTGCAATTGTAGCAAGCGTAAACGGGAGAACTGCACACCTGCGGGAATTTCCCTCAGTGTTAATACAGGCACAGATCATCTTTAGCCCAGTTCGGTTTCCCAGCAGCTTCTTCTCCATGTCTCTCCCCATTTCCAGGTAGGGAAAGGTTGTCAGTGGTGGTAGCTTGCCTTGCGTACTTCTGAGTAAACAAGCCAGTCATGCTTATTTCTGAGTAGACACAGAAACATAGAAACTGAGTGAGTCAGAAGGGGCCTCCTGGGCCATCTAGTCTGATCTCTGGCTTCAGCCACTTCCGCTCATGACATGCAGAGGCCTGGCACTGAGAATGCTATCTGAAAGTGCTCCTGAGTAGCTCATTCATTCATTCATTCATTCGATTTATATCCTGCCTTTTATCTACAAAGGGCTCAAGGCAGCTTGCATCATTCTCCTCCTCCATCTTATCCCCACAACAACAACCCTGTGAGGTAGGTTGGGCTGAGAGTCTGTGACTGGCCCAAAGTCACCCAGTTGGCTCCATGGCGGAGTGAGGACTAGAACCCGGATCATCTGAGTCCCAGTCCCATGCTCTTAACCACTACACCACACTTACTACTGACTAGACATTCAGAGGTACATCTACCTTACTTCTGGGTAAGCCCAACATCAGTAAGAATCACATTCTCCCCACAGACCTTTCCCAGAATGGAATCCAGTCCGTGGACTGAAAGAAATTCCCCACCACTGGTTTGCTACAATGCACATCATGTCACATATAGGGAGGTGTGTTTCCAGTCGATGGAAAGTGCAAAAATAAAGATATTCACAAGAAGTTGCTCCCCGTTTCAGAAAAATACAAGGGCAAAGAGCAAAGCTATTCCGTTTTGGAGAAAGGGGACAGAGTGCATTCTAAATAATCCAAAATCTTTGCCACACTGGGCAGAAAACAGACCTGATTTCCCCAACCCAGTGCCCTCCAGACTTTTGGTACTACAAGTCCTGTGTGCACCAGCCAGCATGGCCAATGTCTGGATATGATGGACATTGATGTTCCAAAGCCTTCTAGGACTTTGGGAAGCCAGTAATTTTCTCCGATGTCACCCCCAAAGCTCCCTACAGCTTGCATTCTATTTCTTGCTTGCATTTTATGGAGTGAGGACTGTACCGTAACTGCAGTTGTGGCCATGGTACAGCCACTGTTTCTTCCGGGAGGGTGATTAAATGAGTCTCGGCCAAGGAGTGCCTTGACTCCCTTTCACAGTGTAGACCAAAGAAGGTTCCATTCATGCTGAACTTAAGAGACAACGTACCCAAACACAACTCTGAGAAGCCCGGTTATCTGGAATTTGCCTTCCTAGCAGGAAGGGGAAAAGCATCATTTGCATTCCAAAATCTCCTTCCCCTCTGGATGGATTAAAGAGAACAAGAAAGTCACAAGGGTGAAGGCAGAGGCACCAGCCGAGGCGTCTTTGAATGGGTTCCAAGCTCAATGTTTTTCTTCCCCCACAGATTACTGGCAACTGCTTTCGGTTCCATCCTGCTCATATGGGCCAATACAGTTTCTGAAGAATGCAGCTTTTAAGAAGGTGCCTTTCTGAATGGCAAGCACTGACTGCACACTGAAGCAATGAATGGGAGAGCTGCTGTCGACACATGGTTAAAAATAAAATAATATAAGGCATACAACCATCAATTAAGCCTCATATATTTGTACCTAAGTCAGGGGAAGGTAAAAAAGAGAGAGAGAGTGCTATTTCCCACCAAGAAAGATCAGACTGGCATGCTGCAGGGCCAGGACCTTTTCATAGCTTGCCAATTTTATTCATTTATTTATTAAATTATATCCTGCCCTTTTTCTGTTAGACAGCTCAAAGTGGCTCACATCATTCTCCTCCTCTGGCTTCACAGGTTACTCTCAGAAGGCTTAACCTCAAGCAGACATTCAGTACCTCAAGTCTGGGGGTTCTGATCTGGCCCTTTGGAGGTCCCCAGAAAGACATGCCTCTCTCCTCCACTCCCCAATCATCTGGCCCTTTTCCTGGAATTTGGAAAGTTCTCCCCTTTCCAACCCCATAGGAAATGGTTAAAAGGCCTTTCCTATGACTTAGCTCCTGGAGATAAGAGCAGCAAGCTAAGATACGCTGGTTTTCTGTTTTATTTTTCCTATTTTGGAAAACCATGTGTAGCATTATTAGAAATGCTGCAAGAAAAAGAAAATAGGGAGAGCGCATGTGGCCTGGGTCCTTTTACCAATAGCCCCAGATCTGTAGAACGTGCATTTTTAAGACAAAAGGCATCACTTACAGCCACAAACCACTCTTTTCTTATGCATCCAAGACGGTAAATTGAGAGAATTAAGACAGAGTTGTGTGTGTGTTTAGACAGGGGGGAAAAGGCTGGCTGTTACATGTGGAGAGAGGCCTTTTTTCCTGACTAAACACACATAAGATGGCTCCCTCAGATATTGGGATTGTAACCCTTTATTAACTTTTATATGGGATTTGTAGTCCTTCTATATTTTGGTTATACTGTTTGGTTTGTATGTAAACCAGCTTGAGCTTAGGGAAGGCAGGATGTAGGGTGCTTTTGTCAAATCAGTCTTGTCTTCTCAGGCACTGGAATGGATGTTGTCCACACCTTAAAAGGCAGGGCTGGGAAGGAAACCATGACTAGGCCATCAATGTGAGAAAATGACCCAGTTACTCGAGGAGAAACAGCTTGATGAGACAGCCTCGCTCCCAACAGTGTCCTCCTGACTTACTCAGGAGTAAGTCATACCGGACAGCTTGGGCTTATAACCTACAAGATGACTGCACATAATTTCCAATTTCCTGACCTCCTCAAAGATCTGGTATGTGATGCCGTCTGGGGCAGGTTTTGAATTGAAAAAATTGGGGAATGGAGGATGAGACATTCATATTTTAAAATGAAAAACCCAATCATTAGAATTGTTATTCCTGGTGGAGCAGTTTGTTTCATGCTTGAATTTTACTCAGGTGCACTTCAATCCCTGGCTTTTTTGTGGAGCTGGGAGGTATTTAATACTGCAACTCCTGAATAAAATGAACTATTAGACAAGCAATTCCACTTTGGAGAACAGTGACTCAGTATAAATTATGCTCAGAGAGAAGGAAATCTTTCTTTCCAGCACCCATTTGCACTCCCCAAAATTCAAAAAGCCCCTCAGGCATGGCTTGCTGAGGAAAACAAAATGGCAGCCGCTCCAATTCTCTTTGGCTGACATGAAGTTTGCTTTGCCCCAAAACAGAATCAAATCAAAATGGCCCATTTCAAGGCAGGCGAAGCGGCAGAGGGTGGCCCTTGTCAGTTTGGCACGAACCCACTGGAAACATCCTGCGCAGCAGTTCCCAGAGCAGAACCTGGGCAATTTTCAACCTGGGAAGTAGTGCATGAAAAAGGTTAGTTGCCATCTGAGCTAACCAAGTTTGATGAAGGGCCTTTCTTTCCTTTGGCAGAAAGAATTTTCAGGCAGCAGCAAAGAATGGTCTGTGAGAGACCGCCTGACAGGCCTTCCCTCAAGCTTCCCCCCCACATGTTTCGGTAAGCATCGGATTTCAATAGTCATTTGTGTGGGGACAATGGCATTGTTCCTTTCCACCTGGAAGTCAGAGACACACAGTGGTCCAAGTGATGGGCTAAAGCTCAGGAGGCCCAGTTTGCAGTCCCGGCTCAGCTATGCAACTCACTGGAATAGGCATGGATTCTCAGCTTAATCTACTTCATGAGCTGGTTGTGAAAATAAAATGGAAAGGAGGACCAGGGAAGCCGCCATGAGTTCCTTGCAAGAAAGGAAAAAGTAGGAAATAAATAATAAAAATAAGGTGCTCAGGTGTAGAGAAGGGAATGTATCAAAGGATGCATGCAGCCAAAGGTTCTGCTTAGGGTGGAGGGCTATTTGCACCCTCCCATAGGAAAGCGTGTTGGCACTTCAAGAGAGGATGGCCTGGAATGTGAGCAATTACTTTCAGAAAGTTCCCAAGGCAGAATTAAAACTGACCCTTCCTGGATTTATGCCAATCCTTCCATTGCTGGCAATGGGAGAAGGTCAGATTCATTAGATCCCAAGAATAAGTCAATGAATCTGAATGTGCTCTTTCCACCAAATGCTCGAAAAATTTGACATCAAAGCCTTTCTTGCTTTTGACTGCTCAAGAGTTGCATTCTGCAACATCGCTTGCTTCTGACCAAATAAAACTGAAAGTTCTCCCCTTGATTTATAGCTGCCATGATCAAAGCCATTGTCTCCCAATTGAAGTCCATCTGGAAACTTCACTTCTGTGTGTGCAAATTCCTTTTAGCTCCCTTCCAAAATTTAAAACAGACCATGTTCTGTTCTCCTCCAATGGATGCAGCTTCTCCCTCCACAATGATCAGTCACATCCAGTATTAGTCCAGCAACAGATTGGAGCCCTCAACCCTGGGAACCCCATGCCCTAAGCACAGTGGCCAACTTCCCAATCACGGGGCAGTGGGACTGACGCCTTCCCCGTACTAAAGAACGGATTAGAGTTTTCTCTATTTTGGGAAGAGGTTTGTCCTTTCTGCTAATCAAGGGATGCATTCCGTAAAGTTTCACATTTTCATCAAGACCTGCCCTTCAGTCCGAGGAGATATAGCAACTATCCCCAGCATGGTTTCCTCCAGATGCATTGGGATCACGACTTTCATCTTCTGCATCCTTCTTTCAAGAAGACAGAATCTGGCCAATAGGACAGCCTTCCCCAATCTGGTGCAGTCCAGATGTACCGGAAGATAACTTCCATAATTCCTAGCTAAACTGGAATTGAGTTATAGCATCACAGGACAGCAGAGCTGCGGTGGGGCAACGAGGCCATTGGGTCCCACTCCTGCTCAGTGCAGGGCTCCTAGTCAAACTGACCCTCTCAGGTGGCTGCCTAGCTGCATCTTGAATGCCTCCAGGGTGGGAGAGCCCACCACCTCCCTAGGACATGGGTTCTGTTGTGTTACTGCTCCAACAGGAAGTTCTTCCTGATGTTCAACCAGAACTTGGCTTCTTGGAGCTTGAGCCCATTCTTCCAATTACCCTGGGAGGACCCAGAAGAGATCAGTGTGACAGCATTTCAGCCATGTCTTCCTCCGTCTTCTCAAGGCTAAACAGTCTTCTCACAGGGCTTGGATATGCACCCCTTCTCACCTGGGAAGCACCCCCATCTTGTACTATGCGGGTGATCCAGTCTGCTGCTGCAACCTAGTGGGACGACGTTGGGTTTTGTGTCTGCTTTCTAGGGTGTCTGCAGTGCAACACTTTGGAAGGCACCAGCTTCAGAAGGCTGCATCAGACAAACTGCAACTAGCCCGGGGTCATGGTTGAGAAGGGATGCAAACCGCTAGTCCGACATGACTCTACCCACTACACCATGCTTCCCTAACCAGGTGTCCTCTGGATAAGTTAAAATACAGTGGCATCACTCTCAACCAGACGCCTCTTTCATCTTAATTTAAATGCTTATTCCCAAGTCAAATGAGATGCTGCATTTGTCATTTACCTGATAAGCACTAGAAGAAAATTATGCTATTTTCTCCACACGTATATTTTTTAAAAAATACTGAAACAAGGTCGGAGCAATCCCACGCTTTGCCTAAGGCTATATTGTGATCATGAGTAGTCTTTCAGAGATTTACGAGAGGAATGCATTACAGTAATTCTTTCCCAGCTCTGGGCAAAGTAGCAAGATAAATGCTTAGATTCTTAACTCAAGGTAAACTCAGTAAGCACCCAGATAATAGGCTGTTATAATATAAAACATGCTTCAAAGTAGAACATATTCTTTTTAAAAGACCAGGAAGAGATACATGCAATACATTTTGGGTTACTACATTCATTGATGTTCCCTTTAGCCTAGGAGCGATATATAAGACGCACAATTTGTCACTTTTCCTGGTGTGTCTTTGCAGCTTAAATGCAAACCTTTAAAGTCTGCAGTATTTATTCAGTTCTCTGGGATGCTCGTTCTCTAGCTATGGCAGTTCAGATTCATCTCTGCATTGTGCTACCTCCATTTATTTATTTATTCATTCATTCATTCATTCATTCAATTTATATGTTGCCCCACTATCCATAGGCTGTCTGGGTGCTTTACTTCATATTAAAATCCGGAAACAGCATAAAAAAAATATGATACACAACATGACAACTCACAACTATATGGGATGAATAACAGTAAAATCCATAAATAAGTTATCAAAATTAAATAGAACCAAAATAGACATAATAGAATTAATAAAATAAAATAGATAGACTCCAAACATAGAAAAAGATGGATTAAAATTATTATATTAATATCTAGCATTTAAAAATCAACTCATATTGGCAGCAGCATAAAAATAAAACATCATTGAAAATATTCACTTATTAAAATAACTGTTGAACAAGTATGTCTTTAGTTGGTGCCCGAAGGCCAAAAGAGTAGGTGCCATCCGGACCTCCAGTGGAATTGAATTCCAAAGTTGGGATGCTCTACTTGAAAAAGTCCTCCTCCCTGGACAGAGCATGGAGGAGGGCTTCAGGTGAAGATCCCAGTGAATGGGCTGGTACACATGGAGGAAGGCATGCCCTCAGATAACCTGGCCCCAAGCCATTTAGGGCTTTGCATATTTGCCTCGTATTTTAAGTTCAACCAGCCCTGAGCATCCGGCACATTGCAACTGGTGACCAATGACTGCATAAAGCTGGAGTCTCCGTGGATTTTGACTAGCATCTTCCCTGTCTATCTACTGAACAGAGCTGCCTCGTGAGAACATAGGAAGATCCTTGTCAGATTGGACCTGGGGTCCATTTCTGTGAAGGCGCCTTTTCTTTTCCCTGCCCTGAATCCCAAACTAGCTACTTTGTGGGGTGCCCACATCGGGTTCTTGTGTTACGAGATTGTGAGAAAATGTCTCCCTACCCACGTTCTCTCTACCCTGCATCATTTCTATGCCCTAGTTGGAGGAAA
Organism: Varanus komodoensis; assembly: GCF_004798865.1. Taxonomy (NCBI): domain Eukaryota; kingdom Metazoa; phylum Chordata; class Lepidosauria; order Squamata; family Varanidae; genus Varanus; species Varanus komodoensis. Next base: position 60,979,742 of record NW_025335761.1, read on the forward strand.
ATACATCTGTCAGCCACGGGGGAGCTAAACCCAAATGCATCCTGGTTTAAGGGGATTGTGACTTGTGTCCAAGCTGGTAAAATGGCATTTAATCCAGATGCCAATTTGGAGAAGGGAATCATGCAGAATTCTTGAGATTCCAGATTTGCTGCTGGGATCGTAAGAGTGGGAAAATGCACCAACATGTACGGTGCCCCCATCCACACACCTTCCAGCCAAACCTTCTTAATACAGTCCAGATTTGCTTACAAATACTGCCAATAAAAGAAGACTAATTATCAATGACATCTGACATTTGACAAGAACAAGTAGAACTTGTCAGGCCACAATCCTCCAAAACAGCTGCACGCGCTACCCTGTTTTTATCACACCCCCAACAGGATTCCCAGCATTTATATATAAATATGAAAGGCACAATTCTGAGGCTGTGCCTCCAGTTGCGTAAAGGGGTACTAGATGCCTCTCTCTCCTCCACCAGATGCAAAATCACGATCGTGCGCCTTTTTGAAGTTCGGCAACTTCAGAAAACTTGCTCTGATTCACACAGCAACACATGCCAACCACATCTGCCAGGGCCTTCCACCCCCCTCCCCGACACCCAGAGATTACATAAGCACTGCAATAGCACCAGAATATCAGGTGGCGATTCAACTGATTAAGCAAGCTTCAGACCAAAACAAGCTGCAAGGTAAATACGCCCTTTGGAAGTTCCAGAGAGGAGGGAAAAGGTTAAAAATGCAGACAGTAAATTATTATCCTGAGTCTCTTTAAGGACACAAATGGAAGCAATACAAAGCTTTATTTGTATGCTGTCTGACCAGATACTTTGCTTGTATATGTTTGTTTTGTTCTGCTCTTAGTCTGCTACAGAGAGTTACAAGTCATATTTCACACTGTGCTGTGAGAGTCTTTATTAGCTAAATTAGAGTTTAGAATAAATCAGATAATAATAATTATAGTAATTAGAATTACTGTAAGGGGCTCCACAGTTTCCAACCTTGCTAGGCAAGTTTCTGTGATCCAGACTGGGAACAGGTTCACCATCCTCATCACGGCTCCATCTCCAGGCACAAAAATTTTTGAATTTTTAATTTTGTTTAGAATGAGAGAAAGCTGCACAAAAGCAGGGCAATCACCCGGATTTCAGAAACTTGTCTGAAAGTTTCAAAAATCGTCCTGAGAGTTTTAACCCAGAGAGTACAGGATTTTTTTCCTCTAAATTAATTTCCAAAGCATTTAGGAGGAGGAGCACTCTTGGTTTGTGCTAATGATAAAACAGAGAAAAAAATAAATCTATGCAAACATAAATAACACCAGATCCTACCAGTGCAAAGCCTGAAACAGTAGTGAAGGCCTGGCTGAGAGATTCAGGATGTTTGGACTCACAAGTGTGAGTAAGAATTTACAGCTCATAGCACCTCCAGCTTCTACCTACACCTGGATCAGTCCGGCAACATTCAGTCAGAAAAAAATTATATCCTCAGCTATAGTCCCCAAGAAGTCACAAAGCTCATGATTCATGTGGGCCAGTCACTCCTGCTCAGCCCAACCCACCTCATGGGGTTGTTGTTGTAGTTGTTGTTGTTGTTGTTGTGAGGATAAAACGAAGAGGAGGTAGATTATCCAACCCACTTTGAGTTCCTCACAGGAAAAAGTGTTAGGATAGAAATATGATAAATGTATAAATAAATTTACTCCTCAACTATGGTTGGACCTACTGCAAACCAAAACAGTGCACCCCTTAGCTTTGCTCATCTGTTGGAGCCCCTAAAACGGTCTGAGCTTTAAGCCTTGTTGCCTTTGTACATCATCCAACTGAAAGGGAAAGAAGAGCAGGCCAAAGACCAAATCCCATTTCCCACACACGCCAAGGCAGCTGTGACCGACATTCCAGCTGTGGCCCTGCTCAGGGTAGAGTTTATATTCGGGCAGTCTTCTCCAACATGGGGCTTTCTGGTTCCCATCAGCCCCAGCCAGCACAGACAATGATGAGAGATGCTGGAAGTACTAAAGTCTTGAAGGTACCAGGATGGGGAGGGCTTTGCCAGGGTCAAGAATGACCCCCCGCAAAAAAAATAAAAAATAAAAAAATGACAGCTTTCAACCATTTCCCTTCCTCACCATTTCTTTACCCAGAAGTCTTTGCTGAATGGTTGTGCTGCCCAGGCAGTTTGTTAGTTTGGGTTTTTAAATGTTTTAAACATTTTAACTGATGAGCGTTTGTATTTATTATGAAATATTTTAATTTTTGAATCTGTGAACGGCTTAGAGATTATTATTCTTAAGAAGTGGGAAGCAGTATATACATGGATTACCTTAAAGAAACAAGCACAGATGTTGTTTTGCAAATTCGTACATCCCCTGGCAGGACCACACACACAAATTCTGTTCCTTGCTGTATTGTCTTTGCCAAACTAACCTCGTATTATATACAAGCTTCCAAATGGGTTTCACCCCAGGAAAATCACACACTGTCTAACTTCTGGCTGAGGCCATTTCTGGGGCAAGAGACCCAAAGCGGGACACACAGCGATACCACGGAGTTATATAGAGCAAGCCAAACCCCCAAGGCATGAGTGCAGATGGCTTTGTCCATGATTGATTCGTGGAAAATGCCCCAAGAAATGAGTTTCTGAGGATAAAGAGGGACACACAAAATGAGGTTCGTCCCGTCTGCAATGTTGACCTACTAGAAATAATCAATAAAGCACTATGAAGCCTAAGAGGCCTGTGGCTTTTGCTGTCACAAAAGGAGAGCGAGGCTGCTCCCAAACTACACATTAATTCGATATCGTTTGCTTTTGCAGATGTGTGCTGACTGCACAACCGTCAAATCTGCCACCCCTTTGGCTGCTCATTATGTCTCATGGCTGATCCAGGGCATCCCTGGCCTTGTCTTTGCCAACGTAGGACCCACAGTTGTGATGGGACTAAAAATCCCGTGATTTGCAGCTAGCATATTATTATTATTATTATTATTATTATTATTATTATTATTATTATTACTACATTTCTATGCATAGCCAAACACCAGGTTGGGGAAGGCCTTCTTGGTGTTCATGGCCTCAGCTCCACTTGTGTGTTGTGTCAGTTTAAAGAGGTCATCCCAAGAGAGACTCATGATGCATTTGAAGGTAAAGCGCTCACCGACAGCCGTGTGGCGTGGCTTCCACCCCCAATACGAGCAAGCTCTCAAGCTTTCACTCCGTATCTTACCACCTTCTCAATGAAGCCCTCCATATTCTCGCACAACCAGGATCAAAAAGCAGAGAGAGGACAACTGCAGATGCAAGAGAAAGAGAGCATGGTGCATCCAAACATGACACCAGACCATGGGCTTGCTCCAGCCTGCACATCCGTGCAGCAGCCAAGACTGCTCCACAACAAATTCTTCCAAAACAGGCTGCCGAAAAGCTGCACATGTGCCCAAGCGATAGCGGGCAGGAAAGGGCCCAGGTGCTTCCTATTTGGCAGGTCGCTGGCATTCAGTCAAAATGACAGACGGCTTCCCATGTGAGAGGAAACAGAAATACTTTCCACAAGCAGCAGACAGGACAATCACATTGATGTCTGTGTTTTGCTGCCCACGAGGTCCGGTCATTTCGAACTAGCCAAATCCTCAGAGGACATCCCGGTGTGGTTCTTCTTCATAAGCCCTGACAGCATTCATGCTTCACCGCTCTGGGAAGGATTGTTGACATGTGTTATGCGCACACACGCACACCGAGACACACGGTCCAGAGCCCTAGGTAGGGACGGACCCCCTTGGAGCTATTCCAGTCCTTTTCCCTACATTTTCTTAAATTCCTGGGGGGGGGGGAATCCAGAGCCTGTAGCACTTTTACTGAGGGGCACAGAGAAACACACACAGGCAGAGTCCCACACCATGTCCCAATATGACATTCACAGGTATATAGGCTGCTTTTCTCTATGAACCATCTAACCGAGTTTTATCAACACGGACCGGCAGCTGCTCTACAGGATTCCTTCCAAAGAGGAGTGTTACCTGCCTGACCTGGAGATGCCAACTTGGGCCCACGATACCTGGGAGGGCGCCTTCTTCCTTACCAACCTGACAAGTCAATGAGGTTGTTGGAAGAAATTCTCCAGGTGGCTCCACACAAATTGGCCCAACTGGAGTCCATCAGGAGAAGGACTTTCAGTGTGGTGGCCCCATTTTCATGGAACTCCCTGCCTCAGAAGATTATTAAATACAGTCTTATTCCAAAAAGCCTTTTGTTGCTCACCAGCCATGGCCTTAATGTTAACTTGCTTTGCAGTGTTTCAATGCATTGCTTTTCTTTTTTATTTGTTTAAATCCATGCTGTTTACTGTTCCAGAATCTGTTTGTCTCTCCAGAATCCGACCTCTTAAACTAAGCTAAATAATCCCAGATGTTAACCTTTCCTCATAGCAGAGCTGTTGCAGCCCCTGGATTCCTCGCTGCCCTTTTCTGCACCTTTTCCAACCCTACAATGTCCTTTTGGAGGAACAGTGACTACTGCCTGACCTTTCATGATAAAAACAGTAGCCAGGACAGTAAAAGATCCCAGAAGCAGACGAAGCCAACAAAAATATCAAGATCAGACATTATAAACAGAAAGCTTGCCTAATAGTTTTTTTTTTAAGGCTTAACTAAGTGACAGAACAAATATATATAAAAATATAGACACCAGTCATACATGAGGTCAGACCCTACTTCTAGGGATGTGCGGGGAATCTGGTTTTGGGGGCCAGGGAAATCCATCGGATTCCCTGGGCTTGGTCCCCAGACTCCAGCCTTTGCTTGCACTGTACGTGATGTGGAAGAAGGCTGCCAACTCACAACCTCGACTCTTCACCAACTTCCTCTTGGCTTGGTTCACTTTCTAAGACACGATCGAGCATGAGAGGGAATCCGTGAACAGAAGGGGGGCAGATTCCTTGAAGCTTCGTCACACCACCACCTTGGTCCGTCCAGTCCGGGCTTGTTGTTGACACGGACAAGCAGCCACGGCTCCGCATGTTTTCAGGCAAGATTCTTTCCCTGCCTTTCTCAGGGATGTCCGGGGTGCAACATGAGTTTGTATGCAGAGCGGGTGCGTGACGTGCAGGCAAGCAGCCACAGACGGGAGACCCACACTTGGAGTGCCCCTAGAGGGACGTCCCCCAAACATCCTGACCATCTATCACTGTCCTGATCGGGGTGGGAAGAGCCAGAAGAGCCGTGTCACATCTTAAGGCAGTCGTGGCAAACCTATGGCATGTGTGCCGCAGCGGGCACGCAGAGCCCTCTCTGTCGGCACGCGAGCATGGCCGGTCAGTGCGTTGCCGGGGGGGGGGGGGGGGGGGAGAGAGAGAGAGAGAGAGAGATTTGCTTGGACTGGCTGTGAGTTGTTTTTTCTAAACGAAAATCTCAGTACTCAGTTTTTATTGCAGTGTTGGCACTTTGCGATAAATAAGTGGGTTTTGGGTTGCAGTTTGGGCACCCGATCTCTAAAAGGTTCGCCATCACTGTCTGAGGGAATAGGCAGGACAGCCTGGGAGAAACCAGGCAGTTGGGTAGACTGCACCAAGGTCCTTTAGCTTTCTGAAGCTGGTACCCTCCAGAGGGGCTGGAACTCCTGCTTCTGCAATCCTGCACTGATTTAGGGCATTAAAAATAGTGCCTGGAAACGAACTGGGAGCCTGTGCAGCTGCTGCAAGAGCCGTTGAGCCTTGCTCCCCCCCCCCCCCCCCCCACATTCCAAACCAGCAGGACTAAGAAGCGTGTGCTCCAGTTGTGACAAAGGCAGCGAAATCTTAATGGAAGCGAAATGTAATGAGTGAGCCCCGAAGCAACTGGGCTGGGGGCACTACAACAACTTTTGGTGCTTCCTGTCCTCACCCCACCCCACCCCACCCCACGCACTCTCCTACTAGATTTTTGGCAATAAGCTGCTAAATTCACATTGCATTCTCCTGCTGGCGCAGTGCAGCTATCCATGAGTCACGCCACGCTTTCCTACTTCTGCAGAAGTTGCAAGGAAAATGTGTGCCTAGGTAAAGTTCTATGCGTGTCTCAAGAACTATAAGCAATGAAAACTACTGCTCAGATTATCATCTGCCACGTAAGGTGTGTTTTCAGGGGTAGTCCAAACACCCACACTGCCTGACTTCCAGGAATCCATGTCAAGCGTGTAAGCGCTGTTTTCTGGAAAACGGCACCAGCTTTCTGCAGGTTCAAGGGGCGGTGGTGGAAACCCAATAAGCCAGTTACAAAACAAGAGCAAACTGCAGATTCGTTATGGCAATGTTTCCCTTAGCTTCTGATAGTCAGTGCTCCCTTTGCCCTCCTGAATGAAATCCAGAGAGACGCGTGACTTTTATGGCCAGTGAGAATAACTTTTTAGTGCCTGAAGAGGCGAGGTCACACACAAGCAGACACTGCATGTCCACACAAGTCACCGTTCCAGAAGGAAGGCACCATGAGAAGGCTGAAGCATGTGGAGAGAAAGCTGACCTCATTCACACTAAGCAACTGGACACTTGGCAACGAAAAGACCACGATGTAGGCGGCAAGTGCACTCTGCAGGGAGCGCGCTGTATGACCGCGGTGCCACCACCAAAAAGGCCACTGATGGTCCACCGCACACGGTGTCCCTCTGTCTGGTAGACTCTGGGACTGGGGCTTGGCAGCTACACAATACACCCACCCACACGGGGAAATGGAAGAGCGCCGGTGTTTCATTTCCTCTCCAAATGGGAGGCACAGTCTAAGACAGCCTCCCCCCACTTGGCACCGTCTGGATGTGTTGAGCTGTCTGGATGTGTTGAGCTACGCTGGCTGCCCCACACACCTGAAAGGTACAAGGTCAGTCTAAGGCAGGGGGCGGCAACCTTTAATGCTCAAAGAGCCATTGGACCCGCTTCCCACACAAAAGAAAACACCGGGAGCCGCAGAGCCCTTTTGACATCTGAAATGAAGATAACACTGCATATATCGTTTTTTACCTGAATGCTGTGTATATCATCATTATGATTTAGCTGCAGCTCTTGTTCAGTCACTAAAAACTGTTATTTTTAATCTGACATTATAAACTAGTAGGATTCTTTTCACATATTTTCAGTAGGAGAACAGCTTCCTGGAGAGTCAAAGTCAGTGCTAAAGGGCTGCATGCATTAAACAGCAAACCCCATAAGTTCATCAGCAGTAAATGCAAATGTATCTACCCACGTATCATTAAACATTTGATTGCGCCGCTTTTAACATTCAGATGAAGGAGATTACAATGGGACAAAGAGAATCTTTTCAGCAGTAACACGAGCCTGCAGGAAGCTTGTTTAGCAGAGGAATGTAGTGATTTACTTAAACTAGCTGATTTACTTAACTAACCAGGGCGGCCTTCCTGAGTGGAGCTTCCAGCAGATCAGCGGCTGTGCCGGCGCATGTTTTGCGCGACGGAGCCGCAGCAGAGGGGCTCAAGAGCCACGTGCAGCTCTGGAGCCACGGGTTGCCGACCCCTGGTCTAAGGCAAAACAACCAGAATCTGGGAAAACTTCCATCCATCTGTCCATTTATCCATCCTTCCTTCCTTCCCTCCTCTTTCCATTAAAATCCCAACATTCTCATCTCATTGGAATAAGAAAGAACTTCCTTCACTTTGTGGGACTCATGTTGCTTCATGTTGTGGACCACAGATATCGACCGCATCTCACCTGCAAGGGCTGCCTAGCTCTGAGAAACCTGCCAGCTAACTTTTCCTCAGAGGCCCTTTTTCTTTGAGTTAACACAGGTGCAGAAATGCAGGTGCGGAAGATGGGAGTCTTTAGAAGATCGGTAGACGGCCAGCACAGTGGCAGCACCCAAATTTTGGGCCTCTGGGAAGGTCCGCTCGGTGCCTGCTCCGTGACCTGTGAAGTCAAAGTCCATTCTGTTTGCACCTGCTTTTCATCACCCTTAAGGCTTACACTGGAGTCTCAGCTATGGTGTCTTTTATCTCTTAGCCTTGCCCGCAGCTTTATCGGCGTATGTTTGTTTCACCTGCTGCTTTGCATTAATTTTCCTGTAAACGGCCTTGAACTATTTTGCAAAAGGGACAACACACACTCCTTAAATACCTAACTAGGACATGGCACTCTTTCATCAGGGAAAGCTACCTGATCCACTGCAAGAAGAATCTCCCCCCCCGCCACCCCATGCAGCCCCCGTCCAGATATTTAGGGATCATCCCATTGCTTTATTTTAAGAACATTTCTACAAAAGATTTTTATTAGCTCCTGGCAATATTGGGGCAGAGAGGAAGGTGATATTCCAAAAAACAACAGCACTATGATTGGCAGCATCAGGCAGTAGCAGAAGAACCATAAACATATTCTGACAGCAGCCTGAAAAGCTTCTGGGGATGCAGTTCCCACATTTTGCAGCCTAGAAAAATGAGAAGAGGAATGCCTTCAAACAATGCACACAGCTGTAAACTTGCATGGAGCAGCGCCCTGCTCACCCTCACCTTTCCTAACAAGGCAGGCGGAAGTACACAGCTGAAGGCCAGATGCCCTGTCCTGCCCCTAAGATTCTGGACGGCCCCAGTTAGAAGCTGCCGCAATCTTGCAGTGTCTGCAAGCAAAAGATGTGCTCCTCTGGGATAAACCTGTCGCGCAGCATATTAAACGATACACAGCCGTGCGGAAATGGCTTTCAGCCCAGCAGTCTCTGTCACTCAGAGTCGTGGGGCTTTCTAGAGCATTTTGCAAACATCTGTAAGGCCGCGCAGATGCAAGGACTGGCAAGACTGCCTTTTCCACACCTCAGTGCCCCGACTTGCCACCTAACCAGGTTGAATAGGCAGAAGAAGATTCCTTCTTCAAAGTGGACCATGGAGCCGACTAGGTGACAGACACGGGCTCTCAGCTCAACCTACCTCACAGGGTTGTTGTTATGGAAAGAGAGCAGCAGGAGGAGAACGATATAAGCCACTCTGAAAACAAAAAACAAAACAATTTCCCCCAAGGACCACTTTTATTCTTCTTCCCACAACTGAAACACTGAACAGTGCTGGATTATAAAATATATTCTTTTAGAATTTAAGACTAGGTGTTAATACCTGGTCTTGACTCACCCCCAAATGATTTATAGAATGACATAATTAGAACACTTTATAGAAAGACTAGAGAAATAAAATGTCTCCAAAAACTGAAACCATTGGGAAAATCTTTCTTTATCCTCTGGGTAAGATTCACAGCATTGTTGTTTTTCATTCCTTACTGCAATAATTCATTTAATGTATCTTTTCCTGATGGACAATCAGGGGTGCTGAAGATCATATTTTTGTTTCTCAACATGTGAGTAGAGTAACTGAAAGATAACACGGAGAAAATGTGCATTCTTGACATTCCGAGTTGTGTTTCGCAGAGTCTTGTACTTCTCTGCTTGTTCTCGTTAGATGTTACTCAGTCAATGAGGTCAATCAATGCAGTTTTCTTCTAAAACTCACACATTTAAAAGAACACACGAAGTAGGTTATCCCAAACCGGCCACAGTTTTTGAGTTCCCCATTTGACTTCACCACCCTGTCTACCTCAAAGACACTTTGAAGGCTGGTTCCCACAGCACAGGCTTCAAATTGATCCTGCTTCTAGAGACCACTTTTCAAAATGAGAAAAGAAATTAACAAATTATTTGCAAAAGTTTAAAAGTTCTTAAAAGAAATATGCTGACCTCCCAACTAAGGAACATCTCAAGAGCTTTTGCTTTAAATACTTCCCTAAGCTGCACCCCACAAACAGGTTTGGAAATTTCCGAGTGTTTTCTTAGAAATACGGACAGATGTTGTGTGCCAGTTTTAACCCTGTCTCCACTTCTGCCTGTTTCTTCTGCCTTCCAGGATGATTCAAATGTTTCAGCGTAATGTTCTCCCTGCTCAAAACTGAAATAGGACTCTAAAATATTTTATGGAAAATTTGGCTTGCTCATAAAAATATTGTAGTTGGTACATTCAGTTTAAAAGTACAGTTGATTCAAGCAATACTTAAAATTTTACTTACTGTGCTTACTTGTAAAAGTTTTTAATTATAATGGTAATTTTAGGAGCAAACTAAGTTATACATAATACAACCTTAGGCACATAAAGGCTGTTCGAGGTTCCTAACACAGTCCTCCAGATATTTTGGACTTCAATGCCCAGCATCCTGATCATCCCTAAAGTAACTTTATAGCAGTAAAGAGCACTAAAAAAAGAAAAGAAAAGAAAAGAAAAGAAAAGAAAAGAAGGAGTATTAGTTTCATTTCCCCAAAAATTTCCCAGGGGGAAAATTTATTTTTATTTTCTGTGGCTTCAATGTTTCTGGAAAGTTTATCTCACTAACAATCGTTGGCCAAAATACTAAAAGAATCAGTATCTCTTCGCTTAATGCTCTTGCAGCGGCACTCAGCTTTGAGAGAGGCCTTTGACCTTTCAGAACGAGAGAAACACTGTGCAAAAGTCATGAAAATCGCCCGATGATTGGCAGTGGCGGAAGGGGGTGGGGCCACGGCAAGGGAAGGGAAGGGGAGGGCCATCTGGACAATCATGGCGGCGCCATTTGATCTGCAGTCCCGCAGGGTTCGACCCTTGACCTTGGCTGGTTGGCCGCAATGCCATTGCAAGCAGGGTCCTTTCCTAGTCCTACCACTCAGCCCATTCATACGCTATTCAGGAGGCGGCTGCTTGGGAGCAGTGAACAGAGTGGATTCCGGAGGTCCTCCTGGTCACCTCCAAGGAGCCATCCAGTTCTAGGCTGGACAGACTTGATCCAGATCTCTTAAGTTCTTTATGCTGACTCTGCAGAGATTTAAACCTTGCCTGGGTCTTAGAAACTGTCCGTGTGTCCATGAAGAATGTGAAACACAACCAAAGCTCAAGAGGCCCTTCTTGTGGCCGCCCCCAGACTCTGGAACTCCTTGTCGAGAGTCAAGCTGGGCTCCATCTTTGTTGTCCTACCACCAGTGGGCAAAAATTGAGGCAAGCCTTCAGCACATAGGCAGTTTGCAGAAGAGCTGCTTTTTAAAATTGACTAGGTGCAGTTTCTTTTTCACGGTTGCGCTTTTGATTTATTTGTTTGTATATTGTGCCTTAATTAACTGTTTTTAACCTGCAATCCAGGGTTAGTTACGGTTGGGGGAGGTATAGCAGACGGCTGAGTGTTGGGTTTGGGAAGGAGACCACATCCCTGGTGTAGAAAATACTAGGTTAGATGTACTAATGGTTTGCTCAAGACAAAGCACCTCCTATTTCAGCCTGAACTATTTGATTAGGGAAAAAATAAGCACCATTTAAATGCCATATTCACACAAATTTGCAGCCTCCCTTGGAAAGTATTTTTATGGATACATTTAACTATTTAGATGACATGACTATCCAATAACATATATTCCTCTTCTGAGAAAAGAATATAAAATCACTGAAAAGTAACATAGTTTTCCTAAGCCAAAAGAGTTGTGGAATGTACATGTTCTCTCAAGTATAGATACCAGAGGAGGAAAACTTGATAAGATACTGACTAGTAATGGATGAATACATCCCCTTATTAACTGAATCTGGGAAATCAATGTCATTTTAGAACTGGAAAAATGTGTTACAGAAAAACAAGCTGCAGGAAAAAACCTACCATCAATAGAGCATTCAGCTGAGAAATATATAAATGCTTCTGTCTCAGGAGCAGTCAGTATTAGCAATCAAGACGATGCCAATCCAAAGACTCTATTTTGAACGCACCAAAGAATCTCCATCCAGCCAAAACACACAGGCGGTACCCACAGAGAAAATGGAAGAAGGACCCTCTTTCAGCATTGACTGCACCACACACCCTCCCCCTCCCCTCCAAAAGACGTGGGGATTTAAAGAACTCACGTTCAGATGGCAGTTTGCCTTTTAGCCCCGAAACCCTGAAAAGCTTGTGACAAGATCATGATCTCAGGACATTCCTGATAGATAAAGCCTTGCATTCTTCTCTCTGGACTGCTAAACCAGAGACTACCCAAACCCTCTGCCAGATTAACATGATCCAATGCTTCCTGTTGCAAACCGGCAACGATTCAATCATTTTCCTCATTTAATTAAGGATGTTTGCCTCCCCTTCCCACCCATGCACTGTTCCTAGCACAAGCTGTGCTTTTGGTTCAGTGTGTACAGCAGCTATTCGGAGAGAGAGAGAAAAGACAAAAAAATGCCTATTTAGCAATAGCAGCAGTATGTCTGGTTAAGAAAGTGAAAGAGAGAAAGGTGTGCATCTTTCAGGTAATAGAAACATAGAAACAGTATAAGGCAGAAGGGGTCTCCCGGGCCATCTAGTCTGACCCCCGGCTCCAGTCAGCTCTGCTCATGACATGCCCACCATGTGCACGTCCAGCCTATCCTTGAACACCCTCACCATTGGGGCCTCAACCACTTCCCATGGAGCCCATTCCATGCCCTTGGGGTCCTAACCGTCAGGAAGTGCTTCCTGACATCCAAACTGAACCGTGGTTTCCTTAGCTTTGCTCCATTGGAATGCATCCTGCCCTCCACTGCAGGGGGGGAAGGTCATGACCCACCTCTGTGTAGCACCCCCTCACGTACCTGTCTGTCGCTAACAGGTCCCCTCAGAGTCTCTTCCTCTCAAGGCTGAGAAGAGCCAGCTCCCTCAGTCTCTCCCCATACAGCTTTCCCTGCAAACCAGCCACCATCCTCATGGCCCTGCACTGCACTGATTCCAATCTTACTATATCCCTCTTGTAACGAGGGGCCCAGAATTGAACGCGATACTGCAGCTGCGGACGCACCAGAGTCGTATAGAGTGGTAGTAATGCCCCTCTTGATCTAGAAGCCACGCTTCTCGGCCAGCCTCCTTTGACCTGGGGTTCCCCAAAGGTGTTGGTCTACAACATCGGGAGGGCTGCATGTGGCCCGATCCTATCCTAGCTACAGAAACAGCTAGGCCAAAGCTAGTAGGGCATTCTTTGACCCCAGGCCTGACACTGCCTGCTCCCGAGTTTATGTAGGTTCAGTCTTTAGGTGAAAAGACGCACATGCCACTTCCTGATTTGCAGCTAGCGGCCATGATGCACCTTGGCTTCTCCCAATTCTTCACTTTTCAGCAGCTAGCAATAAGGCGGTCAGCAAAGCTTTGGGATTCTGCCTTCAGAGAAGGCTGCCACATCAGAGCTCACCACATCAGCAGCAGCAGCTGCTCCTGGAGGCCGTGCTACAAGAGCTCGTGCCCCAAGAGCCAACAAGGATGCCCCAAGTTAACACACACGCCCACGTTCGAACCATGGGGAATGTGCAAGATCTCGGCAAAGCGGTGAAGCCAAGCCCCTGCAGACCGACATCCCAACGCCTCAGTGTAGCTCAGCTGCCACCCATGGCAGCTGTTCCTGGTGTTGCAGACCCGGCACCTGTTCATACACCTTTGTTTCTTCCTCCAGCGCAAGGCCAATCCACCCAAGCCTCCTGCCTCTACCACACAGATCCCTTCCCAGGTATTGCCAGCACTACGGAAGCCATCCCTCTTTCCCTTGCCACAAGGACTACCCCCTAGCAACGCCTGAGCATTCTCCCTCCTTCCCACTCTCAGAGGAATCATCAGGGCCTGTAGCACTGAAATCAGAAGATCAAGAAAGAGGGAAAAGTCACTGTCACGAGAGGGACCGGTGGTGCTTCAGGTTGTCACATCGGCACCCGGGGGCACAGCTGCTGCTTGGCCTGGCAAGGTGCAGAGCGGAAGAGTTGCGATAACTCTCTGTTTGCTTGCTCAACTTGCTGGCCAGGGAAAGGGTGTTGCACTACCTTTCTAACCCTCTCCTGCTCTGAAAAGAGAGCAATTCAAGGGGATTATTTGGTGGCTAGGCCTGGCCTTTATTTCCCTGGGCTCCAAGATCACCACAGATGGGGACTGCAGGCAAGAAATTAAAAGACGCTTGCTCCTTGGAAGGAAAGCTATGGCAAATCTAGACAGCATACTAAAAAGCAGAGACATCACCCTGCTGACAAAAGTGCGTGTAGTCAAGACTATGGTTTTCCCAGTTGCACTGTATGGCTGTGAAAGCTGGACCATAAGGAAGGCTGAGCACCAAAGGATTGAGGCCTCTGAATTGTGGTGCTGGAGGAGACTCCTGCGAGTCCCTTGGACCGCAAGGCGATCAAACCGGTCAGTCCTAGAGGAGATCAACCCTGACTGCTCTTTGGAAGGCCAGATACTGAAGATGAAGCTCAAAAGCTTTGGCCACCTAATGAGAAGGAAGGACTCCCTGGAGAAGAGCCTAATGCTGGGAACAATTGAGGGCAAAAGGAGAAGGGGACGGCAGAGGATGAGGTGGCTGGATGGAGTCACTGGGGCAGTCGGTGTGAGCTTAGGTGGACTCCAGGGGATGGTGGAGGACAGGAAGGCCTGGAGGAACGTTGTCCATGGGGTCACGATGGGTCATGACTAACAACAACAAAGGCCTGGCCCGGCTTTGCTTGGTTCAGACCCCATGCAACGAAATGCATTCAAAGCTGTTGGGCTTCCAAAGAGCTGTCTAGCTGCAGCGGCCATCATCGCTGCTGCTGCTGCTGCTACTGCTGCTGCTGTTGTTGTTGTTGTTGTGGTGTGCCATCAAGTCGACTCTAAACCTTGGTGACCCCACGAATGAAAGCCCTCCAACAGCACCACTCAGCTCTTCCATGTTCATGGCTGTGGTTTCCTCGATGGAGTCCATCCATCCCTTATTTGGTTTCCCTTTTCTTCTTCTGCCTTTGACTTGCCCTGGCATGATGGTCTCCTCCAGGGAGTCTTGCCCTCTCATGATGTGCCCAAAGCAGGACAGCCTCAGTTTTGTCATTTTTTGCTTCAAAGGAAAACTCTGGCTTGATTTGATCCTGGATCCACTCGTTGGTCTTTCTCTTGGTCCAGGTGATTTGCAAAGGCCTCCTCCACCACCAAGTTTTGAATGCAGAACTTTTCTTTCTGTTGGTTTTCTTCACTCTCCAGCTTCCACACCCAGACACAGTGATCGGGAATACAGCACTGTGGCTGATCTTGGCCTTGGCCTCCAGGGAAGCACTTGAGGATCTTCCCAAGCTTTCCCATTCCTGCCCTTCTCAGTCTTGGTCTTCTTCAAATTTCTTGGCCGCAGTCACACTTTGAACGGATGACTGAGCCATGCAGCCATCTACAAGTTTTAAATTTAGAGACCTACCACTTCTGCTGCCACAATTTCATCCATTCTCCTCCAAAAAAGCCACAGACTAGTTTCCAGTTGGGCAGTTAGATGACAAAGGGACTCTTCTGGAAAAGAACTGACAGGCCTTACAAAACCTCCCTCGCCCTGTCTATTCCAATAGAAGTCATCTTTCCCAGGAGACGCTGTCGTGACAAGCCATGCATCCGAACAACAGGATATCTCTGAGCGATTCAGCATCAAGCGTTTGCCCGGTGAGTCTCGACAGCACTGGGACATAATTCAGCATCCCAAGAAAGCTGGCCTGTCCTTAAGCACACAAGACAAGTTTTAGCCCCTCAGGCTGCTTGAAAGTCTCTGCACCACACTGGATAAATTCACAAGCTGGGCCAGAAAGGGGTGAGCAGGTATTCCCCGACCCAAACAGCTCCCCTTTCCCACATTATCCGAGCAAGAACATGCAACAAGCAGGACTCCCTGCTACTTGCACCTCTGAAGAAGTTCTAGAACTAAAAATACGGTACAGATGCATCATACACCAACACTGGAGAGCCCGTGTGGTATAGTGGTTAAGAACGTGGGACTGGGACTCCGGTGATCCGGGTTCGAGTCCCTGCTCGGCCACAGAGCCAACTGGGTGACTTTGGGCCAGTCACAGACTCTCCGCCCAGCCTACCTCACAGGGTTGTTGTTGTGGGGATAAGATGGAGGAGGAGATGTAAGCTGCCTTGAGCCCTTTGTAGGAAAAAGGCAGGATATAAATTGAAAAAGAAATAAAAAAGAAATAAATAAAATGTACGTACGCAAAAGCTTCCTTCATTGCATTTCAGGAGACTGTTTCATGGGTGAACTTAAATGCACCAGTGCCGTATCTCATGGCAAGAACATGCCACGTTCAGGTCCTGGCAAGCACATCTTGCTTCCAAGGTGAAGCGCCCACATTCACGTCTTGTCCCTCTACACAGCTCAGTGGGTGGCCTGCAGCTAGCAACCTCTCAGCTTCGCAGCTGCCGCAAAGCAGATTTATTGTCATTATAAAACTATAACAGATTCTTTGGCCACTGCATGCAATGCTCAAGGTAAACCTCACTGCACCATGAGAAGCATTCTTGGGAAGGAAAACCCCAATGGCTTGCTGCCAGAGCCACACAGGGAACTTTCCACTTCGTTCTAAAATGCGCAGCTAAATTGGGAGGACTCAAACGTTGGATAAAGGACACAATCCTATCCATTTTTCTGACTATAGGTTGACATCTGTCCCACCAAGCAGTTGTCTGTGCTTTAGCCAGGTTAAACCATCTTCAATGTGTTCGGTCCAGACGAAGCTCGTGGAAGTCTGGAGTCAGTGCTGCTAACTAGAAATACTAAAATCAAGCTAAATCATTCTTAGGAAGCCCAGTTATAGCTCAATCATTTTCTAGCTCAATCATTTTCAAGCTTAGCAGATACAGGAGAAAGTAGAGATGTGAAGACTTGGAATCAAACCAGGAACATTTTTACAAAGTTCATCCCCCATTTTTTTCTTGGGACACCCTACTTTTCCCCCCTCCCATTTTTTGGAAGCCAGGCGATTTTCTCATCCTCCAAGTTTTGCAACTCCCTGCCCATCTTTCAGATCTCTAGGAGGATCCATCCTCACTCCAATTTTGCAAAGTGTTGCAGACTTCCACATTAGTGTCTGCATATTTCCATCTTCCCCCTTTTTTATTCTAGCACAGTTTCCCCCAACCTGGTTCCTTGCAGCTTTGATGGACTGCAGTCAAATACATCTGGGAGTCATATCTCCACATATTTAATACAGGGGATATGAAAAAGGGGTCATTGAAATGCAAAAGGATCACAAGGCTTTGGTTGACCAGAAGTTGAACATGAGTCAGCAGCTTGATGTAGCCGCAAACGTTCAGCTGAATAGAGTCACTGTTTCCAGGTCAAGAGAAGGAATAACAATTTGACTTTATTCCGTGCTTGTCAGAGCTCAAACGGAGTATTGTGTCCACTTCTGGATACTGAGTTTTAGGAGGATGCAAACCACCCGCAGCTGGTGCAGAGGAGGGCAATGAAGATGGAAACCACCATCAAGAAATTGCATTGCACAGCGTTTGGCTGGGACTTCTGGTTTGTCGCTTGCAAACAAGCCAGGGAACCTACCCCTTGTTTGGGGGGCATGGCAAGCCAGCAGTTGTAGTCCAAGGTTAAACTTTTTCCACCAGTTACTGAAGCTGTTCCTGCCAGCAGGTCGACCCAGAACGCTTGCTTGGGAACAGCAAGCCAGGTTCTCCCAAAGTTTGGTTTATCCTGTTGTGTGAATACAGCTAATGCAGTACAAGAGAGAAATGAAACAGCCAGTGTTTTTAAAATGATGGGCTATGCAGGGAACATCTCGCAGGAACATTTATTTAAAATCAACATGAATGCAAAGAAGTCGGTGGAGAAATTTCCACTGGTCCCCATAGACATGGAGTCACCTGTTGGAACTAATTTGGATATAAAAATCACCAGTGAGTTGGGAAATGTGGCTCATCACCAGGGACGCTGACAAGGAAGCTGGGACCACAGCTCAGTCAGCGGCTGGAACCTTGCTTCACACACCGGATATCTCAGCTTCAATCAGCAGTATCTTCATGTTGGACCTGGAAGAAACCTTGCCTGGGACCCTACAGAGTAGCTGTCGTCGGCCAGTGTAGGCCATGCTAGATAAACCCAGGGCTGGACTCAGTGGAAGCTTCCCGCGTCATTCCTTCCCACCCTTTCAACCCCCAAATGACTGCCAGGTATGTAGAGGCTGACCAGGTTGTAAAAACAGTCCTGAGTAACTTCCATAGACTCAGTCGCAATAAACCATGTTTCACCTCCTTGCAGAGAAAACCTGGCAGAAACAAAGTTCCGCAGTTTTGAGAAAGAGAAACGAAACACAGAGACTGATTTCTATAGAGATGTTCTCCTTGCTCAACCTGCCTAGTGGCCACGACATGTGCTTCTATATTCGTTCAGGACATTTGGTGAATTTAATCCGCTTTGCTAAAAGTGGAAGCAAACACTTCAGTTGGTGAAGACATTTGGCAGAAATCTCATTTAGAGATCAAGACAGACTTAATTGGGCTTTAGCCAGACCTGGACAAAGACAGTATATTCCACAAGCACAGTCGGTAATCTGCTCATTTTATGCTCCAAAGAACCCCTGCAAAAAGAGGTTACTGTAAATTTAATATTTCCAGAATGACAACTTACTCTCTTGTGTTTTTAAATGCAACTAGGACAGGGTTCGATTACATAGTAATTCTGGCTGCTTTTACGAACCAAAAACATTGACATGCTAAGCAAGCAACCCTTTGGAAACCCACCAAATTGAATGCTCGGGCAGGACCTGTTCCAAAGGGCTGTTAAGACCCTGTCTGTGTGGAAGATTTCTCTAGCCAGGATGAGAAGCATACAAGTCCATGCACACGCATGGAGAACCAGAATCATAGGAGAGGAGAGCTGGAAGGGGCCAGGAAGGCCATCCGTGCAGTCCCCTCCTGTTGCAAGACACCCATTTACAGCATCCCACTCAGATGGATGTGCGTTTTTTGTGAATGTCTCCAGTGTGGGAGAGCCCACCACCTCTCCAGGAAGCTGGTTCCACTGCCGTATTGCTCTTGATTTGATTATTCCATGTCCTACACTCTGGCATCAGCAAGGAGAGATCTCGACCTTCCTCTTTGTGGCAGCCTTTGAGGTCCTTATAGAGGGATATCACGTCCCCCCTCAGTTTCTCTTCTCAAGGCTGAGCATGCCCAGTTCTCTCAGTCTCTCCTCACAGGGCAGTGATTCCAAACCCTGGATCATTCTTGTCACCCTCCTCTGGACCCTTTCTAACTTTTCTGCATCTTCCTTAAATCTCGGTGCCCAGAACTGGACACAGAAGAACCCTGCTGGAGGAGGTCCAGGTCCATCCTGTCCAGCCTTCTGTTCACACAGTGGCCACCAGTTGCCCCAGGAACCCCGCAAGCCAGGCAGGAGTGCACCGCCCCCCCTGCCCATGTTCCCCTGCAACTTCTGATGCTGGAGCTGATATAGCACCACCAGGGTGAGTCACCCAAAGAGGAATCTTGGCATCTCCTGGGCAGTAATGCCTCTAACCCTGAACCTTTTATCTGCATCAAGTTCTCACAAGCCAACCTCTGGTATTCCACTGGTTTGAAAGTTACATTCTTCCTAGGCTGAGGAAGGACATAAATACGAAACCAAGGCATGGCCTCGCTCAGGATATTTTCCTTGACAGAGGAGAGCCTGGCTTCCCAAGCACAACAGGCCTTCTCAGTGGTGACAACCCCACTGTGAAATGTTTCCTCCTCAAGAGCCACACTTCTGGTTTCCTTCTCACTTTTAGGAGGCAAGTGAAAACATCATTTCCTGAAGATTATATTGCTAATTCTGCTGTGTTGCTTGGTATTTGCAGCTGCAATCTTACCCTAGGAGTACAAATTGTGGCAAGTTCTTAAAGAGATGGGAGTACCAGACCACCTTATTTGTCTCTTGAGAAACCTATATGCGGGTCAAGAAGCAACAGTGAGAAGTGGACACGGAACCACTGATTGGTTCAAAATTGAGAAAGGAGTTCGGCAAGGCTGGATACTGTCACCCTGCCTATTTAACTTATACGCAGAGCACATCATGAGAAAGGCAAGCCTAGATGAATCACCAGGTGGAATTAAGATTGCTGGGAGAAATATCAACAACCTCAGATATGCAGATGATACCACTCTCATGGCAGAAAGTGAAGAGGAACTAAAGAGCTTCTTGATGCTGGTGAAGGAGGAGAGCGCAAAAGTCGGCTTGAAACTCAACATTAAGAAAACTAAGATGGCATCCGGTCCACTCACTTCCTGGCAAATAGATGGGGAAGAAATGGAGGTAGTGACAGATTTTATTTTCCTGGGCTCCAAGATCACCACAGACAGGGTCTGCAGCCAAGAAATTAAAAGACACTTGCTCCTTGGGAGGAAAGCTATGGCAAATCTAGACAGCATACTAAAAAGCAGAGACATCACCCTGCCAACAAAAGTGCATATAGTCAAGGCTATGGTTTTCCCAGTTGCGATGTATGGCTGTGAAAGTTGGACCATAAGGAAGGCTGAGCGCCGCACTGAAGAATTGAGGCCTTTGAATTGTGGTGCTGGTGGAGATTCCTGAGAGTACCTTGGACAGCAAGGCGATCAAACCGGTCAGTCCTAGAGGAGTTCAACCTTGACTGCTCTTTGGAAGGCCAGATCCTGAAGATGAAACTCAAATACTTTGGCCACCTAATGAAAAGGAACTACTCACTGGAGAAGACCCTGATGCTGGGAACAATTGAGGGCAAAAGAAGAAGGGGCCGGCAGAGGATGAGGTGGCTGGATGGGGTCATTGAAGCAGTTGGTATGAGTTTAAGTGGACTCCGGGGGATGGTGGAGGACAGGAAGGCCTGGAGGAATGTTGTCCATGGGGTCGCGATGGGTCGGACACGACTTCACGACTAACAACAACAAGCTCGCTTGAACTCAGTGAGACTTACTTCTATGTAGTGTTCCCTAGCATTGCAGTGTTAATAAAGCTCTATATAGGTTAGGGTTGTCAGAATCTTCAGAATGCCTAACTGGAGGGAACAATTAGAAAAAGCTGTAGTTAAATTCTCCCTCTCTCTCTCAGAGGAAAATGAATATATTCTGATCATTTAATACCTCCGTAGCTTTACCACAAACAAATTTCTAGAAAAAAAAAGTTACTTTTCAAACAGTTATCATTATTTGGAATCTATCAAGTTTAGTTGCTTATTTTACCTTTGATCAACATCTCTCAGATCAGTTCTTGCAAATGTGTTGGATTACAACTCCCAGAATTCCTGGAACTGCCCATGCTGGCTACAGCTGATGGGAGTTAAAGTCCAAAACACGTGGAGCGTTCCAGGTTATGGAAGGCTGCCAAATTATTCTAGAGTTTGTACATTCTACCATAAAAATACTTCTTTGTCAGAGGTGGGGGTGACAAAGCACAATTCTGAGCATGTTTGCGTTCACTGGTTCTTATTAGCCAATTCACTCTTTTCTGATGCTCTTGTGTTTATTCAGAACAGGTTTTCCAAACAGTAAAGCTCTTTTATTAAGCACCACTAAATACTGGAACAGCTGAGGCAAGTGCTTTGGAACAATTTCCACTGGCCTGAATCAACTGATATCCAATTTAGCACGTGGACTCACACATAGTAAACAAATCTCATAATAATATTTCATGCTGTATAAATATCTGTAAAGGTTCTATTCTCTGCACAGCCCAAACAAGAATGGAATTTTTCTGAGTCAGGGAGAGGGATTTAGTAGGGGTACAATCTTACACATATTTAGACAGAAAAAAGTCCAAGTCCCAAGAGTCTGCAACTGAAACACAGAAACAAAGTGAGTCAGAAGGGGCCTCCTGGGCCATCTAGTCTGACCCTCGGCTCCAGCCAGCTCCGCAGACTGCTGACTAGAATTCGCTAGGCAAGTTTAGAGAGAAGGAAGCCTTTGCTGCGGCATGTTATGAGTTGTATGGAGTACAGGGAGTTGTACCTTAAAGATGAAGTCTATGCCCCCTAGACATTGGGGGAATGCATAAATAACGCTAAGTGAGATTGTGGAGGTGGAGCGACGAAGAAGCTAAGCATTGGAGAAGTGTGTGCCGGCAGGGAATAAAGCAAGCATAGAGACAACCAATCAGAGTGCTGCTGAAGCAACTCATCAGTTGCTAGGCAGAACAGGCCAGAAAAAACATAGAAACATAGAAAACAGAGCGAGTCAGAAGGGGTCTCCTGCGCCATCTAGTCTGACCTCCGGCACCAGCCGGCTCCGCTCACGACATGCCCACCATGTGGACGTCCAGCCTACCCTTGAACACTCTCGCCAATGGGGCCTCAACGACCTCCCGTGGAAGCCCATTCTACACCCTGGGGGTCCTGACTGTCAGGAAGTGCTTCCTGGCATCCAAATGGAACCTTGGCTCCCTGAGCTTTACTCCATTGGACCGCATCCTGCCTTCCTCTGCAGGGGAGAACAGGTCTCTACCCACCTCCGTGTGACACCCCCTCACAGACCTGCATGTCGCCAACAGATCCCCTCGGAGTCTCCTCTTCTCCAGGCTGAAGAGACCCAGTTCCCTCAGTCTCACCTCATTCGGCATCCCCTGCAAACCGGCCACCAACCTTGTGGCCCTGCGCTGCACTGACTGAAAGTGGAGGCTAGAGTGTCTGCTGCCACCACACTCGATGGCAGAAAGGCAGAAACCATGCAGTAACATGGCAACTGTAGGTAATGACAAGCAACGGTGAAGCGCAGAAACCTTAGAACACGCTGTTGGTTCTCTGTCGGGATTCCCAGTAAGCAAACAGTCAGTGCTACACCATGCTTGCTGGATTCACATGTAATGACAAGTACTTCCCGCGGATTTCTACCTCCGAGGATGTAGGCAGAGTTCAGACCTCAGAGGTCGGTATCTCCACTTGGATTTTCTCCATTGTACTTTTCCAAGGTCTGTCACAAGCTTGAAAAAGGACTGAGGAAGGAGACCAGGTGTGCCGGTGCACAGAGAAGCCAAGATTCATTGGGGGACTCAGAGGCCGGTCTAACAGTAGAATTTTGAAAGGACAGCAGGGATGCAAAAGTCACCTCCATCTTTTCTCCCCTCCTCCTGGCAACAGCTCAGGTCGTCTTAGCATAAAGCTGAACCCTGAGTGTGGCTTAATGTGGCATTCAAACAGAGTCAACCTTTCAGTTGCAAATATTTGCAAGTCTTGCAATAAATTCTAGCAAGGCTATCTGAGAACACATATTTCATTTGCATTACGTTTTAATCAAAACTAATAATGCAGTGCAAGGGAGTGTACTTCCTAGAGATAACCCCCTGGCGGTTATCAGAACAGGTGTGATTTCAGATTTGACTGGACTGGTGTCCTTTCCAGTTGCCCCAACTTACCTGTATTTTGTTTATTCCGCATACTGCTGATTAACATTATGAAACAGGACATTTCTAAAAGTGGGGGAATTCATGGAAAATTCCATCCCACATCACTAGCTGAAGGACTTTGGCCCTCTCTCTAAGTCCTGGAACAGGCTGGGAGTCCATCCCATCCAGATACATACTCAGCCAAAGAGACTGAGTTCTAATGCTTTGCCAGGAAATTCAGACAAATTTCGGAGCGGCAGCTTTTGATCTGGTGTAGCCAATGCAACGTGGAGTCCTGCAGCATCCTGAAGACTATTGTATTTAGCACCTCAGAAATGTTACTAGTCCCAAGGGCACTGCTGCAGACCCGAATTACGTGATCCTAAGTTGACAAATATACACACAGATGCAATACGCAAGCAGGACCTGTGACGAAGTGCCACAGCGTGTAGGACTCTGGTTCAGGGCTGGCATCCCGCCCTTTTCCATGTTACTCCCTTTCATTCCCTCGCCCAGTAGTTTTTCATTCTCCTACAACCACGAGTCAGCATACTCAGTCTTCTTTGGCTTTTTAATTATTTGCCGGGGGGCGGGGGCAGTCCTCCTCCCTATGGGTTTTTTTGCCCCTCCGTAAAGATTTGTTTGTGCTTCTACAAAACTTGGGGTTTCTCCAACTCTTCCCCCTGGAAGTTTGAAATGGTTGCCATTTATTTCATTGATATTCCACCTTTCTTCTAAAAAGTGGTACTCAGTGCAGCTACTGGTCTTCGGCAAGGGGCGGCATAGAAATGTTATAATAATAATAATAATAATAATAATTAAAAAAGTGCACCCCTTATACATCTTATGCACATACATACAGAGCTACAGGTGTATGTTACAAGCTTGGAGCAGCGGTCCTTTGTTCAAAGAAAACTGGGATGCAGGGGCAGAAAATAAAAGGATTTCTTGAGGGAAAAGGCAAGGCAGGTTTTAGTGAATAAATCACCGCAGCAAAACTCTGCGCAGAGTAGACCAATGCTTACAAAAGTGCCAGAATGCCCATGGACTAGTGCGTGGAAACTACATCACTCATCAGCTGCAGACAGCGCAAAGTGAATGTTTCTTTCTTTCTTTTCTGCAGACGCAAGTTTAGCCGCCTCCGGTGCTTCTTTTGGCAGAACAACAGGGTACAAATCAGAGCAATACCTAAATGTGTACTGGATAGTCATAATTCTTTAAAAATTAATAACTATTTGCCATAGACCTTGTTTTGTATGTTTTACTGTGTTTTATTGTTGTTTTTAATGTGGAATATGTTACGGTTTTTATTATGTTCTATTGTGTCTCTATCTTGAGGTGCTGTGGCACAACTGGGCGGCATCCAAATGTTTTAAGTAAATAAATAATCTTGCAAACCCCACATGATGCCATGTGACTGCAGTGTATTTCGAGTAGAAAGAGCAGCTTTCCCCTAGAAAAGCATCTTTCCCACAAGCCAGGACCACAGAACACGCTACACACGAGCCAAGCACGCAACACGAGCATCAGCCCTCTGAGGCAACTGGGCAGGGATGGTTTAACTGGGGTTCTCCACTGAGCAGGGGGCTGGACCTGATGGCCCTCTGGCCCCTTCCAACTCAACTACTCTATGGTTCTGTCACTACACTCAGCTAGAACGCCCTGCGTCAGGGTCTGTTCTTGTACGTTCTGGGTGCCTTCCAGAAGATGCAAGGGATTTACTACAGTTGGGATAACTAAAAGGTGGCAAGAACTTAATAGATTCTGTTGAAACCGAGCCGTGAAAGCTGCCTCGTGCTGAATGCCAGCTGTTTTACCTACCGAATTGAACCTTCTTCCTTCTGAGCTCAGGTGGATGATGGCCAAGCTAGGCCAAAGAAGTTGCTTCTGCTATTCAAGGAGAGCCGAATGGCTACCAGCTAGAGAGCGGCTCTTCTTACGAAACACAGTTTATACCGCTTGCTGCCGCAAGATGTGGTCGCGCCCATGAGCGCAGAAGACTTTAAAAGGAGACTTGGGAACCGCATCGAGCTCTTTGAGTTTATTTTGTGGCTTGCTGCTGAGGGGGCTTGCAGGCACTCACTCACCACACACCATCTGCCACCGCTGCCCATGGGCACACCTTGCCACTGGCCACCCACTGCCGCCGCCTATGGGCACCTGCGTGCAGCTCTCAAACATCTGCCATTAACCGTGTGTGGCTCAGCCACCGAGCAAGTCTGGCCATCCCTGGTATATACTAAGCCTCCAGGGCTGCTGCTGCTGCTGGTGACGTGCCATCAAGCCATCTCCAACTCACGGCCATCCGAAGGAACCTATCCATGACAGCCCTGCTCAGCTCTTGCACACTCAACGCTGTGGGCTTGCAAGACCAAATAAGACCAAATGTGCAGGACGAAGAAGAGATGGAGTCCGTCCATCTCTTCTTTGGTGGTCTTTTTCTTCTTCCACCTTTGACCTTCCTAGTATGAGGGTCTCCTCCAAGGATTCCTGCCTTCTCATGATCTGTCCAACAGAAAACAACCTCAGTTTTGTCATTTTCATTTCCAGGGAAAGTTCTGGTTTAATTGATCTGAGGACCCTCTGGTTTGTCTTTTTCTCAGCCCAGGGTATTCACAAAGCTCTCCTCTAGCACCATGTTTCAAATCCATCCATTTTCCTCCTCCCAGCCTTCTTCACTGTCCAGCTTTCACAATCACACACAGTGATTGGAATACAATGGAGTGCATGATCTTGACCTTGGTCTCCAGTGAAACACAGGATAAATGGGGAATAATCTTGCTTTCTGCTCCTGCTTGTTGACTTTTCAGGACTACCTTTACAATACATAAAGGGATGGACTTTGGTCTTCTTCTGGGGAGGAGGGCAAAATGGCAAGTCTTGGCATTACCTAATGCACCCATCTGCATCTTGGTGTCCTCAAGTCTGACAAGTTTAGCTGGGGATAATGGGAGCTGTAGTTCAACACATGTGGCAAGCACCATTTTCTGAAATGTGAAGTGCAGGGGAGGGAATGTGGAAAATATTGCCCCAATATGATTTTTCCCATTCTTCTACCCTTAAATCCTCCAGAATCCCCTAGAAAAATTGGGGAAATCCCCCCCCCCACTTTTTTCAGGCTTTCACCTCTTTTGCCACTGTGTCAAAACCACACACCTAAGCAAGCAAAATGGTTATAATGAGATACTTGCTTGGGCAAGCTACAATAGCTGCAAGCTCATGACAACCCGTGTCAACCTTCATCAGGGTAATGACTCCTAGAGAGATGTGGCCGCCCAAGGTACAGCAAGTCCAGCTGTCATAAAAGGACAAACAAAAACCCCTTTGGCTTGCAGAATATATACACGGGATCAGGCACTGGAGTCGGACAACACTTTCTGTTTAGTTTTCAGATCCAAACACTGGCATATATGGGCACCTGGTATGTAAATCACATACACAGGCATCCACATTTGAAATGCCACATAGCACAAACAGAATTCTCTCTCTCTCTCTCTCTCTCTCTCTCTCTCTCTCTCTCTCTCTCTCTCACACACACACACACACACACACACACACACACACACACACACACACACAATCTTCAGGGATTAGGGAAGTTTAAGTCAATCTCTGTATTGTTTACCAGAGTCCCAAACAGACAAAATCAGCCTTCCATATTCAAATCTTTGCCGCGGCTTAAGAAAGGCGATATTGCTGATTAACCCTTAAGCATCCGTTGGGAATGCTAAGTTTTGGAAAAGGTTTTTTTTTTTTTTTTAAAGATGGCTTAGTCTGCTCAGAGCCAGACAATGAAGGATGAAATTGAAGAAAGGAGCAAACATATGAAGGGTTAGCGTTCTGCCAACTTATCCATAAGCTGAGAGGGTTTTTTGAAGGGGGAGGAAGAGAATTTGTTGCTGCGATGTGCCAAGTGGCCTCTGACTTAGGGCAATCCCATGAATGAGCGCCCTTCAGAGCGCCCTGTCCATGACAGCCCCTCTTAGCTCTTCCAAGTTCAGGGCTGCGGCTTCCTTGATGGAGTCCGTCCAGCTCTCATTCGGTCTTCCGTTTCTCCTCCTGCCTTCAACTTTCCCCAGTGGGACGGTCTTCTCCAGGGAGTCTTCTGTGATGTGTCCAAAGTAGGACAGCCTCAGTTTTGTCATTTTTGCTGCCAGGGTCAGTTCTGGCTCCGCTTGATCTCGGACCCACTTGTTAGTCTTTTTGCTGGTCCAGGGCAGCCTTCCCCAACGCTGTGCCCTCCAGGCAAGTTTGGACTGCAACACCCAGGAGTCCCAGTCAATGGCCCTGCTGGATGGGAATCCTGGGAGTTGTGGTCCAAATGTGTCTGAAGGCCACGGGGCTGGGGAAGGCTGGTCCAGGGTATTCACAACGCTCTCCTCCAATACCATCCCTTCTCCTCCTGACAGCTTTCCTCACTATTCAGCTTTCACACCCACAGATAGTGATCGGGAATACTAGGCTGATGTATCTTCACCAAAAAACAAAGCAAAAATAAAACAAGTCCCCCTCCAGAAACTGGCAACCCCATTTAGCATGGGATGGGTCAGGTCAGGCGACAATCAGGTCAACTGGCCAGTGTATTCGGCCACAAGAAAATAAGATGAGCCAAGGGGCGAGTCCATGCTGGCAGCACGGCCAAGCAGCTAACCCTAGTCCAGGGGTCAGCGACCCGCGGCTCCGGAGCCGCATGTGGCTCTTTCATCCCTCTGCTGCGGCTCCGTCGCTCAAAATATGCGTCACAACCGCCAATGTGCGACACCTGCCGGCACGTGGTTTATTGAGCTTTTCAACCCCCAGCAGGCCAACCATGGATAAATCCAAGAAAAGAAAAGTTTCAGAAGAAAACAAAACATTTAATGGTACGTGGGCAGATTCATTTGCTTTCACTGCTGATGAGGCTGGTTTACCAATATGCTTAATATGTGGTGAGAAATTGGCAAACAACAAAAAGTTGAATGTTGCAAGACATTTCCAGAATAAACACGCAGCCTTTGCTGAAAAATATCCGGATGGAGATGAGAGAAAAAAAGCCATTTCGGAACTGATGCGGAAGGTTGATCTGAGCAAAAATCATTTCAAGAAGTGGATGAAGTCTGCAAATTCAGCTACATACGCTAGTTTCGTGGCCGCTCAGGAAATAGTCAGGCACGGGAAGCCGTTCACAGATGGAGATTATATAAAAGCATCATTCATTGATTTCATAAATGCAACACGCTATAGTTTTTTTTATACACAGCGTAAAAGTAAAAAACGGTATTTGCAGTGTTATCTTCATTTTTGATGTCAAAAGTGTTTTGTGGCTCCCGGTGTTTTCTTTTCTGTGGGAAACGGGTCCAAATGGCTCTTTGAGTGTTTAAGGTTGCCGACCCCTGCCCTAGGACATGAGTCCCACCGTACCACCCCACCCATTTTCCAGAGCAGCTAGAGCACATGGTGCCCCTGGAGCCATCAAGACAATTAGTCACGGATAGCCGGCTACTAGTCCAATTCCCTTTTAAAAGCAGCCGATTTGGTGGCCATCACTAAACCCCACGGAAGGGAATTCCAGGCTTTCAATGTTGTGTGGCGTGAAGAAGCCCTTCCTCTGTATCTCCTGTGATGCCCGGCTTGGTTTGGCCCTGGTTTCTATTATTACAGGAAGGAGAAAAATCGCTCTACCCACACACATTTCAGATACCTCTATCATGTCTCTCTGCAGTCACCTGTTTTCTAAGCAAAACAGCCCAGTTGCTGCAGCGGCTCCATGCGGGGGAACTGTTTCGGTCCCCTGATCCTTTTAGTTGCCCTTCTCTGCACTTGTTCCAACTCAATAATGCTCTTCTTCAGGTGTGGCAACCAGAATGGTACAAATAATTCTGAGTACAGTCACACCAACGCTTGTTACAAAGGGAATATGATCTTGGCAGTTTTATTTGTGCATGTCATGAGCGGAGCCGGCTGGTGCCGGGGGTCAGACTAGATGGCCTGGGAGACCCCTTCTGACTCGCTCTGTTTCTATGTTTCTATGAATAAGATCTTGGCAGTTTTATTTATTTATTTATTTATTATTTATTAAAACATTTTTATGCCGCCCCATTTGCCGAAGCCTCGGGGCGGCTTACAACAATAAGTTAAAATAATTATAATATAAATAAAAAATATAAACATTAAATTAAAAATACAAAAATACAGTATAAAATAAGCCGCCCTGGCCAGATAAAATCCAATAATATTAACAGTTAAAATGCCACTTGAATAAAAAGATCTTCGCCTGGCGCCGAAAAACAAATAATGACGGTGCCAGGCGGACCTCTCTGGGGAGCGCGTTCCATAACTTAGGCGCCACCGCAGAGAAAGCCCTCCTCCGAGTACCCACCCTCCTAATTTCTTTCACGGAGGGTTCCCGGTTGTCGGTTCTTTTCCAGTTATGCTCAACATGGAGTTTGCCTTTTCACGGTGGCAACGCGCTGGGTCACCGCTTTCATTGAGCTGCCCCCTATGAGCCCAAGGGCTCTTTCTTGGTCCCCTACCGCCAGTTCAGACATTTGGGGGAATTATGTATTCATACACACCGCTGGCTTAATTTTAAGAGGATGGTAGAAGATTTTTCTCTGCTCTGGATTAAAGAAACAGTTTTAGCACAAAGATGGCTCATCTGAGGAAGCATTTCTGAGCGAACCAGCAGATATACTTCGCTAGTAGGAGGAAAGCTTGGCATGCAGAGGGCCGCAGAGATATTCCCAGCTAATTGAACAAAAACTTTCCTGAGCCAGAATTCAGCTTTGGGCCTCAGGCATGTTCAGAAAAATCCACAGGGCGTACCTATCCATTTCGTTTTAACTTACAAAGCAAGGGAACTCCAGGTCCATTTGCTCAACAAACAGAGTGCCTTGGTGGAAGAGAGAATCTTGGTGCTTTATGCATTTATCGTCCATGTAAGAATAAGTTTCGATGCAAGCAAAAGTCTTGGTCTCACCCTCTCTTTCTCAGCCCCATCAAAGACTAATGAGCTGTACTTCACATTATAATAGCCCAAGGCAAATTTTAAAAATCTCATCACATCACATCCATGATCTCGATACCCCTTTACAACAGCTCTGCAGAGCGGGACAGTACTGTCCCCATATAACCAGCGGGTCAGGGTGGTGTGGTGCAGTGGTTAGAGTGTTGGATTGGGAACCCAGGAGATCTGGGCTTTAGTCCCCGCTCAGCCACAAAACTCAGAATGTCAGCCTAACCTACCTCACAGGGTTGTTGTTGTGAGGATAAAACAGAGCTATTTAAGCTGGCTTGGGTTCCTCCCAAGAGGAAGGAAAATGGGATAAAGCAATGTGACAAACCACCACCAACACAGAACTGGAAGGGTGCTCGAGCAGAAGGAAAAGAAAATTTGCTAGCGGCCTCATCACGAGCACCCAGCCAATGCAGCATCTCTCAGCCTTCCCTCGTGAACACCCCTGTAAACCGGCTCTTACATCAAGATCAGCTGGCACCCCTCTTCTTGCTGTCCCCTCAAACTCAAAACACACCTCTTTAGGCTCTCAAACAAAATGGTCCATTTTAGAAAAGTGCAAGAAACTGGTTTGTTTTCAACCAGAATTTGCTCTGCTCACACCCTGCAGACTTTGAGCAGAATCTGCAGTCAAAGCTCCCATATTTCTGAGCTTGCAAGTCAATCCCTGGAACAAAACATGCATGTGAAAAAAATGGACACATTTCAAAACTGTGTGTGGAAAGAAGGTGCGCGTTTCAAAAATATGCACAAGCTTGCTTTAATGAAGAGTGCCAGAAGAATATAGATATTTGAAAAAAAATGCGCTAAGTGTTTGGAATGCATGCCAAAATATGCATGAATTTTGGGGCAAAAGGGAAAGCAACGCTTCCATCCAATTGCAGATATAAATGAGGATGACATTTGAGGTGGTATTCAGAAACTCTGACAAGCTCACGTCTGCCGATTC
The DNA here is from genome assembly GCF_004798865.1 of Varanus komodoensis. Lineage (NCBI taxonomy): Eukaryota > Metazoa > Chordata > Lepidosauria > Squamata > Varanidae > Varanus > Varanus komodoensis. Next base: position 61,010,753 of record NW_025335761.1, read on the forward strand.
TCCCCTTTCCTGGTGGATGAGGGATATATTTTAGGAAATATTTTAGGCTTAGAGACCATGCAGAGGGAGAAGTCAGGTGATCGTAACGCATCACTCAGTGAGCCCTGCTGTGGATTGCCTAGCACATTCCTTCGCGGAGATAAGCAGCAAGAAGCCGCTTGCCCCTCAGCACACACGATTAGGGAAACTTTTCACCTCTCGCGCTGTGGGGGAGAAGCGCAGCTCACGCCAGGGTGCGTTACATCCCCTTCCTCTGGGCCTAGAGAAAGATCTCAAGAGGCAGGGATGGCTCTTCTGGAAAGACGGGCTTGCCATAAAGAGCACCGTGGATTGCATCCGCATCGCCGCAGCCAAGCCAGGCTCAGCCTTTCATTTTACAGAGTGCGTTTCCCATAAATGCTCGAAGCATTTTGCACACCCCACCTCGGCGACGCTTGCAACACTGAGGAAGGGGCTCATCTTCTACGGACGCACCATGGACAGTCCTGGGAAACCCCGTGTAAGCTGCGAGAAGCCAAGAATGGCTTCTTTAAACCATCCAAGTGAATTTCTCGCCAGATTTAATTTTCGGACCAGGACTTCAGGGCTCACAGATCATTCATTCATATTCATTCATTCATTCATTCATTCATTCAAAACATTTTTATGCCGCCCCCATCACAATGAAGCCTCGGGGAGGCTCACAACAGAAACAAATACATAAATACATAAATAATAACCATATAACAATAAAAAAATTACATAAACCCCCCCCGTGCATCTCGGCTTAAAATTTAAAATCCTATAAATACAGATAATTTAACAATTAAAATAAGTTTTAAATAAAAAGGTCTTAGCCTGGCGCCGAAAAACAAATAACGACGGCGCCAGGCGGACCTCTCTGGGGAGCGCATTCCATAGATGAGGCGCCACTGCAGAGAAAGCCCTCCTCCGGGTACTCACCCTCCTAATATCATTCACGGAGGGTTCCCGGAGAAGGGCATCTGTTGCTGATCTCAAGGGGCGGGAGGGCATATATGGATGCAAGAGTTCCTTTAGATATCCAGGTCCCATGCTGTTTAGGGCTTTATAGGTAAGCACCAGCTCTTCCAGCTCGGCAATGGTCAAGAACCCTCCGAGGTGCCGCTCGGCCCATGCACAAGGCATCAGGCTGGGGGACAAAGGGTTAAAACCTCCCAGATGAAGAAATTCACCCGGAGCATCCAATGCCAGTGCAGCCAACCCACAGCGCTCGCAAGGGCTTTCCCAGCCTCCCCAAAGCCAAGGCTCGTGCAGGTTCTTCAGTCCCCTTCCCTGGGAGGTCCTGGGAGGTTGCTACAACGCTCTGAAATCCAAAATGCCCGCATGCTGCGGCCATGCGCAGCCGCCGGTCTTGTGGCAGCGCCGTTGTGGTTTTGTCCGGGACTCAATCCGTTTTGCCACCAGTGGCGCTGCCCGACGTGACACCTACATGGTCCATTTGCAGCTCACGCGAAGGCGCAGGGAGAGTGAGGAAAGCAGCAACCGAGCGGCCCAGAATCGTACAGGATGCGGAGAGAGTTTGCAAGCAGGCATCTTGCTGCTTTTCTCACAATACTAGAACCCAAAGGGGTCATCCCGCAAAGCGGATGCAGGAAATTCGGGACAGATTAAAGAAAGAGTTCCTCGTTCCGTGCATCAGTGATGGAATCCTTGTTCCCGTGAGGCTACTTTTATATTGTTATTTATTCTATGTTAATTTTATATTGTTATTTTTGTATTTTATCGTATTTTATTTTGCGTTGTGAGCTGCCCCTTCGGCAAGGGGCGGCATAGAAATGTTTTAATAAATAAATAAATAAATAAATAAAAATATTGACGGCTCCATGCTCTGTGACGGTTCCGCGATCACAATTTTGCTTTAAAGGGAACCCGTTGGGCGACTGGCTGTGGAGCAGAATGACAGGTTTCGCCACATTTGAGCAACATGGTGGGCTCGGTGGGGGGATCCGAGAGCTGGGGGGGGGGCTGCGCTCAGGGTGTGGGAGCGCGTGTGATGCCACCACTGCTTTTTGCACCCACCCGCTCGCACACCCTTGGCACACACGCCCGGCTCTCACGCCTTCCTTCAGCGTGTGTGTCCCGCCCTTGAGCTTTATTGCCACGTCCACCCACTGGAAAGCTGCAACCTGAAAAAGCAGCTGAGGCCGTTCTCCGGAGAGCAGCACCGACGGGTTCCTGGAGCGTTGTGATTAGATATAATTATTGCCTGCGATATATAATATAATATGTATATGCATTACATTAGATTAGAAAAATTGCATCCATATCCCACCTTTGTCCCTCCTGCAAGGAACCCAAAGGTGCTTACAAGGATCTCCTGCTCTCGATTTTATCTTCACAACAACCCTGTGAGGTAGGCTAGGCTGAGAGGGAGGGGCCAACCCAGTGGACAGCTGCACTGGAAAGCAAAGGGCATAGCTGGAGAGTGGGGAATGGTCCTACGGAGCCCCTGCTGAAGGGGCCACAATTTGCCACTCTTCCTGCACTGCGGCCTGAGGAAGGGGCGGCCCCTCATCTCGAGGGAGGGCTGGCCCTGGTCCGCAGGGCAACCAGGTGTAGAGGCCAAACCCTGGATATTAGCCAGCCATGATGGCCGGTTAGGGAACGGAAAGGAAAGGGCTCATTCCAGCCAGGCTGATTCTGGCAGGATTTGGCCATGGCCAAAACAAGAGGTGATGGCAGCTGGAAGTTGCTTTGTTCCTTACAGGGGCAGGAAAACTTGGGAGAGGAAGAGTCACATCACGCGGGGAAAAAGGACAGGAAAAAGGAAGATGCTATAGAACGGCGGTTTGGGGAGGCATCTTTGCAATGCTTCTCCCACCTTGCTGTGGACCTCCAGGCTGAGCAAGAGTTTTGACACAGCATCTCCCACATGCAAACTGCAACCACATCCGTCACAGCAGCGCTTGGGATGGAACCAGGCTGATACAGAACAGATATTTTAAAATGTTGTGGAATAACACTTCAACACACAGCTCCAGAAGCTAATTCATCAAGTCTTTCAGCAGGAATGCAATTTCTCTCCCAAACACGGCAGGCTTAATTGCTCCAGCTAAATCTGGTCCAATTATACCGTGGTAAGGTCTGATCTGTAGCAAGGGCAATATGGCACGCTAAATCATGGAAATTAAAGCAGAAACCCAGGAATATTTCAAAATCCTCATTTACACAAGACAGTTCCGGAACTTCACCCAGGGGGTTTGCAAAACTAAGCACAGAACGTTTTCTTGCTGCTTGAAATGGGCTGCTGGGGGATGAGCAGAAGAACACTTGTAGCAAATGAGATTTTTAGAATTTTTGTGCAATTTGGACAGTTTATTTTTGTTCTCAGTTTTGTTATGCAAGATAAGGCTTAACAGTTACTTTAAGAAATTCCCAGGGTAAGGACAGAATGCAGAGCCGTTTGCTTTCTCCTGTCCTTTGTATTTCTCCTTTACTCTTTTTCTGGCGAGGTTTCTAAGCCACCCTTCACCAACCTGGTACCCTTTGGATATGATGGGTCACAACTCCAAGCATTTTCTCATCCAGCATGTAAACACTCACCAGTTGGAAATAAATGTGCTTCATAGAGAGGGCTCATCAGTGATCTGGCTCTTGTCCATTCCTGGGACCTAATTAGTGCTGGTTTTAACTTTTAAACCTCTCAAAAACTTGGGGCCAGGTTACATGAAAGATGGCATTGCTCCACACACTCTTACCCAAAACAATTATCTTTTTCAAAGATCCTGCTCCGCAAGTCCCTCCTAAATGAGGTAAGCAGCCTTCTTGGTGTTGGCACCCAGTAGTCACACAACTTCCCCAGACTGTCTCACTTGGCACCATCTTTTCGGCCTTTTCAGTGCCTGATAAAGTCCTTTTTCTTCTCCAAGGCTTTATATGCAATGAGTGTATCAAACACACACAATCTAGGTTCCCGCTGTGTGAGGGATACTTTCGTTTGTGAACAGAACAGCTCAATGGTTGTATATTGAGCAAGGAGGGGGAGGAGTTTTATGCTGCACTTCAGCGTGTGATTTTTCAGTCATTATTCTGTATGCTCGTTTTGCTTTTGAAATTCTGCTTTGTAAGCCACCCAGGGAACTGGTGCAGAGTGGAACTCATCCAGATCAACACCCTCTTCGTCATGTTCCATGCCTGGTGAACTAAAGAGGAGTCCCACCGGATGGGACCAAGGGCCTTTTCCACACAATGGGGACAAACTGCAAGCGGGGCGGGAGAGCGACAGCCCCTTCCTGAACACGCTCCCAGAAACAGGTGCCTGCAGGTAAAGTGCTTCTGATACCGCAGGGACCACAAAGCCATCATGACGCGCAGCCTCCAAGCGCCTCCGTGAATCTGCCAAATTGGTGGCCATCTTGCATTCCCTAATTATGTGCGGCGTGAAGTTGTCCGGCCTTGTCTCTGTCCATAATCCCCTACCAATCAGCTCCCTGGGATGACTCTAAGATGGGTCATCCCGGGGAGTTGAGGGCTGGAGGAGATCATGTCTCCTTTTCTCCTTCCTGGATACCTCTGCCTTGTTTCCCCTCACTCGCCTTTTCCCGCAGCTCCAGATTGGCCATTTTTCCTGGATAGGAGAACTGCTCTAGCCCCTTGATTATTTTAATGCATTAATCGAGAGTCTTGTTTAAAAACATTGAGTTCGGATGTATTTCATGAACCCTAATGCTTGGGATGCAGATGAGAGTAGGTCAGGCTGAGAGTCTGTCACGGGCCCAAAGTCACCCATCTTTGTAGAACCCAGACTGCCCGAATCCCAATCCGGTGCTCTCAACCACAACCCCACCCTGGCTGTCCATGCCAAGTACCGGGAACATGGGACAGCCCTAAACCACTCTGCCAAGAGATGCAGAGCTCAGCAAAACGGGCTAGAAGCACCTGCTGGATGTCCATAACCTTAAGATACTACCTGCCAGATGGCCGAACTGGGCAGGAAGACAAGATGGAGGGCCCTTTTAGGTCTAAATGGTCAGGACTGGGAAGGTTGAAGGTTTCCTGAAACAAAGACCAAGGCCATGAGTCCTTGACCTTCACACTGCACAATTTCAAAATGTGGACAGGAAGCAGTGCCCCAAGAATCTCAGCTTCTACTGATATTTTTTTTTAAAGGCAAGGTTCTAGCCCTTAAGATGAGGACCAAAATGTGCAGGGCAGATTTCCAGTGTAGAGAGTGAGGTGTTTCCTCACCCCACCCACTTTTAACTTTGTGGGTTACAGGGAAAAGACAACACAGAGAACCAGTCTGGAGGATCACGGGGGTGGAGAAAGAAATCGAAGGGAGAACCTATGAATCCCTAACCACTCTGGGAAGGCTTACAGGACCGAGACAGCAGGGGAGTCGCACGTAAACAACCCCTGCAGGAAGCTTTCTACTGAATTCTACTGAATCCCTTTAACATCTCCAGTAGCTGAGTCAGGAGGGAGAGATGGGGCGGGAGAAGAGAGAAAGTGACAGGCCGGGGAAAACAAGCAAGAATGCAAACATAAACCTAACCTACTTACGAGATGCAAAGTAGGTTTCTGGGACCCAAACAGCCACAGCATGCGCTTCTGTCCAATCACCTACGCGAGGCTTGTATACACAGTGGCAGAGCAGTGGGTATCCTGGAAACAGGGCTGGCTGAAAACGAGACAGAAGCTCCCAAGGTGTTGCGCTCTGTCTGCGGTGCGTTCGGAGTCGTCAAGGTCTCCCGGAGAATGCAGGGAGCTGCACGGTTTCATGGTGACAGCAGCCTTCCCCAACCTGTTGCCCCCCAGGTGCTGGCTAGGAAAGGTGGGAATCGCAGTGCAACACATCCAGAAGGTGGCTGGCTGGGGAAGAACGGCTTACGGAGTTACTGATCCCAAGGGAAAAAATGCAGCAGAGTCAAGAGTCCCCTAGTTTATTGATTTATTTATTTAAAACATTTCTATGCCGCCCCCATCGCAACAAAGCCTCGGGGCGGCTCACAACAAAAGCAAAAACAAACAAAATCATACAAAAATTTATACACTAAAAATATTAAAACCCGGTACATCTCGGCTTAATTTTTTAAAAAAATCCTACAGAATAAATTAACACTTAAAATAAGTTTTAAATAAAAAGGTCTTAGCCTGGCGCCGAAAAACGAATAAAGACGGCGCCAGGGGGACCTCTCTGGGGAGCGCATTCCATAGGTGGGGCGCCACTGCAGAGAAAGTTAACAGTGGCCTCCTGTATGCTTTGGAACTTGCATCTGTTATGGGTTCTTCCGTCCTATCCCACTCCCTCTTGTAAGCAATGGGGGGGGGGTTAAGCAGCCCTCCCTGCTCCATTTCATCCTCACAACAACTCCCTGGAGTAGATTAGGCTGAAAATCCATGACAGTGGCCGAGTGGCATCTAGAACCGGGATCTCCCATTCCCAGCCCAACCCTGCATCACGCTAGCTCTCGACTGTTGCCCACTCAGAAACAAAACCCGCCTTTCCCCTCGTTTAAGTCAATATACCAAGTGCTCCTTGAGCCGATAAGCAATGGCTTTGGGCCAAGTCTCTCCTGCCCTCTCCCAGTCCCCAGGGTCCGGCGACAATTCACATCCAGGGCTGCTGGTCCTTTGGAACAGAGACGGCACGAGAAGGGCCAGCTCGTTCGCCATTCTCGTGGAGCGAAGAGCTGGAAAGTAGGAGGAGCAATCTTCTCAAGATTAAGCAGTAGGACTGAGGGAGGGCTTGGCTTCTGGCCATCCGGGAAAACCGAGTGCAAGCACAGAAGACTCACAATGCCAAATGCTGCACATAACGCACATCACAAAGACCGCAACATAATACAAGAACTCGACTGCAGTCACCAAGCCGAGCCCAAAGCATGCGCTACTCCATATCAGTTACTATGAATGAATTAATGGATAAAGCCGTGAAGTCAATTGCCCAGGGATATTTACCATGTTTCCCCGAAAATAAGACCTAACTGGAAAATATGCCCTAGCATGATTTTCAGAATGCTTGTAATATAAGCCCTACCCCCAAAATAAGCCCTAGTTAAGATCATCAGCCAGACAAATGGGGAAACACTGTAGTACTTCCATTGCAACACACGACAGATGTATTGAATTATAAAATAATAATGTTAATATATAATTAAATATAAATAAATATTAACATTAATACTTAAAATAAATGAGAATATACATTATAATTAAGTATTTGTAAATACCGAAGTGGGTGCCTTTGGATGAGAGGTAAACGCCTATGCAAACAGATGAACGCAAGAGTTATTGCCAAATGACCCATCAGAGTACAGACACAACACATGAATAACGTCAATATGCTACAGACGTACTTAATGCATGCATGAAAAATGCAAGATGGGAGCAAAAAGAAAGAACTATTCCATCGAGTACAAGAAAGGAATCATGGAGGACTCTCGGGGCGAGAATCTTACGGTTTTCATAAGAAAAAATAAGGCATCATCTGAAAATAGGCCCTAATGCGCTTTTGGGGCAAAAATTAATATAAGACCTGGTCTTATTTTTGGGGAAACAAGGTACAGCTGCCTTCCTCAATCCCAGGCCAATCACCACGCCATTTCCCCTCTTTGAGACATTTGTACAAACACACCACCACACACAAGATGGCATGCCCTCACACATGATTCGCACCCAGGTCTGCATCCACGCCCGTGAGGAGCTGTGGCATAAAGGGCCATTTCTCATCCCTGCAGAAGAGAATCATTTGAAACTTGGAAAGTAGCTGCTCCATTTCGCCCCCGCTGCCTTCCCCGATGAACCTCACCGGTCTCCAGGAGAGAAAAGCTACCTCATTTTCAGGGATGAGGGAAGGAAGATGCAGTGCAGTCTCCCACAAACGCTGAAAACACAAGCAACGACAGGACAGGCCATGTGTCATTTCAAAGGCAGCCTCTGATCTTGGAGGCTAGCTAAAAAAAGACTCCGGGAGCATCACTTGCTAAGAAGGGAACGATCACACACCTGTGAGTTCTGGGCCTGACCCAGCAAGATGCTGTGCACATAGCTGGCATTTTTCCTCTGCTGTTCTGCCCCCAGATGTTTGATGTACAGGCCAACACCAGGAAAGGCATGTGAGAACATGGCTTGCGGAGCAGAACGTGCAGGTACCGCTTCCGTCTGGCGCATGTGTATGGCTGCATCGGAGAGCTCAAAGTCATTTAACTTTGCAGGGCAAGGACCAACATGCAGAGAAAGGGGTGGCTGGAGATCAGCTGCACTCCCCACAAACCCCCTTCCCCAAAACCTCAGACTGCATCTAGGGGTTGCTCTGGAACAGTATTAATCAGAGCATCAGGTTGGCACTGAGCACCATTCCGGGAAGAAAGATGGAATGTAGATTAAATAGGTAGGCTTGTCTCCAATGTGCCCAGGAAATGTGCCACCCTTAGCCCCCTATTCACTCCTTGGAAAAGCTCTAGCAGAGGACTCCAAGATGTGGCAGTGGGAATGTAACCTTTAGATGCTGAACTAGATTGGCTGCTGGCCTGGTGCGGCAAGCTCTCCTACCATCTGGACCAGCCCTAGGCAATAAAAGCCCAATCTCAAGCGCTTCTCTCAAGAAACCCACTGGTGCTTCAGAGAACCGAGTTTTAGACTGTGTAAGCCCAGGCAGTGGAGAAGCAGCAGCCTTCCAGACATGGCTGGATGACAACCCCCATCATCCATGCCCACAGAGTGCTCCAGAGCCATTCACGCACACATACGCAGGCCGTTCGCCTTCACAGCCACCATCTGCACCAGCCCATTCCTTCGGAGTGCAAAACACAATCCTTTTAGAACGGAGGAACTGCTCGTGTCGGACCAGCCCACTGACTGGCTGGTTGCATCTGGTACTCTTTGCTGGACCAACAGTGATTCTTCCGGGACAGCCTTTCTCAAGTAGGGGTCCTCAAGGAGGTTTGGACAGCAATTCCTGACCTTCTTGACACAATTCAAGCCAGCCTGAGAACAACAGGATGGGAAGCGCTTGGAGGGATAACTCCAGAGGGATGACCCAGGACTTCAGCACTCTGGTTTTCCACCCCTGGCATCATGCAGTTCAAGAAAGCGTTTATTTGGGGAGCTGGCTCCTGCCAGGAGTGTTGAACTGGCCTCCAAAGGCCAAGCTCAAGTTGTGATGGGCCTTTGAGCTCAACAGCACACCACCCATCTTGGCCTGGCTCTTCATACAGGTCTGGGAGTTATCCTTATGTAATGCACAGGATGATCCAACATGAAAGAGACAATGCAGGTTTTTCCCTTCATCTTCTAAGATAAGGATATTACTGATTACCAACATCTTGGATGAGTGACATATCCACATGTATTCCAGGTTAAAGAACACACACACAAGAGCACACCTTGCAGGTTGGACATCGGTTGGGGATCGTTTAGAGCAAAGATTGGGGTGGGGGGAGGTACTGAAACGTAGAATCAAGTCCGAAGCAGCTCACCCTAAGCAAGCCCTGCCCCAGAACAAAGTGGGAAGGACAGAAATATTCGACAACACAATGATGTGTTCTCCTTTTTTTGTAGGAATGTTTGGAAACTTTTAAGGGTGGATTTGCTTAGCTTCTCCAAGCCTTCACATCTCTAGTATCCCCCCTACAAAATTATTCTCACCCGACAGTTAGGACCCCGAGGGCGTGGAATGGGCTTCCACGAGAGGTCACTGAGGCCCCATCGGTGAGGGTGTTCAAAGATAGGCTGGATGTGCACATGGTGGGCATGTCTTGAGTGGAGCCGGCTGGAGCTGGGGGTCAGACTAGATGGCCTGGGAGACCCCTTTTGACTTGTCCTATGTTTGCAGACCCCCAAACCTCAGGTGCTGCTTCTGGAGATCTTTGACATGGAAATGCCAAGGTCTGCACCCAGGACGTTCTGGATGTTGTTGGCAACACTGAGCTATGGGCAACCCTGTACCCAGGAAGAGTGCACTCTGCATACATTTGCACAACCCCCCTGTACAACAGGCACTGCAAACCCACCAGCAGGGACCTACACATGGAAGGCATGACAGGAGCAGAGCTGGCTGGAGCCAGGGGTCAGACTAGATGGCCTGGGAGACCCCTTCTGACTTGCCCTATGTTTCTGCACTGCTTCCGCCTGTGCCCAAAAGTGGGCTCAGCCAGGTGCTCAGCATAAGCTTCACCTTCTGCCTGTCTGCAGAACAGCAATTCCATCTCTTTCACAATTCATCTCCAGGAGTTGCTTCTGACAGTCTCAGCCACCACCCAGGGCTTGGACACCCCCGGCATTTAAGGTCTTGTGCAAGAACAAAGCGATTGAAATAAGCAGTCGGTCCTTAGCAACAAGTGCTGATGAGCCACTTTGTCAGCATGGAGTCAGCACGGAAAAAGGAGGGGAGTGGGAAACACCCTCTGGGATTAGTGGGTTTGATGCCTGCCTGCACACCTTCCCTTCCCACAGACAATCCAAAAAGGAACAGGTACCCAAACCTGAAGGCTTCCTTCTTCACGCTCGCAGGGAACCCACCCACAGCCGCTGCTAGGAAAGCCGTCAGCCCCCTTGGCACAAAGCCCCGTCAACTCCCTTTCCTCCAATTCTGCCCTTCCAGATGTCCACCCCAACCCTCCGCGAACACTCCTCCATGGGGAAGACGAAACCGAAGCCGACTGGGAAGGGTAGCTAGCCCACGATGAGAAAATAAAAGGCAGCAAGAGGACCTCCATTGCACAGGGACAGATCTGACGCCCGTCCCCGGAGCAATTGGAAAACGAGCCACCACCAACCACACCCTCCCAGTTACCAGGCAAAGGTTGGTGGTGGTGCAAAGCCGGCTCTGCTAGCAAAAAGCAAAAAACCAGCCATAATTCCAACAGCATGAGTAACCATAGCAACAGGGTTGCCAATGCCTCTTCCTTCTCCTGTTGCAGACCTTCCAAACCGTTCAACTACGAGGAGGTTTTATGACTGCTGCAAAAGCACAGAATGCCATGCACGTCGCCTCTGACACCCAGGAGAAAAAGAAAGAGAACTGCATGCAAAGGAGAGTCGCTCCTCGCCCAGATGGAGAGCATTCGCTTTCGCCCACGTCACGGGAGCCATTGTGCAAGGCGCCCAGTCTCGCATCCCCCGAAAGCGCAAGCAAGGGCCACCCAGCGGATCCACGGCCACGTTCGGCAGGCATGGAAAGAGGCACGTCCCCAAACTCTCGGGCTGGGGAGAGAGATGGGGACCAGGTGCCCGGAAGAACCACCTTCCTTTCTGCATCCTCTGCAGAGGAAGCCTGGGTCAGCCGGCATTTTCCCCTGGGAACACAGGTTTCCAGAGCGGAGCAGCCGAATTGGTTGCTGCCCTTTGCCAAAACGCGGGCCCAGCGGAAGGCGCTGCGCCCCTCCCGCCTGGCAAATATACAACCAGATTTTTGTTGCTGGTTTTTTCTGAGTGGGCAGACGGCACACTCGGATGGCTCCGAAGAGACGCGGGAGCCTCGCCGCCGTTTGCGAATGGTGCTGAGAGGTGCATTGAAAGGCGCAGGCTCCGCCTCGCGGCTGGGCACCCCGAAGGGCGCATCGCCTTCGGCTCCCGCAGCTGCCCGGGACGCGCGTCTCAGACCCGGGCGGGCGCAAGTGACCCGGGCAGGCGGCTTTGCGGTGCCGCTTGCAAGAAGACGGCTGAACTTCCACGGGGAGGAAGAAGGGCCCCGATCCCGGAGAAGATCCGCGTCCATGCGCGTGTCACTGCGGTATTGTTCGCCCCCTGGGTGCTCGCGCACGCCTGGCTGTTCAAGAGCCTTCCCTCTTAGCCGGCTGAGCCAGACTTGCTCTTTCCTGGTTTTTCCCGGGGCACCTTTGACGGGGCGGGGGGCATTTTAACGCCCCCCCCCCGAAGGGCAACTTGCACAGGGGGCGGTCCGGGTTTTCAAGGCAATCCCTTCCTCCCCCCGCTACGCACACACATAGCCCTTTCCTCCACGATCTCATTCAAACAAGAGAAAGTCTGCAGCCGAAACGAAGCGGAGGAAGCCCCTCGCCGCCTCCCCCTCCCCGATTCTGTCCCTTTTGTTAGAGAAGACCCAGCCTTGCCGCTCGCTCCTCGCGCAAACCGCATCGGGGAGCCGCACGATGCCGGGGAGCGGGGCGGAGGGGAGCCCGGCCGCCGGCCATTCCCACCCGTGGAGCGAATCCAACGTGCACGCAGAGCCCGGAGAGAACGAGCCCTCCTTCCCCGCAGCAGGGAAAGGAGTTGCAAAGTTTCGCCCCCCCCCCCCCCCGCTCCCGCACACCTTCCTCCCTCTTTCTCTCTGCAAGCCAAGCCCCGGCCCCTGGGCCCCCACCCGGGCACACCGCGAGCAGTTCGGTTCCGCCCCGAGAGGCTCCCGTGCCCCCCCTCCATCCAGGGGATCCCCCTCCAGCAACCAAAATTAACAAGCCAGCCGGACGTTTACCTATCCCTCCTCCCCCTCCGGAAGGTAACTTCGCTTCCTCCACCATCGCGCGCCGAACAATCGCGGCGCGGCGCAGCGCAGCCCGGCCGAGCCCGCAGCGGGGAGGCGGCCCGCTCCCTCCCCGCCTCGGGTTCCGCACCGATCGCCGCTCCCCGGGCGCGGGCAGCCTTACCTGCAGCCTCCGCGCATCCTGCAGCCGCCGCCGCCAGCTTCCCCGCAGCCCCGCACGGCCGTCCCAGCGCCCGCGTCCTCGCGCCGCCCGTGCCGGCAGCAGCGGCGGCGGCGGCGGCGGCGACTCGCTCCAGCCAGGCTGCCGTGCTGCTGCTGCCGCCCGTCCGCCCGCTCGCCCGCCTGCCTTACGAGCCCGCAGGTGACATCATCCCCTTTTGGCCTGATAGGATGGGAGGCGCGGCCGGGACGACGTCAGGGAGGCTCGCGCTGATAAAGCTCCCCGGGCCGGCCGTCGCCCGGCGCGCCGCTGGGACATGGAGTCCGGGCCGGGAGCCTCGCCGCGGCAGCGCTCCCGAAAGGACTACGTTTCCCAGGAAGCTCGGCGCGCTGCCGCGCTCCCCCTCCCCGCCCCCTCCCCGCTTTCCTTCGAGGCACCGGCTGCCGCGCGCTGGCTTGCCCCGCGCGGCTGAGTGGAGCGCGGCGTGCGCGGGGAGCGCCGCGGGCCGGTGCTCTTGGGGGGGTCCTGCCCCTGCCTGCGGAGCGAGCGAGGCCCAGTGCGGCGGGGGGCGCCACCCGGGCACAGAAGGGCAGCGCGATCCTCCCGCCGCCCCGCACCCGCGGACTCGAGGGCAGTCGCTTCCTTCCGAGGCAACGCACTCGGGATCGGGCCGCGCGCCTTGGAAACGGTGCTCTGCTTCAGGCGGAGGCATGATCCAGCTGTGGACTTTTGTGATGGAGCTGCGTCAGTGTGATTGCATTCTATTTATAGCTCCCTTTCTTCTTGTAAGGAACCCAAGATGATTTATGCAGTCCTCCGTGCCATCTATCTGCACAACAGCCCTGTGAGGTAGGTCAGGCTGAGAGCCAGTGAGGGGCCCAAAGTCACCCAGGGAACCCAGAGTAGAATCCTGATCTCCAGGCTTCCCAGGCTAGCACTCTGCACAGCACTGTCTCTCACTCTTCATTTATCATTATTTTTTATTTCCTATTTGATTAAAGGCATATTTTCCAAATAACAGTTCTTTCGCAGCATAAAACTGGATTGCTGAGGACCCACAAGCCTAGCAGCACAATGCAGTAACATTTAAAATGAGGCCAAACATTTCACTGTGTCAGAGTTCAACCACGGCCAGATATATTTATGCATTCAGCTTATGAGGCTCACCCCTTAGGCAAAGCTCTGCCCACCTCTACAAAAATAGAAAATAACATGCAAATACAATGCAGTGGAATGCAATAAGAATTGAAGAATAGCTACTGTTCCATGCACTCTCTTATTTATTTATTTATTTGCCATTATTTATTGCATGTATCTACTGTCTTAGCCCAGAGGGCTTTCTGGGCAGTTTACTGTAATAAAATACAGTAAGGTAAACAGTTGGATCATAACGAAGGCTGAGCGCCAAAGGACTGAGGCCTTTGAATTGTGGTGCTGGCGGAGACTCCTGCGAGTCCCTTGGACCGCGAGGCGATCAAACCGGTCAGTCCTAGAGGAGATCAACCCTGGCTGCTCTTTGGAAGGCCAGACCCTGAAGATGAAACTCAAATACTTTGGCCACCGAATGAGAAGGAAGGACTCCCTGAAGAAGAGCCTAATGCTGGGAACGATTGATGGCAAAGGAAGAAGGGGGCGGCAGAGAATGAGGTGGCTAGATGGAGTCACTGAAGCAGTGTGAGCTTAAGTGGACTCTGAGGGATGGTGGAGGACAGGAAGGCCTGGAGGAATGTTGTCCGTGGGGTCGTGATGGGACACGCGCGACTTTGTGACTAAAAACCAAACCAAACAAAAACCAAGGTAAACAGTACATTAATAAAACAGTAAGTTCCTATAAACGTGTTTAACCCCACCAAAAGGCCAGCCTCCAGAACCCATGTTGAACCAACGCCAAATGGGCGATGTCCTTTGGAACCACTCTTTGGCATTGCCCAAAGAGGCTGCCCTGTGCCGACTTAATAATAATAGCAATAATAATAATATACCACGGAGACTGTCTGCGGACAAATGCTGGCTCCCTCGGCTAGGAAATGGAGATGAGCACCGCCCCCTGGAGTCAGGCATGACTGGACTTCACGTCAAGGGGAAACCTTTACCTTTACTGTAAAATAATATAGAACTGTTGCAATGTAGCAATGTCCTCCCAACATTTCCTACTTTTTCTTCTTTTTTTAGTGAAAGGGAATCTGGAGGGCGGCGTCAGCAGATGATTGGCGCAGGAGGCAGGCAGTGTTCCCGCGTGGTATGATGCTGCCAGGGCTAACGGGCACAGTGCTGGTGCTGGTCCATGCAGGGTTACCACCATCCTCTGCCCTGCCCCCTGCCCCTCTGAATCCCCAGCTTCCTCCAAGCGTAGCTGCGATCCTCACAGTGGCTGGAGGAAAATCAATCCCCATAGAAAGTCTATTCTCATTCCAAGCATTTTGGCTTGGTCCAGAATGGAAGTTCCAAACAACTTTCTTCACTTGCTCTTAGTGGTGGCTGTGATTGCTGGCACTGGTTCGCTGGTCTGGATCCACATGGCTGCCTGGACTGTCCTTAGTGGCACAACTGGGGGGGCTGTCATGATGAGCACCTGCCGCTCACGACATCGCTTCGAGTTTGGAGAAGGCTCCCTGCAAGCTCCGGGGAATGGGACAGTTGCTTGGTCCTTGCTGCTGGGAGTCAGAATCCTGTGCTGACCTGTCGCCCCGGGGGCCAGAGCTCTGCATCCACTCTTTCGGTGGATTTATGGTTATGAAAGGAAGCGCTTGGCCCACGGGGACGCTCCCATGGTGTAGGGTGCGAAGCAACACACTATAAACTATCCACCTAAAGCCTGGAGACAGATCAAACCGCAGTGCGGGTCATGAAGCTAATCAGGCAGAATAACAGAATCATTCACTAGAAATAACACAGGGAATCCCACGGGCTTTGCAGATTCTCATGCCAAGAAGAGGGGCCAGTCAGCTGCTGTAGAAATAATGCCATTCTTAATCATACACATGCAACCACTCCCCTTTATTTGCCTTTTAATTGCTGGCAGGGTCCTCAAATTAGCATCTCTGTGGTTATAGGCAACCCATCTTCTAGGGCACCTCCCACCAGAAATCTCTGCTCTTGCTGCAGACAAAAGCTGGTGTTGCTAACAAAGAGCATTTGGACCCTCCTGAAACATCTTTTTGCGCTATAAAAGTCAGCTGTTGACTTTCGAGCAAGAGTGGAATGGAAATGAGATGTGATTTCTGTGTGTTTAGGAGAGGAAAGGGCTTCTGAGGAAGGTGGCAGGGTCTGGAATTGTAATGGGCAACCTGGCTGCAGGAGCTCCCGCAAGGTCAGCAGTGCAATTCCAGCAACAGCAGCAAGGAGGACTTGGCCAGGTCTCTGTTCCTGCTTACCAGTTCGTGGTAAGGCTGGGCAAAGGCTGCTCTGTGCAGAAGGGAAAGAAGGCACCGTGTGGGTGTTCCAGGCAGGGATGTCATGGGGCACTTGCTAGGGCCCATGTGTCTGTAGGGGGCCCACTGCTGATCCTGGAGATTACTCAGTCTTCCCCAGTCCCCTTCCCCGTCCCTGTCCTCAGCATGGGCAAACTGTGAGAGGAGTAACGAGAGGCAGCGATGGAGCCACTGATGCTGGGGGGAGGGGGGGGGGGGGGGGGGCGTTGCGCCTTTAGTAACTACATGCAGTGGCTTGGATCCTGGCCAAGAATTCTGCATAATTTGGGGGAGGTAGTTCTGATGACATCCATACCACCTCCTCCCACAACCCCAAATTTCTATTGGTTATCAGCATGTTGACCAAGGTATCGAAACGCAGTTTTGTCATAACCATCATCGTCATTTTATCCTGCCTTTTCTCCTCCAAGAAGAAATGGGCTCCCTCTTCATTTGATCCTCACAGTTTTATCCCAGTGTGGCAGGTCAGCCTGGGAGTCGGAGGCTGGCCCAAAGTCACCCAGTGAGCTTCGTGGCCAACTGGGAACCAGGACCTAGATCACTGGAGTCCTACTCCGATATTCTAACTGCGGCATCCCACTGGGTCTCCGAACTGTTTTCTCCTTAAATGGCTCTTTGCCACTTGGTACCTTGCAAAGTGCTCTCGCCCAGAGTTGCAAGTAGCTAAAGTCCGTGCTCTTGCCTCGTTTCCCTGTCTACCTGCACCCCTTCCCCCCAGCCCTAATGCTTGGAGTGTAACCAGTAATAACCTCTTGGGATAAGATAAGGCTCTGTGGACTGACACTTCAGACATGCAGGAAAATTAATGGCCTCTTTTGAGAGCATAACAAACTTTGGCGTACCAACCCAGTCTGGAATGCCGCATCCGTGCAACTCCTGGGGGATGCTGGTACAGCCCTGACTGGAATTCGGGTCTGCTGCCGTACTGCTTGGTGTGGGAGGCTTGGATGCTGGGGAGGTGAGCCAGGAAGCCTCAGGTGCCAAGTCTTTCCCTTCTAGCATTACTGCCTTCTCTTCCCCAAGTGTCTCCCAATACTTTATTTTAAGGAAATCTGCCAGGGCTCAGGGCTATTGTACCCTTCGTATCAGCAAAAAGTTTGTAATTAATATAGTTGTTGTTATTTCAGATTGATATGTTGTAACTGTAAGTAAAAAGCCCAAGAGTGGGATTAAAAGGCAATGGAATGGTAAGATGAGCAGACAGTATATAGAGATGTACATTCAAAACTTAAAAGTTACAAAGTAAAAACGTCACAGATCACATAGAAAACTTTTTTTGTTTAGTCGCAAAGTAGTGCCTGACCCATCACGACCCCATGGACAACACTCCTCCAGGCCTTCCTGTCCTCCACCATCCCCTGGAGTCCACCCAAGCCCACACCCACTGCCCCAGTGACTCCATCCAGCCACCTCATCCTCTGCTGTCCCCTTCTTTTCATGCCGTCAATCGTTCCCAGCATCAGGGTCTTCTCCAGGGAGTCCTTCCTTCTCATTAGGTGGCCAAATTATTTGAGTTTCATCTTCAGGATCTGGCCTTCTAAAGAGCAGTCAGGGTTGATCTCTAGGACTGACCGGTTTGATCGCCTTGTGGTCCAAGGGACTCGCAGGAGTCTCCTCCAGCACCACAATTCAAAGGCCTCAATCCTTGGGCGCTCAACCTTCCTTATGGTCCAATTTTCACAGCCATACATTGCAACTACATTACATTAATTAATACATTTGTTCTTTTAATTTATTAATAATTGAATAGCTTTGATATATTGGCATAGGTGCCTTTTCCTGTCATTATTCAATTTGTTTTGCATTCCCCTAAATGTCCTGGCTCAAACATTTGGGAGTCCGTGTACCCCAGGTTGGGACTCACTGCGCTAAGGTGGAAAGGGGCTGCTTGACCCCCCGGTGGCATCCTTCAGAGGGCTTGGCTTGGCCTGCGGGCATCTACTGCTGATCCTGCTCCGAAAGTGGAACCAGTGATTCCTAGATTTTGTCCCGCATCCCTGAGAAACAACTTCATACAAAATCAGACAAATGCGGGGACTAGTACCCAGACTTGAAATTGAACTCATCGCTTGTATCTGAAACCCTGGAGCCTCAAGTCACGGGAGGTTCAGAAGGCCCAGTGGCACGAAGCGCCTTCTACCAACTTTGGCTGGGATAACCAGGCTTCGGTTGTTTGTGTGGTAGTAAGCACCTGGTTTGTGCTTTCATAACTCCCGTTCTGAAAGGGCCTGCCTTTGAAAGCTGTTCAGATTTAAAAAATAAACCAGCCAGCCAGCCTTGGAGAGGCATTTCAACCTTTCAGAATGGGGAAGTGGTTAAGAGCATGGGACTGGGACTCAGGCGATCCGGGTTCGAGTCCCCGCTCGGCCATGGAGCCAACTGGGTGACTTTGGGCCAGTGACAGACTCTCAGCCCAACCTACCTCACAGGGTTGTTGTTGTGGGGAGAAGATGGAGGAGGAGAATGATGTAAGCTGCCTTGAGCCCTTTGTAGGAAAAAGGCAGGATATAAATGGAAAAATAAATAAAAAATAAAAAATAAAACCACACAAAAGCTGGGATACCACCAAACGGTCATAGGTTGGAGGAAAGAGGGTAGGGGGTGCAACCATCTTGAGAACCTCTGGCGGGTGGATTCCACCCTCAGGTCTGAGCTTTCCCACCTCCGTTTTAAACCTTCTCCTAGGCTTAAGAGTTGTGCGTATACCACCTGTGTATTTTGCATTGTGGAACTCACACCAGGTAGACTTGCAATGTTCCGCTGCCCAGGAAATAATTGCACAGAATACACCATGTTTCCAAATTTTAGCCCGCTACAGCTGTCCTTCAGTGCCTGGGAGGGGAGAATAGAGATCCTTCGCTCCCAGACATGTGAATCTTTGCTTTTGCCCCACCCAACGTAACCTGTTGAAATCCTTTTATCGACACAGTGAGCCAGAGAAGTGGGGGTGGCTTCTTTTCCTGGGACACAGGGAAAAGTATGGTGGGCCCTTGGGATAGACAGAGCTTCCTGTTCCCCAGTCTGTATGAAGGTGCACGGGTAAGCCCATTCTGTCTCCATTCCTACCTAACCTGCAATTTTTGTAAAAAAAATCAATGTGCAAGAAAATTCATATCCAAACACATATTGCAGGTATATTTTTAATCCCCTCAAACACCTTTAAATATATTTTTATCCTGAAATACATATACAGATATGCATTTTGGGAGGTTCTTTCGATCCAAGAACTGCAGCCATGAAGTTTGGAGAAGGATGAAATCCAGATGATTCTGTTCCTGAACACACAGGTTTGTGAGATGTGAGCCAGGCTGGATTGTTTCAAACTAATCAAAGCAAACTCCTCAAAGATCCCTCCTTGCAGCTTTGCAAGATCCACTGGTGCATCTGTTCATCTTTCCATTTCTGCTTGCCCCTACACGCTCCGTTTCACGTCAGCTCTCCGAGTTTCATCCCTGCCAGCAATTCTGTCCTGCCCATGAGCAAACGGGAATGGGTTGTTCAGAAAGCTAAGATTCTGCTCAAAGGCAGTTGTGCAAGACGGTGGTTTGCCACCAAAATTCAGTGGGTGCACTCCTCCTCTCCACTGCGACCTGCTCATGTGCTTGCATCCCACTCTGGTCCAGAAATGATGGGGCGAGAAGCACCGGCTCTGCAGTCGCCGGCTCTTTGCCTGTCCAAGTGGCATCAGTGCTGAGAAAGGGGATGGACAGCGGATGGGAATGGCATGGAGAAGGTCGACTCCTGGAAAGAAGAGCCTGTGCAGGGCTCTCTCCTTTCCAGAGGCCCTCCAAAACCACGGCTTGACGTAGCTTGCTATGAGATTTGTACACAGATGTTTGTGAGGTTTGCACACTACAATCCTTTCTGCTTTTACTCCAGTGGTTTTCAGATTTTGTAGGCACAGAGGAACTTGTCCCCATCAATCGGTCTGCTGGAAAAGCTTCTGCCCATTTATATCTTTTTAGGATTTTTTTTAAACATTTAGCCTGTATGCCTTGGCCCTTTTAATTGTTTTTATAGATGTTTAATTCATTATGCTTTCATTGGTTTTTAATGCGTTTTTATTCTGTTAGCATGTTTTTATGCATTGTAAGTCACCTAGGAAGGCCTTGGCAATTATAGGCGGCCTATAAATACAGATAGATAGACAGACAGACAGACAGACAGACAGACAGACAGATCTGCAGTGAGGGACCTGCGGCTGCCTTCCCCACCCAGTACCCTCCTGATGGTATGGACTGCAGCTCTCTGCATTCTTGGCCATGGCCCCAAACATCTACCACGCTGGGGAAAGCTAACTTCTGTGTTGCAAGGGATTCTGGGAAGTGATCAAGGGCAGGGAGGATCTGCTAGGGTGGATCTGAAGTGGATCAGCCAGGTTGTACTTCCAGTCGCTTCTCCATGGCACAGCGATTGTCCCTCTTAAGGATGATGAAAGGAAGAACGTGAGAGAGGCAGTTTTCCATACCATATTCAAGCACATAGACTGTATCTTTCTCTCCCTGCCTCGCTTATCTTCCCTGAATCTGTTTTCCTCTTTGCTGCGTTTCTGTAGTCCACAATACTCGGGCTCATGGGAACCCAGTAAGGCTTCCACAAGGACTTGGTGGCCTTTCAAAGGACAACGTCAAGCAGGAAAAGGTGGAGAAAACAAGGACCCAACAAGCAAGCGACGGGGGCAGAGAACCAGGGAACATTCACCCAAGGAAAAGGGTGCATGGGGGCAACATGACGGAGCTCTGAAAACATGCAGGGTGAAGAGAAAGTGGAGGCATTTTTCTCATAATATTTATTTATTTATTTATTTATTTATTTATTAAAACATTTTTATGCCGCCCCATTCGCCGAAGCCTCGGGGCGGCTTACAACAATAAATTAAAACATCATAAATAACATTTTAAAATATATACATTAAAATAAGATACAATATAAAATAAGCCGCCCTGGCCCAGTAAAATTCAATAATATTATCATTTAAAATGCTGCTTAAATAAAAAGGTCTTCGCCTGGTGCCGAAAAACAATGACGGCGCCAGGCGGACCTCTCTGGGGAGCGCATTCCATAAATTGGGCGCCACCACTGAGAAAGCCCTCCTCCGAGTAACCACCCTCCTAACTTCTTCCACGGAGGGCTCCCGGAGAAGGGCCTCTCCCGCCGATCTCAGGGGGCGGCTGGGCATATATGGATGCCCATATACTAGGACCCAAAGGGTTGACTGGAGGGACAATCAGGACGGCTCAAAGGAAGAACATCTTCACCTAGCAAATAGTTAAACTATGGACTTCCTTGCCGCAAGAAGTAGTGATGACCAGCTTAAATGGTTTTGACAGGAGATGGGGTGAATCTCGGAGAAGGTGGTGAGCCATGAGTACCCATCTGGAAAGAGGCAGGGTACCTATGAGGATTACAGGAAGGTGGGAGCAGCAGTCCTCACACAGGATGTGTGGATCTCCCACACGAAACGGGTTGGTCACTGTGTGAACAGAATTATGCCTTTGGCCTGATTTAGCAAGACGCTTCTTACGTTCTTACGGTCTTCTGCCAGGATCTCTTGGGAGGAATACAGGCAAATTTAACGTTTGCTGGCCAAACAGTCAAGGATGCCCCTTTCTTGACCCCAAAGATCAGCACTCAAGCAGGAGAAAGCATTTTCTGAAAATGTTGGTATGTTCTTAAATATGTGCCCCCATTCAAAAAACCACACATTTCAGCAAATTGAAATTGCACGCTCGAAAAACTGCACCATGTCACACTCTGGTTTACAGGGGAAAGTTACACGGCTTTGAAAAACGTGCTACACTTTTGCACAGTTTCCCCATTTGAGTGCATGGTATTTGTGCCATTTGCCTGTTTGCGCAAACGCAGCTGCGATCACAAGGGCCTGCAAAAAGGGAAGGAGAAATGAGCGACCCGCTGATGGTTGTAGAATCGGAGAGAGCACAAACATCACTTCTTGCAATCCTCATCCACAGGACGCTGCTCAAAGCACGTGGCTGCTAATGATACACGATCCAGCTGTTGTTAGAGCCCATCCCTGGCACAGTATTCTTCATCTCAGATGTCAAACTCTTGCCCAGGCCAATATGGAGGCAGGACTGAGAAAGGCCAGGGGTAAAGCCATACAACATTTGGAGCAAAAGGTCAAATATCAGAGATAAAGGGAACAGGGTGGTCAGGGTAATTCTGTGGGACTCCTGATCCCTTTTGCATTTCTCAGCAACTACGCATCTTCCTCGTGTTGTAAATCCAGGCACCAAATTTGACGTAAAGAACTTTGGGGAGGCTGACCGGAACGTGCGTGCTGTCTGTTCATCGCAGGCCTGGCCTATCGAGCAATCATTTTTATGGCTTCCTTTGTGTAAACAGCTTGAACCTGCAGAGACCAAATGAGTCAGAAGAGCGATAATGGGATGTACAGCGTTCCTGCCTTGCTAATGACATTGGAAGACATTCCTATTCATTCATTCATTCATTCATTCATTCATTCATTCATTCATTCGTAGCTTTTATAGACCTTTCTTAAGCAAAAACCTCCATCTTCACCTGTCCAACCATCTCTTGCCTTCTCAAAGCTCTTCTGGCTGCTTGTCTTTGCATTCCTTCCTGGCCAATAGGTTCAGGGTGTTCTTCGCCGCAAAATAAACTGTGGTTTTACTGTAGCGCTTCCTGTTTCAGGGTGGAAGCCTTCACGGGCTTGTTCCTATTTCGTGAGAAGGCCTGCTTCCCTGAAGGAGACTTTGATGTGCATCAGAACGAGAGAGAACAACACCTGTTCCATATAATTTGGCCCAAGCTGTTTACTGTTTTGGGGCATAGCTTTCTGCAACTTGGAGCCCTCCAAACGTGCTGGGCTGCAATTCCTAGCATCCCCAGCCTGCATGTTGGCAGGAGTGAAAATCCAGCACCTGCAGAGCATCCCCAGGTTGGGGAGAATGGCTTCAGTGGGATGGCATTCCCTGTCCCCATGGGAAAACTAAGCTCCCTCTGCTAAGGAATAGCCCTTTGGGACCAGCTTCAGGGCCAGCAGGGTGCTGTACCCAACCTGGTCTTTAGGCTAAACTTTCAAGGAGCGACACAGGCAGTTCAGCACCATGGATAACTCCTTAAAAGTTCCTCCCACCCTGTCATATTGAAGCCACAACCCTCCTTTGGTCTCTGCAGGAGTAGGTGGATGCTACATTTATCAGATGGAGGGGAATCATTGCAATGACCAGTGCTTTTTTTGTAAGAAAAAAGGTGCCGGAACTCATGAAATTATTTACCTTTGGCACCTAGTCAATCACTGCACACACACCCACACACGTCAGTTGTGTAACGAAACATAACAGTCGCCGCATGTAGTAACCGCTCAGCACCATCACAACCAGCAGCGCCATCACAACCAGCGCGGACGAAGTGCACATGCATCGGACTCGACACGCAAGCGGCCCGTATGCACCATTTTAAAGATTTTGCCACCGACCTGCTACGCTCGATGGGGCGATTCCAATCCACGTGGACCAAACATGAACTTTTCAAAAGTTACTTTTAAAACTTGGAAAGTCTGTCGAAAAAAGGTGCTGGAACTCCGTTCCAGTGCGTTCTATGACAAAAAAAGCACGGGCGATGACCCTATGCAGATCCCTCGATGGGCTTGAACCGCGGGCCGATGGGCACCTGGGGGCCCACTGAGAGGCACTTGGACCAGATGAGCCATAGGGAGGCAGGGCCACCCCCTCCCACAGAGGGGCACATGGGCGCCACCACTCCTCCGCAACCGTTGCCTGGGGTGGCCCTGACAGAAGCAGCTGCTGCGTTCAGTTCCATCCTCTGTCCAGACTGCTAATTCTGTGTCTCTGTGTGCTGCGGGTAGACAACATCGTCCACAAGAAACGAAAATGTTCAGACACGCTCTTCCATGAGCACAGGTTGCAAAATAGGTGCTGGAGGCAAGCCAGGGCTTCTGGTCGCAGCAGCAAAGACTGGCAAGTACCCGTGTTTTCAAAGGGAGAGGGACTGAATAATCACCTTTTCTGTAGACACAAAGCCATTTTCAGTGTTTGTCTCACCAAGAGAGAAATGGAGCAGGGGAAGATGTCTTAACATCCACTTTATGGAGCGGGGGAAGATGTCTTAACATCCACTTAACTGCAGCCAGGGCTCAGGTGCAAGGAAAGGTTAGAGCAGCATTCAGGGAGGCCCCCCTTGCCAGCTGATGGTTTTCTGGGTGTGATTTTAAAAGACACCCGTATCGGGCCTATTTTTCATCGGGGAAGCTACTGCCGACGCACAACCAACCAGAGGTGTTCTCAAGTCCCATAAATACACTCCAGTTATCATTGGAGGAGAACAAGCCCCCTCGGACTCGCTTGTGCGAAGCTCAGCAGGGGTCTCCAAAGTGCCTTTCAATCACGGTTTGAAAGACTCGAGTGCTTGAAGCCCCTCGCAGCGGCGCTTGAAGCTCTGGCCACCTTCTCTTGCCACATCTCTCTGCCCTTCCTGTTTGCATTGTCCTTAACGTGGGCAGCAGGGAGCAAAAAGCCCCAGGGCATAAGAGGAAGCACTAGTGATTTCGTCAGAGAACAAACTGCGATCTTTCGGTGCCAGGTCTTTTTGTGCACTCGGGACATGTGAATAATTCACATCCTTGGGACTTTCTGTTGTAACATCCGTGTTTAACCCTGGGGGTTACCGTGAGCTTTGTTGTCCGTTGTTGCACTTATGATTGTGATTTCATGGGAAGTCTCCCGTGTTAGTGGGATGTGCTGCTCGTAGTCCCGGAAACAGAAGGAAAAGAGCGGAGATGCGTATTTCTAAAATAATGCAAATCACCGAGTGGAAACTAGGGCTTCTGCCCATCTGGAGACCCATCTGGGGAAGCCCAGGTACCTGTTGGGGTCACTCCCTTCGTGCGAATTCTCATTCTGCTAGCAGTGGGTCCCACAGGTGCAAAGGAATCAAAGGGGGGGGGGGCAGTGGCTGTAAGCAAATACTGCCCAATGTTTTTGCTTAATTTGAAGCTCAGTTTTGCCTGATCTTTTCTATTTCATAAGCTAAGCCTGTATAAAATGGAGGGATGATAGACTGAGGTTACTACGAAAGATGAGACACTATGTTCTGTTAAAGTTATTATTATTACATTGTACATCTACCCCAGCTTTTTCTGCTTATGGGAAATCCACGGCCTTGAATTTAGAACAGCTAAGCAGGGCTGTCATGGATAGGATATTTTGGAGAGTTTCCCTTCATAGGGTCGCCATAGGTTGGAGATGGCTTAACAGCACATAACAACAGCAATAATAACACGAGGAACCCAAGATGGCTTAAAGTGCCCCATTTTATCCTTACAACAACCCTGTGAGAAAGTTCAGGCCCAACATCACCCAGGGAACTTCATGGCTGAGCAGGGACTTGAACCCAGATCTCCCAGTCCAGCACTCAAACCACTATACTGAACTGGTTCTGAAGTATTGTAATACCCTGATCAGAAAATATCCTCAAGTTGCAAACATGCTTTTTACTCCAGAGAAAGATCCCCTTCCTGGTATTACTCCTGCTTGCCCTTTCAGTGATGTCCTATATAATCTGTCCTCTTTCTGGGCACAGATTGCAGGTGGCCTGGGGTCCCACAACAGTTGTGAAGTCCTTAAGCTCAGTAAAGGTCTCATGAACTTTCTCCTAAGCTGAAGGAGGATTTTTCTTCGAGGCATTCTTATATTCCTCTCTTGTAAGTGGCCCGGATAACGTTTTTCCCACCTTGCCACATCCACTGCACTTTCACCAACTTCTCCCAGGTTCCTCCCAGTCTTCCCCCCGCCTGCCTTTCTCAAAAGGCCTTGGGCCCTGCTCTAGCACATTCTTTTGTCCAGGGTTGCTCTGGTGGGAAGAATGAGCACGGCTGCAGTTGCTAAGGTTCTCCAAGTTTCACTCTGAAGCTTGGTCCATCTCGATCCCATTCCCCATCAGAAGTTTTCTCCCGCTTTCAAACAGGAGAGTTTGATATATTTGGAGACACAGTTTTTGAAAGTGTGCACCGAAAAATCATTGCCTAAGGGCACAATCCTATTGCGACACTCATAATCCTCCAAAGTTGGAGGTTATGAGATGCTATGCAACTTCGTGCTCAGAAACTCAGCAGAACTAACTGCTGCTTCAGAGGAGGAGCTGGAGGAGCTGGCTGGATGACTTGTGGCACCCATCTCCTCCCCGCCTGCCTCCTGAAGGCCTCCAGTCCCCATTCTCCGAGGTTGGTTTTGCAACCTCGGAGAAGCAGCCAGAACAGTTCTTTCCCTGCCAACTGTGAGCAGCGGGAGACTGCTCTGAATGCAGAGCCCCAGCTCCAACATTGGAGCTGTTTTCCACCACTGGATTTAGGACTCTCCAAACTTCTGCTGCTGGTCCCTTCCCTCCTTCCCCCAGATTCCAAACCCCGAAACAGCCTAGGTAACAGAACAGTTTGAGCTCCAAGGAGCCTTCTACCAAAGCTCTGCTCATGTATAGAGTTCCATCCAAAGTAGAAACTTCCCCTAGGTCCCTCCCTTCCCATAAGACTCCTGGCTCCACCCCCAGAGTCGCCTCTGCAGGTGCAGCGTACACGGTCATCAAGGGCAAAGCCCCTCCAATGGAGCGGCTCATTTCTCCCAGTGCCTCCTCACTGGGATGAGGACTGGGTCTCGCACACGCTTCCCCTCCCCTCCTGGAAACCCTCCCTCCCCTGCCAAAGCAGCCTGATTCTCACTCTTGGCCAGAGACTTCAGCAGGCACCTTGGAAGGAGCTTCAGAATCTCTCCCCCACCAGTCCTCCTCCTGCTCTGAATCTGACCATGACGACGCGCACTGAACCGCCTGCAATGCGTGTGAGGCGGGCCCACCACACACACAGTGCGCCAGCATCTAGGGCCACTTAACCATGCCATTAAGCATGATTTTTTCCTGTAAAATGAGCTTGGATTTGGAGGTGTGAGCAAGGGGCCTGCTCGTCTCAGCTGAACGGAACTGGAATTCTTGTGCATTCCCAGGAGTCCTCGGCTGCAGTGCAAGAAGCGCTCTGAGGGGCACTCCATGCTGAGACCTGGCGCGGTACTTAGTCCAACAGGCCTCTCAGGATGGGAACGCCAGTGTGGTGTGGTGGTGAAGAGCATGGGCCTGGGACTCAGGCGATCCGGGTTCGAGTCCCAGCTCAGCCATGGAGCCAACTGGGTGACTTTGGGCCAGTCACAGATGCTCAGCCCAACCTACCTCACAGGGTTGTTGTTGTGGGAATAAGATGGAGGAGGAGAATGATGTAAGCTGCCTTGAGCCCTTTGTAGGAAAAAAGCCAGGATATAAATCGAAAAATAAAATAAATAAAATAAAATAAAAAATGCACAAAGCACAGCAAAGCGCAGTGTGGCCGCCATCCAAGACGGCGGGGCGCCGTTCAGCTCCCCCTTTTCCCTGCACTGCATTAGGGGTGCGCGGAAGCGCCGAGGAACCTGGCCCTCTGGCGCTCACAGACTTGCTCTTTGCCTAGAAAGCGGGTTGAGCCAGGAAGGAGTCCACGAATGCTCACAGAGGGCTGTGGCTCCTCCTGATGCGGAGGAGCGGAGCGATGTGCTCAGGGGTTGCGCAGACCTCGATCCTGAGCCTGTGGAGCTGAGCCAAGGGAATGTGGTGGATCTGCACCCCCAGACAGGTTCCTCACACATCGCTACGTGGCGTCTCACTGCACACGCCCCGTGGCACGATGCTGCCACCCGAGTGGTGGCCAGAAGAGAGAAGAGACGCAGCTACCTACCATCTGGACACTTGGAGGGAAATATTGAATGATACACGCACCAGCCAGACCTCACCCGGAGTCTTGTGTCCAGTTCTGCATGCCTAAGTTTTAGAAGATGCAGACAAGGCAGAAGGGGTACAGAGAAGGACAGCAAGGGTGATCTGGGGACTGGAGGCAAAGCCCCGTGAAGAGCGATTGAGAGAACCGGGCATGTTCGGCCTCAGAAAGAGAAGACGGAGGAGGTACATGACAGCCTCTACAAGGACCTGAAAGGTTGTCACAAAGAGAAAGGACAGGATCTTTGCTCATTCATTCCAGAGTGCAGGACACAGAAAAACCCACTTAATTTAACCAACTTTTACAACCAATTTAAAAGAAACCAGATTTAGACTAGACACCAGGAAGAATTTTCTCACTGTCAAAGCAGTACAACCACCTTTTACCTGGGGAAGCTGTGGGCTCTTTCTCGCTGGAGACATTCAAAAAGAAACTGGGCAGCCCTCTGAGTGGATGGTGTAATTTAGTGTCCTGCAGTAGCAGGGGCTGGATCTGACGGCCTTCTGGCCCCTTCCAGCTTGACTGTTCTATGATTCTAAGAGACCAGAGCTCTCATCATTTTCAGTGGCAGCGGTACTTCCAGGCCTTCTGAGATTATCTTTGGCCTGAGGGAGCATCTAATTCTAGAGTGGAAGCCAAATCTACCACTCCCGGGTTCTCCAGAAGGCAAGGAGCCCTTCTGTTGACTTTCACTGATCACTTTGTGGCTTCCCGGCCTTCATGCAGTCCCTCCCCCCTTGCAGAAGGGAGAAAGAAGCCTTAATGAGTGACGAGAAGAATCTGCAGCTCCAGGTTCCCAACCTGAACCCTTGTTGCAGTTTTGGCTCTGTAGCTCCCTGGAGCTTGTCCTCAATTGACGTTGGCTCTCAGACTGGAAGGAGTTCGACAGCCCTGCTTTAACAGAACACTCCCCAAACTGCCTTTTGAAGAGCGCAGGGACTGTACCACGTGGTTCTTTGGAAGCTTTGCATCTGCTTACAGCAAATCCATACATATACATGAAGCGTCATGCATAACTCATGATGTATAAATGCTGTAAATATGCATTGCCTGCAAAATGGCCTTAATCACCCCCGAGAGCAGCCTATTCTCAGAGGGTTGATTATTCTAATATTATTCATGACCTCCGTGGTGCCGTGCGTGCAATTACCATTCTGACCTCCTTTACCCGTGCTTGGGAGGCAAGGTGGGCTAAGAGACGGGCTGGAATCCTGTGCCTACTGACTTCACCGAGTCGGCCCTCCTGGAGCCAGCAGACAGACCCTGCTGCAGCTCCGAGGGATTCCCCCCCCCCCCCCCCGGACGGCTGAGGCTCCTCTTGAAGCCCAGGTCACTCTGTGGAAAATGGAGATGGTTCCCGCACTAGACTGGGTCATGCCCAAGCACCTCTCCCTCTGCCCATCTCCTCGGTATCCACTGGAGCAGAAGCCAGGTGAGGAAGGCAGGTAGAGGGACCCTTGGGCCCAGCCCGAGCGAAAGCGATTTCAGCTCCTTATGGAGGCGTCCAGCCTGTTCCGGGTGGGGTGCGTGCTCCCCCTTGGCAGGATTTGGGCCTGCTCTCATTGGTGCCATTATTGCTAGAGGAACAGGCAGCCTTGGGGGCC
The DNA here is from genome assembly GCF_004798865.1 of Varanus komodoensis. NCBI lineage: Eukaryota > Metazoa > Chordata > Lepidosauria > Squamata > Varanidae > Varanus > Varanus komodoensis. Next base: position 61,040,148 of record NW_025335761.1, read on the forward strand.
TGGAGCACCTCTTATCCGCTTAAACCGATATGCCAGCTGCACCCTAATCTGAGCAGAGACAGCCTAGAAACGGTTATCCGTGCTCTGGTGACCTCTTAGCCAGATTACTGCAATGCGTTCCGTGTGGGCCTGCCTTTGAAAAGCATCAACAGGTCCAAAGCAGCGCAGCAAGATTCTTTATGGGACCAGCCAGCAGGATCACTGTACACTGGTCCTTGATGATCATCTGCACTGGCTGCTAGACCATGTCCAGGTCCTGTTTGTAGTGCTGGTTTTTGCATTCAGAGGCTTAAATGGCTTGGGTCCTCTCCTCCCATGTAGACCTGCCTGGCACCTAAGACCATTCGCAGTGGTCCTTCTCTCAGAGCCCTGCCAAAAGAAGCGCGGTCAGTGGCTAGGAAGGAGAGGGTCTTCGCTTTGGCACCCCAGTTGTGAAATGAGCTTCCCTGGCACCGCCTTTGTGCTCTGCCTTGTACCAGGTGAAGTCCTTCTTTCCCCAGAAATTTTAATCATTCAATCTCTGTAATTTTAAATCCTTTCCTGTGTTTTAAATCTTTGCACTGTTGCTAGCTTTTACTCTGGCTTTTCCTTCTATTTTGCACTGTGCTTTTGAAGTTTTAAATTTTTGCATTGTGCATTATGGCCTTCATTGCTGTGAATCACCCGGAGAATATGGCTTTGGGGTGGTAGAGAAATATAATCGATACATGAAAAACACGTCATTTCATGGACTCTTACTTCATGGAGTGGTCTTTGGTTATTTTCAACAATGGCTGTTACTGATTAACAGGGCAAAATGCTTCCTGTGTGCATTTCCCTATTGTTCCACCAGCAAAAGAGGCAAATACTTGCTTTCTTAAAATGAAATCTGAACATGAATTTCGCTGGGGCTGCAGTGTCAAAACCCACTGCAAGATGATTCCATAGGACATTTGGGGTTTATCGGAAGCTCTTTAAGGCTACTTGCTGCTGGCTGAACAGATTCTGTTTCTTGCGTTCTTGAAAATAACGTTTAGGGGCCTGCCAGGCAGTTACCACCACTTCAGGAAGCTCAGGTCCGTCCAAGTGCCACAGATGTTTTACAGAAGCACATTGGAAGTCCAGATCTTGCCAAAGCTTGTGGCAAAATTCCCATTCTCCAAGCGTGGGGAGCAGATTTCAGTTGTTAATCTTCTTCTTTCTTCAGCCTGGAGAGGCCGGTTGGAACAGCTGGATGGATTAGGCTAACCTGAGGAATGTTGGCCCATTAAATGCCTCAGGGAATTAGTGATCAGTAGGTCAATCTGAGCAACCAGCTAAACATTTCCCTCTTTGCGAGATAGCCGGTCACATAAACTGCCCCCTGACCAGGGCTAGGTCACTGGGGAATCCCCAGTTAATCCCACTTCTGCATTCCCATGTCCTCCAGGGTGTCTCCCATCCCCTGCTCAGCAGTCTCTGCTGTGAAGTCACCGCACCTTGAAATGCAGGGAGGCCTTGCAGTTTGACGCTGCCTGTTCCTCCGGTGGAGTAAGGGAACCGGGACTTGTAGGGCCAAAGTCCCAGGACCTTTTGCTTGCAGGGTTGCTAATGCCCACAGGGGAGAAGCAAATGATCCCAGCAACAATATTTTGTTTTCTATAGAAATGCAAAGTGCTTGAGCTTCGCCTGGTCTTGAATGGTCCATCAAGACCCTTTCGCTTTCGTTTATGAAAGACCTACCCCGGGAGAGAGAATGACCAGCTCCGCAACATGTGATCTCTTCGGTTTTAAGTGTTGAGCTGACAGTTCTCAGTTCCCATCTCACACGTTTTCAACACTTCCCCAGTTCTTCTGCTATTCCAGAAAGGGAAGTTATTGTTTCCCCCACTTTATGTTGCTCTTATCGCTGCCATCACAGAGAGTACCTGAGAGTTAAACACACAGCAAAATCATAAATGCACACCAGTTTCATCACTGGGAAGGAAACAGAGCACAGATTTGAGCATCCACACTTGTCAGATAGCCCTTGCAAAAGAGCAATGTTGCTAAAAAAAATAAGGGCTGAATATTAATAAAAATCTCCCATTGTGCTCTTTGGAGGCTTTGAAAAAAGGGTGGAAAATGAAAGAAGTGGTAATTGGAGTTTTTTTCCCCCTTATTTTTTATTTTAAATACAAAAGCAAAAAACAACAACAACCCCATAAATACAACACAACAATAATATAACATACAAAAACTCAATCATTAGAAAATGATAAAGTGCCCCCACCACCCTTGAGACCAATACTACCTCCACTTAATTCACAAATTATAACAATAATACATAATATACTTCAATTATATCCATATCCCCTCCAGAAATTCATGTAGTCTTGATTACGTTTGCATCCTTTGCCTTCTATCAGTAGTGTTTTTACAAAATCTTCCCAATTTTCCTTATATTTATTTGCTTTTGTTAACTCTTTTTAAATTTTTATTTCTGTCATCAGTTTATCATTAATTACCACAGTCCATATTTCATTATACCATTCATGCCTTTGCAAAACCCAATTCTGTGTCCAATATTTAACTATCACTAGCCTAACTGCCATTATCAAACTTAAGATAAATTGTTTCTTAACTTCATTTATATCTTGTTTTTCAATCAACAGTAATAACACAATTCTCGGCGATGTGTCTAAGTCTATATCTAAAATTTCTCCATATTCCTTAAATGTTGTTGTTAGTCGCGAAGTCGTGTCCGACCCATTGCGACCCCATGAACAACATTCCTCCAGGCCTTCCTGTCCTCCACCATCTCCCGGAGTCCTCTTAAGCTCACGCCGACTGCTTCAGTGACTCCATCCAGCCACCTCATCCTCTGCCACCCTCTTCTTCCTTTGCCGTCAATCGTTCCCAGCATCAGGCTCTTCTCCAGGGAGCCCTTCCTTCTCATTAGGTGGCCAAAGTATTAGAGTTTCATCTTCAGTATCTGGCCTTCTAAAGAGCAGTCAGGGTTGATCTCCTCTAAGACTGACTGGTTTGATCTCCTTGCAGTCCAAGGGACTCGCAGGAGTCTCCGCCAGCACCACAGTTCAAAGGCCTCAATTCTATACCATAATCCAAATATTTTGTATCACAATCCCACCACATATGTTTGTAAATTCCAATCTCTTTACCTGAGGCGGTAATTGGATTGAGGTGGGGAGGGCAAAATAACCCGAATGGCAGTGGAATATATGCCAGCGCTGACTGGAGCACTGAGCAGGAAGTCAGAGGAAAAGAACCCACAGGAAGCCTGATCGCCTGCCAGCTGCATCATGGACTATCAGCCCACCTGCCATATTCACAAGGGCGGGATGCAAAGCTGTCCACAAAGGCTGCATAAATGGACAAATGCGTACAGCCAGTGCATGCTGTGCTCTGGCATACCTTCTCCAGCAGAAGGCAGATCAGAAAGAGTGGTTCCAAGACATGTGAAAGGCTTGCACAACTCAAAGTTGAGGTTGTCTCCGGTCACTCTGGCATGTGACTGCCCCATTCCAGGGCCATTTGACTCTTCAGTAACTCTCATCCTCTGCCCTGACCTCTCTGGAAGGCTGGGTCAGCAAAAGTAGAAATGGGCTTGATATTTCAGACCATAACCTGCTTACTATCGTGTTTCCCCGAAAACAAGACCGGGTCTTATATTAATTTTTGCTCCAAAAGACACATTAGTGCTTATTTTCAGGTGATGTCTTATTTTTTCACGTACAACAATCTACATTTATTCAAATACAGTCATGTCATCTTCTTTGGGAACATTGTCATAACTCTCCAAACCCCGAATTGTGTTGCAACGGACGTACCACATGTGTCCGTCTGGCTGACGATCTTAATTGGGGCTTATTTTAGGGGTAGGGCTTATATTACGAGCATCCTGAAAAATCATGCTAGGGCTTCTTTTCCGGTTAGGTCTTAATTTTGGGGAAATAGGGTATGCCATTGACCATGCTGGCTAGAGCTTATGGGAGTTGTAGTCCAAAAGATCTGCTGTGTGCCAGATTGCCTGTCTCTGAGATAAACAGAGAAATGAACTGTGGAGAACAAAGGTCCCCTGACCATTCATCATTAACCCTTTGAAAAGACATAAAGGAATCATGTGCAAGGAAATGGGTTTAGAGAGGAGACCAAACCACAGATCAGCATTATGTCTGGGCCAACATCATATGGCAAAGATAGATCCCAAAACCCAGCCTGACATTGGTTTGCAACACCCCTAGCTTTTACAAACTGTTTGTTGTTGTGACTGTAAAGACCACAGTCTGGGTCCTTCTACCCGGAGGGTGGATGTTTGGGATGACATCCAAATGATCTTGGGAAAGATCATGGCTTGTTGTAACATTCAGAATACAAATCATGGTTTGAAGTCCAACTAGACTTACATCAAATCCTTGTTAGGCTTTTGCACCAAATACGTTAATGCCCAAGATCTGCTTCTCCATTCCCCTTTTGTGGTTGCCTTCAATGCTACCAAAATTTGCAGATGCCACTCTGCTAAGCTCTAACTTTCCAGTGCAAATGTGTTACTCTGTGCACAGATACAGCTCTCATTGGTTATCTACCAACGTGATCATGACCAAAAATTTTGAACCCAAAACCCACAAAACAGATTCTCCATTGTTGTTGTTCTAAAATCTGCATATTATCAGTTCTTTGTGTGTGTGTGTGGGGGGGGGGGAGTCTAAGGAGATGGAAAAGACATATTCTTGCAGCTTAATTACTGAAAAGGATCGTCTTTGGCCGTGGGACATCAGGTTAAATTTTAAACCTAAGAAAGATCAGAGTCCAATAGAGACTAGAGGCCAAGAAATAGATACAGAGCTAGGAAACCTCTTTCACGGTAATGCCAGCCCCTCAAGCTGTGGCTCCGACCCCACATGCTTTTCCTCCCCTACCTTCAGCACTCAGTTTAAAAGGAAATTTTGGGACCATTGCAACATTTTTTTTTTCAACAGAAAGAGGGACTTTGCCCTTATAGCTCATTTCTGGTCTTCCAGTTCCAAAGACATTTAGCTGCTTATGTTGCAAAAAAGTTCCAACAGATTCTTGCCCTGATTTAGCAGGGCTTATACTACAAACCCAGCTCCCAGCTCTGCTAGTGCATGTGGGCACTCATGCATTCCGAAATCCATTAAACCTATAGAAAATTCACAGGCAAGCTCCTTGCTAGCAGGAGGCCCCAAATGTTTCTTGCAGGGTCAGAACAGTTGGCTCCAAAGCCCCTCTGTTTTCCAGGATGCAGGAAGGGAGAAAAGACTGCGATCCACCAGCATGTTGCAGCCTGTACCTGATGGTTTAAAAAAATCACTATTTCTCAGCCTGGTATTATTATTATTATTATTATTATTATTATTATTATTATTATTATTATTATTATTATTATTATTATTACATTTCTATGCCGCCCCTTGCCGAAACCTCGGGGTGGCTTACAACACGATAAAATACATTGAAATACAATAGCACATAATGAATTACCATTAAATACAAAAATACAAAAAATACATTGATTTACAAATATAAGATTAAAATTATCAGTATAAATAAGTAAATAAAAATATAGAAGGAGAAAGAGAAGGAAGAAGAAGTTGCCCTGGCCAGATCGTATGTTTTAACAATTAAAATGATGTTTAAATAAAAAGGTCTTTACCTGGCGCCGAAAAACCAGTAACGACGGTGCCAGGCGGACCTCTTTGGGGAGTGAATTCCATAGGTTGGGTGCCACCGCAGAGAAAGCCCTCCTCTGAGTACTTACACTCCTAATTTCTTTCATGGAGGGTTCCCGGAGAAGGGACTCTCCCGCAGATCTCAAAGGGCAGTCGGGCATATACGGACGTAAGCGCTCATTCAGGTAGCCAGGACCCAAGCCGTTTAGGGCTTTATAGGTCATGATCAACACCTTGAATTGGGCCCGGGCTTCAATGGGAAGCCAGTGAAGCTGACGGAGGACTGGAGTCATGTGAGCATAACGCCCCGTCCCCGTCAGCAACCTGGCAGCTCTATTTTGCACCAATTGAAGTGTTTGGACTGTCTTCAGGGGAAGCCCCACGTAAAGCGCGTTACAGAAGTCTAGGCGGGAAGTCACCAGCGCGTGTGTCACCGTCGCCAGGCAGTCGTACTCCAGGTAGGGGCGCAGCTGATTAATCAGCCGAAGCTGAAGGAAGGCGTTCCTCGCCACCGCTGTCACCTGAGCTTCCAAAGAAAGCTCCGGGTCGAGGAGTACTCCTAAGCTGCGGACCTTATCCCTAAGAGGGAGTGTTGCACCATTCAGGACCAGGTCAAATCCACCTTCTCCGAAACGCGATCCGCCAACCAACAGGAACTCCGTCTTGTCTGGGTTGAGTTTCAGTTTATTTGCCCTCATCCATTCCCTTACCTCGGCCAAGCACCGGTTCAGCACAGCCACTGCCTCACCTAGATTAGTGGAAAACGAGAGGTAAAGCTGGGTATCATCAGCGTATTGATGATTCCGCAGCCCACACCTCCTGATGACCTCTCCCAGCGGTTTCATATAGATGTTAAATAGCAGAGGGGATAGAATGGAGCCCTGTGGTACTCCATGGCATAGCTGCCATGACGTAGAGACATGGTCCCCCAGCACTACCTTCTGGAATCGACCGTTGAGATAGGAGCGGAACCACTGCAGAGCAGTGCCTCCAACCCCCAATCCCGCAAGTCTATCCGGAAGGATACCATGGTCAATGGTATCGAAAGCCGCCGAGAGGTCCGGAAGAACCAACAGGGATGCACTCCCCCTGTCCTTCTCCCTGCACAGGTCATCATACAGGGCGACCAAGGCAGATTCAGTACTGTACCCGGGTCTGAAGCCGGACTGAAAAGGATCCAGATAATCAGTTTCATCCAAGAGTGCTTGGAGTTGTCCTGCCACCACTCGCTCCAACACCTTGCCCTGAAACGGGATGTTGGCCACAGGTCTATAGTTAGTGGCCATCTCTGGATCCAGTGACACTTTCTTCAGGACCGGTCGTGTTACCGCCTCCTTTAAAGGGGCAGGCACTCGACCCTCCCTCAGAGAAGCGTTAACCACTTCCAAGATCCAGGTCCCAATCCTGTGCTTGGAGTTATTTATTAACCAAGACGGGCAAGGATCCAATAGGCAAGTGGTGGGATGTACTCGTCCAAGCACCTTGTCCACATCATCGGGCCGCAATAATTTTGGACCAGACGGTAGCATTGGTGACTCCTCAGAGACCTCCGATTCATTAGTGGAGTCCAGCTCGTGATGAATCTGAGCGATTTTCTCCCTGAAATGCCTGGCAAAGTCGTCACAGCGGGCCTTTGAGGGTGGCATCGGATCTTCCTTAGGACCCGGGTGAACCAGGCCTTGCACCACTCGAAAAAGCTCCGCCGGACGGCATTGTGAGGAGGCAATGGAAGCGGAAAAAAACTTCTTTTTCGCCGCCTTCACCGCCACAGCATAGGCCCGATAGTGGGCTCTCAAGTGTGTTCGGTCAGATTCATTCCGTGATTTCCTCCACCTATGCTCTAGCCGTCTCCCAACTCGCTTCATCGCCCGCAATTCAGGTGTATACCAAGGGGAAGAGCGGACTCTGCCCAGTGGGAGAGGACGCTTGGGAGCGATCGTGTCCACAGCCCTGGTCATCTCTCCGTTCCACAGTTCGACCAGAGCC